>NC_068945.1:11940227-12245909 GCF_026419915.1 Harpia harpyja | reverse complement strand
AAATTTACATATATTATAACCTGCATTTGGACTGCTTTTAACTATGATGATATTGCAAAGTTTGAGGAAAAACATATACGAACATTAGCAATGGGTCCCCTACTTATCATTGCTGTCAGCCTGCAATCAGGTGGAAGAACAAAATCTGTTGGAAAGGTAACTGCAAGCCCATTGTCTGTCAGGAGAGCAGGCAGAGTTCTCAAAATGAGGCACCCAGAAAAATTCCACCAGCACTTTGATAAATGTATTTTAAAGTTGAATACAAAGAAGTTTATCTATAGAAGGCATGACACTTCTTCTAATTGTCGCGCATAGATGGTAGGATACACTTAGAAGGCAGCACTGCTTGGATTCAGTGCAGACACTTCCAGATGAGCCACTCAATCGGTTTCTCTTTACAGTCAGAGGAGGAAAAAGAAGCATTTCCAAAGGTGTGAGTTGTCTAGTCTATTTTGGATACTTACTGTTAGATATGAGATGAAATGAACTCCAGATATGGCTGTGAAAGAAGGCTAGACAGCAAGATCAGCTTTTGACAAAGGAAAGTCGGGAGAGATGAATCCCACCATAAAAGACTTCAGCACTCCCATAAAAATAGTCTTCTGTAACTTTGCAACCTGAGGTCCAGTGTCTGTGACAGCATTTGCCATCATGCCTGTACGTGCAACTCCGTTGTGATATGGCAGCTGCTAACGGATGAGGAAAAGGTCCTTGTTATGGCAGTCCTGGAGAAGTAAGCCACAGCTGCCGGATCCTGGCCAGCCCGCTAGCACATGCTGGCAGAGAGCAGCATCAGCAGCACACAGCAGTGCCTCTCCATGAGCCACAGCATGGGCTATTGTGTCAGCCACCAGCCAGACAACTGGCTGTACGTTGGCCTTGCCCACTGGGAACCTGTTGTGCGAGGTCTGTGGTAGCACGAAACTCAAAAACAGGAGAGCAGGTCACCAGCAAGGAAATGTTTGTTGTTGCTGATGAAGCGTCGCTGTTTTCTGTGTGACCCAATGCTGTCTGTCTGCGGCAGGCTGAACGACAGCCTTCATGTCTGGTAGTGGTAGACGCTCAGAGGTGGGTGCAAGAGCCCCCAGCAAACGGCCCCAGGAACAGCTCTAGGGGAGGGAGCTGCCTCCTGAGCCTGGCCGGGCACTGCGCCACATAGCACCACCAGCCACGTTCTCACAGCAGGACACGGTGTCCCTGATGTGATGCGCCTGGCTGGCTGCACATCAACACCCTCGGTGTGTTATGAACCGCATCAAACGGGTGCAAGATATTCTGTGGCTGAGGACAAATAAGGACATTCAGAGGGAGTGGGTGTACGTTGCCAAGCTCAACCGGCTCCTTTCTCCAGGAGGTTATTTTGTGCGGCAGTAACTTAAGAAACTGCAGAAGTTTTGGGCTTGGCCTCCTGCCATGCAGAGGTAAACCAGATGGCAGCTCCCGCTCAGGAGGCTGCCTGTTCAGAGCTGCGTCTTGTTCATCAGTGGAGGAAGCATTGTGCAAGGGGAACCCGCTTGTCCTGGCTTTAGTTGCGCTCAATTGCACTGATTGAGCTTTAATGCCAAATAGAGCCCCAGCCCAAAGCGGCACAATCCCAAGTGCCAAGCCAGCAGCCAAAATATCACATGGCGATGCCGTGTCAGGGCTGACGTGGCTACAAGACCAAGGCTCAGGGAGCTCAGTCTGCAAGTCACATTGTGGGTTTCCTCAGGAGCAAGTAGTAGCAGAGGGAGAAGGGACATGAATTCTGATAGATTGTTCCCTACTACTGCTGAAATGTTGAAGGACAAGATGTGAAAGAAGAGGGGGGAAAAAAAGTTAATCCTCTGCCTCAAAAAGAAAAAAGCTTTTAGAAGCATGATTTGTACCTAAGGTGTTCAGTCTTTTTCTTGACACCAATTTTTCACCTCTGGAAAGGTGCACAGAGGATTTGGGGTTGTTATGCTAAGCTATCATGTGTTCTTATTTTAGTAATTCCAGCTTCCCAAAAGAGAATTAATAAAAGAGTCCCAAAGAGAATTAATGAAAGACAAAGATACAAGTGGTAAAATCATTTTGGAGTGCTCTTCTATGAGAATTTTCTCCTGTAAAACTTAATTTGGCAACTGTTCACAGGCCTCCTGCAAAATTGGTGCAATCTAACTCTGCAGTAAGGGAATTTTCTCCTCAACGATGGGGCCCCACTGAGTACTCGTATGTAAAACCTCAAATAATAATAGTAGTAGAGGAGAAGTGTTACTGATCTCTTCAAACTGTAAGACAGATATTACGTGTGTGCTCATATGGGAAACAATACTATTAATGTTGGAGGAATAGACATAAAAATTATTTCAAGTCATATCATTTCTTGGTAAGATGGGCTGCATGTGCCTTTGAATTTAGATATAATTTGTGCTTGAATTAATTAGTCTTCTGAAAAAGAAAAGGGTATCTCAAAAAATTCAAGATTTTGTCAGTGTGAATGCATGACTTCCAGCCTGAATCTCCAGCACATGTTGGAACAATGTTTTAACCAGAATAAAAGAACTGTTGTTTAGATAACACTCTACACTTACAAATAAAACATCACAGGACTTGGACAGCCCAAACAAATGTGCTGGGGATGCTTTCAAAGCTGCAAAGGAGAAGTCTAACTACCACTGACAACCTTCAGAAGATGAGTGTCCACTTTCAATGTATGCCATTGGAAATCACCTTTTACAAGTATCTTGCATGCAAGTTGTATTAAACATGAACCTAATAAACTGATGAGGAAATTTAGCTTCTAAACATCACAGCCCTTTTTTGCCGCAGAAAGTTTGTATTAAAAGAAAGTAAGCAACTCTACAGTGGAATACAATGCAGAAGAAGTAATCTTCAAATACGTTCCTATCTGATGTATTCCTCAGGTGAAGATCTCTGCTGATGTCTCTAAGCTCCAGCTCACAGTGGGAGCTACCCACTGCCTGTGCCAGCTCTGTCAGAGGGCAAAATGCACCTGAGCCAGAGGGCAAGGAGGAGCGAGCCTCCGCGCACCAGGGAGCAGGATCACGAAGTGCGGTTGTGCCTTCATGCGCAGAGTGCCAGTGGAGAGAAACCTTCCACTTGTAAATAGTTAACTCTGGGCACTTCCAGTAACATGCCTACACAAGGAGCGCATTTGCAATCTCATCTCCCTGTGGAGTATAACCTGAAAGCACAGGAGAGATTCTCTGCTGGCAAAACCAGTGCAAATCCCCTGGATTCCAGTAAATCTGACCAAAGTCATAGGGAGAACTCTTGCGAGTGTTATGATGGACCTGCACCGCTTTTGCCTATCAAAGTGGTTGGCCTTTAAGTGCTAGCTAACTCTTGCATTCAAAAGTACAATAATAACTTAGAGTATTGCTAAGTAATTCTCAAATAGTTTTCACTCTGTCCTTGGTGGGAAACGTAGGAGGAACATCTCAATACCGATTTGTGCGTACATTAGCATGTTATAAACTTACCTTCACTTTTTTTAAATATGAAGAAACCTTAAAGTAGTTTTATATGCAAGACTGTTATTACTTATGCAGCTTAAGGTGGTTTTTTTACTACTAAATAATGTTTTAAAAGTCATTAAAGAAAACTTGCAAGCTTTGCACTTTCACTTAAAAAGTGCTAGATGTGGGAATCTTCAAGGAAAACATTTCCTAATTTCTCCCCAGATCAGTATTTCTCCTTGCAGTTCCAAGGAAGGTTGCTTTTCCAACAGCTACGTTTTGAAATAATATTTTATGTAGAGTTTTATTTTTTAATGAGATGAGGCACTAAGAATTTTTCAAGCATTAGCTGCAGTAATTGGTTTTGAGGGAGCTGGGTATTTTACATGAGGAGTAACTAAAGCAAACATATTGTGAACTATCCCTAAAACTATTGTGCAGCATAATCTCAGGCAAACAGCCAATGGGAATTTCTTTCTTCTGCTGAGCAATGTAAAGATATCTTCCTCTACAATCTGTAAGAAAAGTCATAGGTAGCATCGGTGATATAGTTGTAAACATTAAAAAGGCAGTATACTCACTATTTGGTGTTCCACTCCAGGCAGCAGCGTGGTGACCCACGTTTCCTTTTTTTCATTGTTGGCTTTGGAGGTTCTGAAAAGCAAAACTAGGAGTCCCTGAAACAAGTTTCTGACATTCAGTTACACAGGGCCAATGCCAACACAGTTTACAAAAAATGGTTCTTTGCTTTTTGTTTTGTAAATGGCACAAATTATAGAAAAATCTCAAAGGTAAGAAATCCACACAGTATCAAAATATAGGAAGACCTTAGTTAAAGCAATACTGGAAGACCTTTTTCAAGGCAATAAAGCAATATGCCAGTCAAGAACCAGTTTTCAGAACAAAAGGATGTTCATTAGATGAGCATCACACAAACTTCATGCATTCTTGGGACAAATCATAAGGTGCTCAGTACATGGGGAAGGTACAGGCTTATTTTAGGGAGCTTGACACAAGTAAATATCTGAAGAATGTAAAAACATCAAAGAGAAAAAACAAATATTAAATTGGATGAGAAATTCTATATTAAAAGAAAAAATGAACACCACAGGCTGTCTGTGACATACTGGGAAAAGTTCCAAAACAGTAAAATTAATAGAGTATAAAACAATCTCCAGAGAAGTAACAGAAGCCATGCCGTCTATATTTTAAAATTAGACTTGACAAACATTCATAAATATGTGCCAAGAAATAATCTTTTATTGGTGGTAGAGAATGTAATTTATTTACTGTACTCAATTTATAAACTCGGAAGTGCTAAACCAACTCGATTAGGACTAGAATTAGAGGCCTAAATTGTTCCCATCTGTTCCTTACTGTCACTGCCTACGTTCTCTAGCATGAGCACTTTATAAACAGGCAGTAGTTTAAATCCCCTTTGATAGCCCGGGGGTTCTCATTTGCAGCTTGGGGTGCAATTGTTATACCCGAGCCAGATGCACCAGACGTTCTTCCCCCTGCCGCGGTGGCGATGCCAGGGATGTCAGCCGCAGCACCCTCTGCTTATGGCCCTCCCTTTATAGTTACCACAAGCAACACTGTCTTATCACAGAGAGTTACCTGCCAGCCCAAAACTCTTGGGAAGTAGCTTTTCCTCTCAAGCAAAGCCCATGTCGCACTGGAGCTATGGAGGATCCCACTGGTGCTGCAAATGCAAGGGGACCGAGGCCAGCTCATGTCGCTGCAGGACACACTGGCATCTGGCAAAGTGTCTAGTGAGGGACAGAGGTACGTACTTGATTACAAAATCAAAAGCAAGAAAAAGGTTGCCAGGCACATTATTATAACTTACATGATAGTCTAGGCTGATGCACCATTTCTTTCCATAGCGTTGTCTGGATTAAGGGATTCTTTTAGCACACATTGCACTTGCTAAATGTTATGTGCAGGTATTAATCCTTGGGTGTTTCTGGCCACCTAAGGTCCGATTCCCACAGCAATTCCCATCTGCCTCCCATCCTATAGTACGTAAACACTGAGTAAGGATCACTGTGCATCCTGGAGTTATCTGGATCCCTTTCCATGCAAATGGAGGCTAAACAGACCCTCTTGGTACCTCTTCTCCTTCCTGTTTCATTCTTTAAACTAAAGGCACATGCAGACTGATCTTGGTGCACTCTCTTCCTGTCACTTTATTTAAAGAAGATAGCGTTTAGTGAGTTTGTGATAATAAACATCCAAATAAGCATTGACAGCTCAGCTGTCATTTTGGGGCATTCAGGCCTTTTGAATTTCGCAGACTACTTCCCTGTTAGTCATCTCCGCATCTGGAAGACTGACTGAACTGCAGTCCAGTATAGACTCCTCTTTACTTGGTATTAATTACATATGCTGTGATAAGATGCATATCAGAAAAGGGGAGAGGAGGAAAGGTACCAATCATATCAGCTACACTGAATGATTGCAATAGCTCACACTTAGTATTAAAGCCACCTAAATATATGGCAGAAGGGTTTTCTGTGTGATATGTATTTCTTCGGGAGTTATCAGCCTATAGTAGCGAAGCAAAACAGCTCTCCCACAGCTACCACACTCTTCATACTTTCACTGAAGTCATAATTCTTTTTTAGCAGTAGCACTGTCTGCTGCCATGGAGGGGTGTAGTAGCAAGTTCACAATGTCCATACAGAAATAAGATTTGGAGAAATCTAAGCTCTTCTCTACATACTCCTACATACTCTACACTACCTTTGATAATTAATACAGGAAAAAACTAAACTGGACCTAAAGCTCTCTGATTGTGAGGAAAGTTCATAACTATATCCAACATCTGTTGCCCAGGCCTTGTCTGACCTGAAAACATAGCAAGATAAATTAACAGAGAAAGCTGGAAACAATTAATAGTTTTGTGCTTGGTATATTTGAATTTAGAAATAATTTCTCTAACTCCCAGGACAGGATTTCTGAAGCCAGACTCTTACATAAAAATAATTAAAATGGAAGGAGAAGCCCCTTACTAGACTCTGTCTGTTAAATTGTAATGCCTGAAAAATAAATGAGTGCAAAAACAGTACAAGTTGTCTGTCTATGTGTCTGTGTGCATGCATATATATACCTTTGATAAGAATATTCCTCCAAGCTCCTGGTCATAAGTGGAAGTAAGTCACAAAGTAGCAGCAGCAGTGTTGCAAATGCTAGTATCTTATTATTCAGGTTCACCAGGAGGAGTGTTCCGAGTTAAAATGCAGTATGAGGTAGAAAACTACAGTGGGGAAAAAAAAAGAAAAAAAAAAAAACAAAGAAAAATAAAGCAGGGCTCATGCCCTCTTAGAAATTTTTTGAAATTCTGGAAATTTCTGCAGAAACTTAAGCTTGTTTTATATATGATTCTGTCTTTATACCAGAAAGTTTTATTGAGATTGGTTTACTACCTGCAGAAGAAAGAAGAATCATAGTGTGCCAGACAGCATGCAGTTGCCTTCCAGAGAGCTGCCTTGAAACAATAGTAACAGCAAAGGTACAGCATGAGCTGGACCACTTTGTGTTCATTAACCTCAAATGAGAAGTTTGATTTTTTCAAAGCCTGTTCTGGAACCTTTTAAATGCTAGCCAGCCTTTATACAAACACAGGGGGTCAAGACCTTTTAAAAAGCAAAACCTTTGTAATGAACTTTTTCTTTTACACCACCATTTCCCACCTGTAATGGGCTTCCTGCCCTCCAAGTGAGGACCTTCCTCAAATACTGCCCAGGCTATAGGGATCCTCCAGCAAGCTGCCACCTATGGTCACATGCATGTCTGCCCTGAACAAATGATGTTGTATTCCCTAAGCACCTCTGCTGGAAACTAACAGGCATATATCACACTTCATAGAATCATAGAATCATAGAATCATTTCGGTTGGAAAAGACCTTCAAGATCATCAAGTCCAACCATTAACCATGCCCCCTAAACCATGCCCTGGAGTACCCTGTCCACTCGCTTTTTGAATACGTCCAGGGATGGTGACTCAACCACTTCCCTGGGCAGCCCATTCCAATGTTTGACAACCCTGTCAGTAAAAAAATTTTTCCTAATATCTAACCTAAATCTCCCTTGCCTCAACTTGAGGCCATTTCCTCTTGTCCTATCTCCAGACACCTGACAGAAGAGACCAGCACCCACCTCACTACAACCCCCTTTCAGGTAGTTGTAGAAAGCGATAAGGTCTCCCCTCAGCCTCCTCTTTTCTAGACTGAACAACCCCAGTTCCCTCAGCCGCTCCTCATAAGACTTGTGCTCAAGGCCCCTCACCAACTTGGTTGCCCTTCTCTGGACACGCACCAGCAGCTCAATGTCTTTCCTGTAGCGAGGGCCCCAAAACTGAACACAGGACTCGAGGTGCGGCCTCACCAGTGCCGAGTACAGGGGAACAACCACCTCCCTGCTCCTGCTGGCCACGCTGTTCCTGATACAGGCCGGGATGCGATTGGCCTTCTTGGCCACCTGGGCACACTGCTGGCTCATATTCAGCCGGCTGTCAACCAGCACCCCCAGGTCTTTCTCTGCCGGGCAGCTTTCCAGCCACTCTTCCCCAAGCCTGTAGCGCTGCATGGGGTTGCCGTGACCGAAGTGCAGGACCTGGCACTTGGCCGTGTTAAACTTCATACAATTGGCCTCAGCCCATCGATCCAGCCTGTCCAGATGTCTTTGTAGAGCCTCCCTACCCTCAAGCAGATCGACCCTGCCTCCCAACTTGGTGTCGTCTGCAAACTTGCTGAGGGTGCACTCAATCCCCTCATCCAAATCATCAATAAAGATATTAAACAGAACAGGGCCCAACACCGAGCCCTGGGGAACACCACTCGTGACCCGCCGCCAGCTGGACTTCACCCCATTTACCACGACCCTCTGGGCTCGGCCATCCAGCCAGTTTTTCACCCAGTGAATAGTGCACTTATCCAGGCCACAAGATGCCAGCTTCTCCAGGAGTATGCCATGAGAGACAGTATCAAAGGCCTTGCTGAAGTCTAGGAAAATAACATCGACAGCCTTTCCCTCATCCACTAGGCGGGTCACCCGGTCATAGAAGGAGATCAGGTTGGTCAAGCAGGACCTGCCTTTCGTAAACCCATGCTGACTGGGCCTGATCCCCCTCTTATCCTGGAGCTGCCGTGTGAGTGCTCTCAAGACAAACCGTTCTGGCATGGAGCTACCAAAGGGTCTCTTCTTGAAGGGACATTAGGCATTGCGAAACCTAAGATTTCACCTTCTAAAGGGATCTACTACTTTTTGTCCTGTGATTTAATTCTCCTGTGATTTAAGAGATCTGTGTTCTTGACTCCCCGAACAAAGCAAGAGAGGGGCAATTACCTAGTAATTTTCCACATTCTCAGAGAAAGTCCTAAACAATGAAAGTTCAAAATCCCAACCAGCATAACTGGGAACACTTTATGCCTTATTAAGAAAGGAAAAGACTAACAACAATTCTGTAAAAAAAGCAGCCATAGCCAAGAACTTGTTGCTGGATATATCCAGTTTTTATTGCATTACCAAACTTACATAAACTAAAAAGCAATTTGGCTTTTTGCATACAAAATCCCATCCCAGGTATGCTTAGGGAGTTCCTCTCTCCACATCCACAGGTTGAATTAGCTCCTGGTACTATGAGGCTTGCTTCGATGAGAAGAGTCTGCAGGGAGGAGTTATCTGCTAAAACTCGAGATAGAAAGGATACAGAAACAGCCTACTGTTCACTCTAGTTGAAATGACTGAAAAAGAAAGTGAACTTGAACTGCCAATAATACTTGTCCAAAACTGTAATGCTCAGGTATTCAGAAACTATACATGTTAACATAGTATGTTTGTATCACAAACACAAAACCAGTATTCATATCATAAATCAGACAGTCATGGCCTCAGCCAAATTATTGTGTAATGATGCACCTTTGGTCACCACACCTCCCTTATACCCACTAATTAAAATCACCTTGCCAGGTAACGTTTTTTCCTCCCAAATGAGTAATTTCCTCTCAAAAAAAAAAAAAATCATAGTTGGATCAATATGCATAATCAGAAAATTTTAATTGTGCATCAAGAATAGGTTTCGGTTCTTAAAAGTTAGAAGCAGCAGGGAGACAATGAAGTTCATACAAGACAGAATTTTTTAGGATATATATAAAACTGTTAATAATGACTTGTAAAATACTGAGAGACTTGGCAATAAAGTAGCCGATGAACTTAAAAGTTGATACAGAGAAAATAATGTAAACAGAAAAAAACTCAAAACATAGCCTGCATGTGCAGAGATGTGCTTTTTACAAAGCACTGCCATTTTTCAGTAAGAGACTGAAGACTGTTGTTATTTCTTTGAAAACGATGGCTCGGCACCTATCATCGTCAAAAAAACCCAATGGAACATCAGGGATCATTACAAAAGGCATTGAGTACAAAATGCTAGATAAATACATGTGGGCACAGTTTGCATACCATGGCCTTTAAAATATCTCCAAGATGGTTGCACTGGTCACACTGCCAGAAAAACATGAAGATTATGTTTCTCAGTGTCTGGCAGCTTCTGTATCCAGGCACCAGCACCTAGCCTTCCACTTGGTAGGTTTAAGGATCAAAATTCAACTCATGGGCACCCTTTACTGAGCTGAAACTTCAGTGACAAAGAAACATGGTTGATTGTACTGTGAAAGCCATCTGCTTGGCTCTCAGGCACTCAGAAAATAAACCTACCACACATTTTTATTAATTTGATACTGGACTTAATCAACTCAGATATTCATATGCTACTGCTTTATAAAAAACTTTACACCTACTGTTACTTCTATTGGCATTATTCCCATTTGTGGCTTGCACTACCCCCAGTGCTGATGCTTGAAGTCTCAGTGCTTGAAACATCAGACCAGGATCAGCCCAAACTTTCAAGCACAATAAATATCATCTGAGTTCCTACTATAACCCACAGCAACTAGCCTCTGTTCAAATGAGTGTCACAACAGTGTCAGTTTGGGGCTCAGTCTTGAAATGTCTGACGCCACCTACTAAAACAATAAACATGAATAAGGCCACTCATTTTTAAGCTAAGCACATGCTTAAATGCTTCGCTGAATCAATGTCAGCATGCTTAAAACTTGGAAGGATCAAGTCTAAAGTTTGGCTTTACATTTGAAGGAATAGCTCCAAGAGTATTTTTCTAACCTCCCAACCTAATCCTAGGAATGTCTGTTGTACCAGACATGGCATATTATAAAGGTTTTATGACGATGACTTTGGAGTGACCCGTACTCTCTGTTTCCTGGTTTTGCTCTGGGGAAGTAACGTTCCCACCATAGGCTTATGCCAAGAAGCATCTCTACTGTGCCATCACCCAGCCAGCTCTCCAGCCAGCACCTTCTAAGTTGATAAACAGTCTGAGTAGCAGGCTAATGACTTCAAAGCAGCTGGTAAAGGTGACCTGTTTCACTGCTACATTCTCTAGCAGATGAACTGGAACAATTAAAAAGAATGTTAATGTATCTACTAAAATGCTGAATTTAAAACTTGGAAACTTTCCTATCTGCTTCCTTCCATTTCAAAACCCAGTGAGTTAGCTAGGCCTGACTCTCTGGCAGTGGTCCATTTAAATGGCACAGATTTGCCTACCTAACAAAGCCCTTTTGTTTCCTGCAGCTGTGAAACTTCGGTACACTGTAACTTTCCAGGTTTCCCAGGTTACCTTGGCACCAAACTGTGACTAAATGCCTGCAAAAGATTTTTAACTCTAGCTTTGGAGGAATATAATATCCACAAGGAAGAAGGATGGCTTTTAGTAACTGCCCCATGGTAGCAAGAACAATGCTGAAAATCAGCTGTGTTTCAAATGTCCACAAAGCTTCTGGAAGACCTGTGGCTTAATAGAAAACTGCACTATGTTCTGCTCTCTCTGTTACAGGATGTATCACATTTGTCTTTTCTTCTGTTCCCCTTCCTCACGTTATACCTGTTCAGCTCTATCATCTGATGCAAAGGGAGGAAGGGTCTGTGACTTATCTTTTCAAAAGAATTAATTGTAAGGACCTCCTGTATTTGAAGAAACTTTAAATTCTGGAGCTGATTTCTTGCTCTGTGGAAAGAAATGGATCTTTTGTCATTGATGATCTCTGTGCCTGGCAAGGTCATGGAGCAGATCCTCCTGGTAACTATGCTAGGGCACATGGAAAATAAGGAGGTGATTGGTGACAGCCAACATGGCTTCACTAAGGGCAAATCATGCCGGACAAATTTCGTGGCCTTCTACGACAGCGTTACAGCATTGGTGGATAAGAGAAGAGCAAATGGGAGTGACCTACCTGGACTTATGCAAAGCATCCCACACAACATCCTTGTTTCTAAATTGGAGAGACGTGGATTTGATGGATGGACCACTCAGTGGATAAGGAATTGGCTGGATGGCCACACTCAAAGAGTTGCAGTCAACAGCTCGATGTCCAAGTGGAGAGCAGTGGCGAGACGTGTTCCTCAGGGGTCGGTTTTGGCACCAGCCCTGTTTAACATCTTTCTTGGCAACATGGACAGTGGGATTGAGTTGCACCCTCAGCAAGTTTGCCGACAACACCAAGCTGTGTGGTGCAGTCAACACGCTGGAAGAAAGGGATGCCATCCAGAGGGACTTTGACAGGCTTGAGAGGTGGGCCCATGCAAAACTCATGAAGTTCAACAAGGCCAAATGCAAGGTCCTGCACATGGGTCAGGGAATCCCAAGCATAAATACAGGCTGGGGGATGAATGGATTGAGAGCAGCCCTGTGGAGAAGGACTTGGGGGTATCAGTGGATGAAAAACTGAATGTGAGCCAGCAATGTGTGCTCACAGTCCAGAAAACCAATCGCATTCCGGGCTGCATCAAAAGAAGTGTAGCTAGCAGGTCGAGGGAGGTGATTCTCCCCCTCTGCTCTCGTGAGACCCCACCTGGAGTACTGCATCCAGCTCTAGGGCCCCCAGCGTAGGACAGACAGACATGGACCTGCTCGAGGGGGTCCAGAGGAGGGCCACAAAGATCATCAGAGGACTTAAACACCTCCACTATGAGGACAGGCTGAGAGACTTGAAGTTGTTTAGCCTGGAGAAGAGAAGGCTCCAGGGAGACCTTATAGTAGTCTTCCAGTACTTAAAGGGGGCTTACAGGAAAGATGGAGAGGGACTCTTTAATAGGGAGTGTAGTGATAGGATGAGGGGTAACGGTTTTAAACTGAAAGAGGGTAGATTTAGATTAGATATTAGGAAGAAATTCTTTACTGTGAGGGTGGTGAGACAGTGGAACAGGTTGCCCAGAGAGGTTGTGGATGCCCCCTCACTGGAAGTGTTCAAGGCCAGGTTGGATGGGGCTTTGAGCAACCTGATTTAGTAGAAGGTGTCCCTGCCCATGGCAGGGGGGTTGGAACTACATGATCTTTAAGGTCCCTTCCAACCCAAACCATTCTATGATTCTATGATTCCACAAGGGTAGGAAGCAATTCCAAGCACATACACATATGGTGTTAATAAGACACCCTAAAGTAAAACAGAATATAATTTAACTAACTTAACTACTTTGGGGAAATATCCTTCCCATTTTTCGGTGGTTGTAGAAGGTCCCAAGCGGATAAAATGGGAGTAAGTCTGTGTCCTATAGATTAAATGGGTAGGAAACACTTGCAAGGGCTGGAGCATTGGCCTATGGTAAAGTTCCAGAAGCTCCCTCAATGCCTTATGCAGTAAGGAATAATAATCAGGAGGGGGGTTTTTTATTTCCAACAGCTGTAATAATAGGACTTGAGAAGTTATTGCATGGTCACCTGCTGACAGACCTAAGGGTCCTCTGCACTGCAGCCAAATATGAGGCAGGTGCAATCTAGAAGCTAAACATGGATGCACTATACTCAACCAAAGATACACCTCGTGTGACATATACCCTATCAGCAGGTTTTTCTGCATGGGTTTTTTCCCTGAGACATTCAGGGTCTTTTCCTGAGATAGTTAAGACATCCCAGGGCAACAGTTCACTGTCAGTGAACTCCAAATGGATTCTACATTCATTGTAGCATCACATCTGCAAGAAATAAAAATGGGACAAAGACCAGGAAGAGCACATGGGTGACTACAGTTAGGTACCATTCAAAGAATAATTTAACAAGACATGAGAAGGCATAGGATTTAGCAGAGAGTAATATGATGGCCAAAATACTCACAAGTATCATCCTATCATGCTTAATGTGTGAGTTATTCCCCTCTAGAGTGAATGCAGCTGAAGTAACAAATCCTGAGAACTTTTCCCTGTCCATGCTCTATGCAAACCTTAAAATATCACCATAACACTGCATTTTTTAAAAATTTAATTTTTTCTTTTTTTATTTGTTAGTATTACCACAGCACCCAGATCATGTCATAAACCAGATTCCCAATATCTTGACCACCTACACTATGCAGAACAACAAACAGTCCCTGCCTGAAAGGACTAACAGCATAATTAAATAAATTTATTGAAAAATCAGGCCCAAAGAAGCTGCAAATCCTGTCTATAGTCAATGAGAGAGGCTGTGGCAGAAGCTGTTGGAGAATTCCAGCATGAAATCTGGCATCACAGGAGTCAGTTGCAAAACTCTCACTATCTGCAGTAAAACCAGGACTGAAAACATAGGTTTCTGCTTTATAGCCCTTTGCTCAGACAACTCAAACCTGGCATTTCATAAGTTTTCTCATCTCTACTCCTTGTTTTTTTGCACCAAACACATTTGTCCTGTAACTTCTGTTTATGAACTGATACTTTTATAATATAATTAGGATACAACTATATGTAATTCTATCAATCTCTGTCCAAGTGTTCACTAGTTAAAGTATGAAATGTTTCACAAGGATATATCTAAAATTTACACTTCAAGGTTTTTTCACTATATGTCCTGCTTTGAAATACTGTTTCAATGCTTCTTGTTCTTTATCCTGCATTTTTACTGGTGCATTTAATAAGATTTGGCTTTCAGATTTAAGTTTCTTCTTTAAAATAAGGAGGATCAGTGCACTTGGGATATAGGACACTCCACGTAATATTGCTGGCAGGCCAAGATAGAGCCACCTGAAATAAAGGATGAATTTCATTAAATATATGCATTCATGAAAAAATAACAGAACTATTCAGCATACATTGTTTTGCAACAATTGCCCAGCCACTCTAAAGCTTGTGCCCTGATACTTCTGGATCTCACAGAAGGTGAATCAATATGAGAACAGAATACGTCAGTGTCAGTGAAATGACTATTTACATCACCCAACTTCAGGCAACTAATTTAGCCAGCAACATTAGCCACCCAATACCCTTATGGCTTTCTCCACAGGGAAAACAGAGCGCCCTGAAAAGGGCAGCTCAGACCACCTGAGTAAAACTTCTGGGTATTCATGAGCTAGCATTCTTCTTCCAAATCAACCTTAACACAATATTAAAAGGAATCAGTCTGAGGCCACTAGTTCAACAAGGCTTTTCTTCAAAATTCCCACAGTGCTCCTTGAAGGACTACAGAAGCATAAAGCGTAGTATCCTGGGCCAATTTCCAGTTTGGGTAACCAAATCCTCTTTATAAATTTCTCCTCTACTTTGATTCAGGTGCTATTTCAACCATTTTCTGTTCAAAGATATTGCATAGACAGCCATTAAACATTTTTCTCACAAGGGCTTACTGCTTTTAATTTTTTTATCAGAATTCAGTGTTTTAAGGTCTGTTGTCAGGAAAGGCCATTAGTGAATGTAATTATGGCACCAGAACATTTCTGTTCAAAGGGTGTTCCAACATCTGTGGCAAAGGTTGCACTTGACAAATAAAGCCAATGCCAAAGAAAAGTGTTGTGTCAAATCTCTAATACAGGAGCAGTTTGTCTACTAGGAAAAGAAAAAGAGTGTAAAATTATATCTCTATGCTTGTAATGATACAGTAAGAAGGATAAATTAAAATAAAGTAGAAAATATACCTGTATGTGACAATGTCGTACATCCTACATGCTCCTTCTCCACCACAAGTCATAGTACCCCCACTTCAAGCAAGTGGTATCTATCAAAGCTCCAAAATAAATGGGAGATGGAATTCCAGCTAAAAAGAATATTAGCAACATTTTTGTGAATACCATATTTCTTCTGATTAGCAGATACACTACAGAACCTGTGTTGTTTCTCACCTACTCCATCTGTCCTGTCCTCTTGCAGCATGAACCATGCTCTCTGTATTTCTTATGGTCTCTCTTCTTCCTTATCCACCTACCCTCAACCAAAGATTTTCTTTCCTGTTGCCTGTTTAACAATATATACATGCTACAATATGGACTGTGATTCCTATTCAAAACTCAACATTTTCTCTCATCAGTGAGAGTGAATGTTGTGTTCGACAAACATGCAACAAGAGCGAAGGAATGTAAAATGGCTTTCAGATAAGCAGCAGCTGTAGTCAGCCTATTACCCAGTATAAATAAATGCAAACTGAAAGCTGTTCTAATTTGCCATGCTGCCTCGATCTGTAAAAAAAACCCCAAATTCTTCCTGCTCAAAGGCACTCCATAGGGGTAGACTCCTGTGCCATGCCCATAGCCCTGATGTGATCTTTATCTAACTCTAGATCAGACCTAACTGTGCTTCTGAATTGTGTTAGAGCTTTTCTTACCAAATACTCTTGAAGCTAGTCCATGGATACTCACTCCAAATGACTTTTCTTCAGGCTTTAGAGACCTGTATGATAATCACATTGTACACCAATCAGTAGAGGTGACATTAATAAGAAATGTTTACCTCTGGTTTTTTTAATCAAACTCTTCATCACATTAGGCCAAAACCATTCTAATTAGAGCATTGGTTGAAAGAGTTTATTATCCTCATTAGGTGACATTCACTGAAGTTCCTTAACTAGGACTGCCAAATCACAAAAGGAAAAGCTGTCATCCACTCGGACTGAAGCCAGCGCAAAGTGCAAGATAGTTGTGCCTTAATCAACAGCATGTTGATGTGATCAATAAACACATGGGTAACACACACCTCTCAATATCTCAGTGCACTGACTCAGTGGTCCTACATTAATTCAGGATATAGCTGATAGCCAGAAGCAACAACAGGTTATATAGCTGACATGACACTAATGAAACCTTAACACAGCACAGTAATAACATAAAATCTTTCTATTGTTCCTCCCTCCATACACAAACTAACACACTTTTAATTCTTGGGGGTGTTTGACCTCAGAATAAAAAGTCCAGTAGGTTTCTTAAGACAAGGACATTTTACTGTACCTTATTAAGACCATGTACCCAGGCATGGCTGCTAAGGAAAAAATGAAGCTGCAGACTAATGACAATATTAAAAAATAATGAAGCATCTTATCACAGTTTTCTTCTCCATCACACTGGCCCAGAATTGCAGAGACATTTTGAGATGAAAATGCTGAGGCTGCAACACAGGTGCAGTTTTCAAATACCTGTCAAAAGAGTATTTTAATCACACAGACTTGTCAAAACTCACACACTGAGTGTGAAACTCAGACAGTTGGCACCTAGCTCACTCTCTCCTGCACTTGAGTATGTTACACATGTGCAGCACTGCACTGCAGCCTCTCTCGCACTCTGCCAGGCACAGGTCCAACCATCATCTGTATTTAGTACACGGGGTTAGAGAGCGGGAGGGAGCTCTGGTGTATTGGCTTTGTGTGGCAAAGTTTTGGTAGCCGGGGGGGTTACAGGGGTGGCTTCTGTAAGAAGCTGCTGGAAGGTTCCCCTGTGTCTGACAGAGCCCATACCAGACGGCTCTGAGATGGACCTGCCGCCGGCCAAGGCCGAGCCCATCAGCAATAGTGGTAACGCCTCTGTGATAACATTTTTAGGAAGGAAAAAAGGTTGGGACAGACAGAAACGGCAGCCGGAGAGAGGAGTGAGAACATGTAAGAGAAACAACCCTGCAGACACCAAGGTCAGTGAAGAAGGAGGGGGAGGAGATGCTCCAGGCGCCAGAGCAGAGATTCCCCTGCAGCCTGTGGTGAAGACCATGGTGAGGCAGGCTGTCCCCCTGCAGCCCAGGGAGGTCCACGGTGGAGCAGATATCCACCTGCAGCCCGTGGAGGACCCCACGCTGGAGCAGGTGTGTGCCTGAAGGAGGCTGTGACCCCGTGGGAAGCCCGTGCTGGAGCAGGCTCCTGACAGGACCTGCGGATCTGTGGAGAGGAGCCCACAGAGCAGTTTTTCTGGCAGGACTTGTGACCCCGTGGGGGACCCACGCTGGAGCAGTGTGCTCCTGAAGGACTGCACGCCGTGGAAGGGACCCACGCTGGAGCAGTTTGTGAAGAACTGCAGCCCGTGGGAAGGACCCACTTTGGAGAAGTTTGTGGAGGACTGTCTCCCGTGGGAGGGACCCATGCTGGAGCAGGGGAAGAGTGTGATGAGTCCTGCCCCTGAGGAGGATGAAGTGGCAGAAAATAACGTGTGATGAACTGACCGTAAACCCCATTCCCTGTCCCCCTGTGCCACTGGAGGGGGGGTGGTAGAGAATCCAGGAGTGAAGTTGTGCCCAGGAAGAAGGGAGGGGTGGAGGGAAGGTGTTTGGAGATTTGGGTTTATTTCTCATTACCCTACTCTGGTTGATTTGTAATAAATTGAGTTAATTTTCCCCAAGCTGAGTCTGTTTTGCCCGTGATGGTAATTGGTGAGTGATCTCTCCTGTCCTTATCTCGACCCACAAGCTCTTTGTTAGATTTTCTCTCCCCTGTCCAGCTGAGGAGGGGGAGTGATAGAACAGCTTTGGTGGGCACCTGGCATCCAGCCAGGGTCAACCCACCACATATGGTCCTCTTATGCAGCTGGGACTATGCTTCCTCAGAGAATCCACAATCAAGAGAGCCCTCATACTTCCCAGCACAGCCTGGCTATGTGGTCCTTCCAGTGCCAATAGATCTGACCCTCTTTTTCATGACCTAGCAAGTGGTCTTTCATATGCCAGAAGAAACCAGAGATGTTTGACTGAGGCTGGGTTACAATATTCTCACTCAAACACTTGCTTCTACTGAAATCATTGAGACTATTGCCAGAATAAGGATTCTCAAATGCCAGCCAAGGTGAGCAAGGGCATCAGTGTCTGGCCCTTGCTATCATCTAATACTTCTTTAAAATATTTGTGAAGTACAAAGGCTTTCTAAAACCAGTATGATTTGGGGGTTTATTGAACTCATTATTTTTGATTGTTTTCAATCTAATTAGAATTTACTATTTTTAATGGAAAATATATTATTAATTAAGATAATAAAAGTTCTATAATACCTGGTTACTTTTTTAAATCTACAGAGTAAAAGAGATTATTTAAAGTCCATGCCATAGAACTTCATTTTGGCTGAAATGTTCTTGGGCACTCAGGTTTCCAACTGGCAATACCTTAAGAATAATTTCTCACTCCATTTTAAGCATTTAAGATTCCTTCAATTATTAGAAGAAATGGAGGCTTCTTCATTATATTCTTTAATTTAAACTTAAACTAATTTTCATATTCAGTTTGGAATTTCTATTGCCACTCAATGAATTTGTCCAACTCTGTTTATCACCTTATATATCCAACTAAATTTACATGTATGGATATTTCCCACCCTATATTGATATGGATATTTCTCACCTACTATATTTCATAGTTACAGCACAATAAAATGTAAGCTTTACCACACTTTTTCCAGTTCCTCTTGAGGCTTTACACCCAGCAAGACAAGGTGACACATAAGTGATTCCATCGTTCCCACAAACAGGGTCCCATATTTTAAGTGGGCAGTCACAATCCCTGTTGCAGCCAGCAAGTAGAGTATTTTCTGCATATGAAACTTGCTCTATTCTGAAATACATTTAGAAGATGAATAAATATTTCAGTAATGAAATACCTACAGTAAACCTTTGCAATGCTTAGGATTCTATTCTAGCTCAAGTGTTGATCCAGGGCACAATCCTACATGCTCCTATCCTGGAGTCATGCCTTTCTATCTTTCTATAGGATGATTTGTTATGTTATATTATATTAATATTATTGATTCATAGGTAAGTATGCATACCCTACAGCATCTTTCTCATCTATGGCATGTACGTTTTTGATTGTCTACAAGCGTTACATATATACCTACATGTGCATTTTACAGACACACAACCCTTCCCAATGATTAATGGCAGGCTTCAAATCAAGAAACTGCAGATAAAATATCCTCTAATAACTCAATAGCAATCAAAGTCCACTAAACCAGCGTAAGATAAAGAAAGGATTTTGTCCCTCTGTAATTCTGAAATTGCACTCATGTACGCCTAATTTGATCAACAACTTTTTATTTCTACCTGCAGTTACATGATTTGAATGTATAATTATATTAGTAAAAGAATTAATATGGACATGCAATTGCATGAGTCTTGATGTGGATGTCTTTTTTAATCCACTTTATTGTTTAAAACAGGAATAACAGAAGATAGACCTACTGTCTCATGCAAGTAAAAAGCTTTGAGAGTTTAGATTATGAAAAAAAAAGTTGCAAAGCTATGGAGTCCCTGGCTAATTTTTTACAAGAAAAATCATTCCAGTGTCTTAAGACTTAAGTCCTCTTGTGTCTTAAAGAACATACCCTTCATAGGAAACTGTTAGGCCAGCAATTGGTGAAGTATCACAGACAGTCCAATAGGCAGCAAAGTAGAGAAGGTATTCCAGTAAAGATACCCAAAATGCTATGTTCGCAGCCTGATAGATATTTATCTTGAATTTCTTCATGAATAAGCCTCCAAAAAAATACCCAATGCATATAACTGGTAAGTTGTAAACACCTATTTAAACAAGTGAAACTTCCATGTTAAAATAAAGGAGACCATCAAAGCTACTCATAAGGGAAGGCTGTGTTTGGCAAAGGTTCATATAGTGCCTGTGACTGAATAATTTATCAATAGTCAGAAATGGGTTTCTACTAGTTCCCTTGCACACCCAAAACATCTGCCAAAGTCAACAGCAGTTGGGAACTGCTTGAAGAGCGAGCTAGAGGGTAGGACTGAAATGATTCATTGGAAAATTGCAATCTAGAGCTGCAATCTAGTTCTAACACACACAAACATACCAAAAAAAAAAAAAAAAAAAAAAAAAAAGCAGGGTTTCAATACAGCCTCCCTATCTGAGAGAGAAACTCAACAGGAAGATAAGCCAGTGGAGCATATCTTGGTGCACACTGAGCATCACAGAAAGGAGGAACAGACTTTCAGTTTTGATATGGGATTACTGAACATGCTTTCACACTTCTTTGTTGTTTGATATTTTAATGAAGCAAAGACTGACTGAAAGACATTTAGGAAGTAGTTTTACACAAGCATCATACGGCTTGGTTGGCTTTGCTCAAGGCAACGTTGGTTCTCTAACAATACTTGAGTGTAGGTGGGCGTGGAGAATGTGAGGAAAAGGGAAGGCTATTAAACCTGAATTTGGATCCTCTCAACATACTCTATATTTCAATACAGAAAACAATCTGTCTGAAAAACAACCTAGCAGTGCAATGTCAGCGCAACCCAGATAAGATGTATGATAGTTACATGCCTTTGGATGCACAGCTTCAAAACACTGGTAAACAGAGGGCAATAGTAATACTTATAAGGTCTGGGACATTCTGTGTGGCAGGTTTTAAAGAAAATTGTGCAGATACTGTGAAAGATGAGCACTGAGTTAAGGAACAGAAGTATAGCTAGATGTATTTTAAGATGATTCTTCTATAATGAGTAAATAAATTCTAGTCTAATTAAGTCACTGCAGTTAAACAAGGGAACACTGAAAATTTAAGACATGTAGAAGCATAGAAAGGCTCCTACAGTTTCAGGATATTTTCTTTGTGCTACAACTACTTGCCATTACCACTTCACAATACATGAACACCTTGTCCTCACTCATAAAAAAAGCTTACAAATGAGAGACAAAAAAAGACAGCTATTTGGTCAGTGCTTTCCTTCCATGGAGTTCTGCATATGAAAGAGGATCTGAGGCTTTCAGAAGGCCCAAGACCAAGATCCGAGGAGTGGAGATGATGGAAAGTGTTGAAGATCACTGGCAATTTTAGCTGTGCGTAGGTTCAACGCATCTACATCTTAAGATTGCTAGTGATGTCGTTTTCATGAACATTAGATCTACCCTCTGCTTTGTAGTATACTTTTTAATCAAGATAATATAAACATTGGGGCCATGCTCTCTTGATGTAAATTAACCTTTTTGAGATCAGTGGTGCAAGTTTCATATCAGCTGAACTTTCTAGGCCAATTCAAAAGATGAGAAGTAGATTATAAAATTCTGCACAGAAAATTAGGAGATGCTTAGCAGAAAATGCATGATTATTTAGAAATGCTTTGTAGTGTGGAATCTCTCATTTGTAGAAGCATTTGATCTTAGTATGTATATGTATACATGTACACATGAACACATATATATATGTATAAATATAGAGAATTTGCATAGGGACATCACTACTTGGTAGAACAGAACAAAGCAAAATGCAGACATACCAATTAAAAAGATGGCATCTGATGCAGATTTTCCAAACTGTTGTTCTAGATATTTGGGCATGAAGGATATCATGCCATTGAAGGCACTGAACTGTAAGACAGTTATGCATATAAATAACATATAAACTGGGTTTCGAAACAGATCCTTGAGGAAGGGGATGAAATCTGGAATAAAACAATGTAACAAGTTAGTGTGATGCTTTATGAAATTAATCACCCCTTGCTCAGTGTGGCTGAGGCGGGAAGAGGGGAACAGAAATGACTCTTAACTGGATCAGGCTAATTCTTGTGCTTTGCCAGACACCGTAGGCCAAAGATTACTTGCTCAGCCCAGGCTAGCCTAGTTGTCTCCTCTACACAATGATAACCTCACACACACACATGCACACCAATACATGCTGCTGCTTATACAAAAATCACAGTAATAACCTTATCGTAAAAGTTTCCTGAAACTTCTTAGCTGTACAGTGACTGAACTTCACACCTACAGATTTGCAGCAGCAGCTACTCCCCCACCATTCCTACTCCTTTTTCTGTCATCCCATGCCCTCAGAGCATTCACCAAAACCCCTTTTCTGCACCTGGCATGCAAAGGAAGTACAAGGGGGAAGGGGTGCAAATGCAGTAGATAGCTGCAACAACCTGCCCCCAGAGACCTGATCACTGATTTTGGTTATTGCTACTGTCAGTGATGGTGCAGAAGAGGCCTGAAGAGGGACCTGACTGCAGTTATTCCATACTCTCAAAGTCTGGATCCACCAGTCTTCAGCTTAGTAAGCATCTGAGAAACTAATTTACAGAGGTCTTTTCTCTGTGTAATGCCTATTAAGTCAGGATCTGAACCATAAAAAAACCCACAATTCCTCTTTGTCCAACGTTCTCTATTAATTAATGTGCTGAGCTGTTGTCAAGAAACTCTGCAGAAAAACACAAGCATCTGTAAAACAATGACCATGCTTTGTTGAAAGTGGGCACCACTCAGGACAGATATATATCTTTCAGAGGTAGGCAAGTATCTTACTAGAAGAGGATCTGTATGCAAGTCTCGCAAAAATAAGTCAAATATCCAAAACGCTATAAATAGCCTGTATTATTTATATACACCATGCAGTTTACAATCAGAGCTTTCTGAGGAAGAGATTAATTTTAACTATAAATACTTCAATTTTCAACTTGAAATCCTTGGTGATTAAAAAGCTGTCTGAACACATCCTGGGCAACCGGCTGTAAGTTGCCCTGCTTGAGCAGGGAGTTGGACCAGGTGACCTCCAGAGGTCCCTTCCAACCTCAACCATTCTGTGAAATGAAAAGATTCTTAATTCAGGTTATTCGGGGACAGTGGACATTCACACCAATGCAGGGAGGGAATGATGATGAAAACACAAGCTCTGAAGGGACTCTGGAGTACTAGGACCCACAGTCTGAGCTAGGAACCTTTCCTCACCAGAGCAGTACTTTATTCATGGATTCATTTAAGGCTACATGACAGCGGTGAAAGGTGTTGTGTTTATCAAAACGAAGTTGCAAAATCAGGCAAGATCTGAGTACTCACTCTGAGTATGGTGAATTTGCAGGACTCAGCTTGAAACACCATGGAGAGATAGCTGCACTTGGCACTTACTTTCTGAAAATGAAGATCCTGTCAAGGGGCCCTGAGCTGGGTTTGCAGAATCATGAGACTACTCTGAAGATTGTAGCCTTTGACATATTTTATTCACTTACATTTCCAACTAGCACAAAAAATGGAAGGAAAAAACCAGCTTCCTACAGATATATAGATCTGAAAGACCACAGATGTGAAAGTTGCCAATGGTAACATGAATAAACGTAAGTCAAATAGATCCTTGTTCAACAGCCATTAAAAGTTTATGAGACACTTAAGCACCTGTCAATTCCCTTTTATGGCTTTAAGTTGGACTCAAGAAATGCACAAGACTTGTGCTGGTTTTCTGCTTTTCTGCACAGTACATGTGGGGTACAAGCAACTAATATGTGCAACTTGTCCACAGCTCACCAAGTTGTAATATTCTTAACCAGATTTCAGTGCATTAATCCTCTACCAGGAAGAAAAGATCCAGATCTACATACACCTGAAATATAGGAAGGGGAAAGGAGTGAATTCAGGTCCTGGATCTATGAAATTAGCTTTCTTCCTCTGCAAGGAGCCATTCTAAATCCCTGTGCAAATCCTTTGTACTACAGAGAGATGAAAAACAGAGTATGCATTTCATATCTTGGACCCACCTTTACTTACAAAAATACACAGACATAGTTCACATCTTAAGGACTAAATTAAGAAGGAAATAAAATATAATATAACTTGCCTTTAGCAATTTCATACATGGTCTGTTTGGCTTCATTTTTATCATTTTCTTGCAACGGTGCTACACTTTTTTTACTCATCTCCTCAGGTTCATTGATTTCTCCTTCCTTCACCAGTGACTTGGGCAAAAACCAAAAAGGTATTCCCGCAAGAAGATTCAGTGATGCACAAATCAAAATGCCCAGCCACCATGCTCCAACCCAGCGGGCATCAGTAACTGTTATACTTATGTCCTCTATAAAAAAACCAAACAAATGAACAAACAAAACACCCCCCCCCATCTTATATTAGTTTAGAAACATCCTTTGCTGTCATTGTGTGTTTTCCTAGTCATCTCTGACGTGATATATTAAAAGCATTTTAAAGATTCTTAAAATGAGGCTGATGAAAGAGAATAGTCTCCAGTCTTCTTTTCTAATGTTGCTGATTTTCTGGCAAATTTCAGTGTTTTGTATTAAATTAATTCTAGTCCTTTCCTATGTCAAGCCAGATGACACAATTTTTCATCAAATAATTTATATGCAGATTCATTTGTGTATGTGTGAATTCAGGACTTTTATTGAATATTACACACAAATTTTCCATTCTAAAAGAAACACCAGCAAACTCAGATAAAATTAAGACATCTCATATAAGCAAAGAAATATCTTTTAGTGCTGATAAATACACCATCATGCCTACCAATTTATAGGTAAGATTCTATATATTCATCCATTACCTGCATCTACTGATCCCAGATCAACAAACAGTTCTGCACAGAATGATGCCAACAAGAAACCAAGGAAGGGGCCTATTACAGTTGCTGTATGTAGACATCCTGAAGTATGAAAAGGAGAAAATATACTAAATTAGAACCCAGACATAATTATTTTCTTGGAATTGTTATCTATGGTTAGAACAGCTCTATTGAATAGACATTTGTGCCTAAAAATGGCCTCACATCAACAAGTTCATCTGTAGGTAAATTACAAGTTCTACAGTATTATTACTTTGATAAGGCAATAATGTCTGTCTTCTCTCTCCCTTGATTGGACTGAAGGGAGTCACAATAATCCTCTCTTTTGCTTTTGATAATGTGTGTGTTTGTCTGGGGGAGGGGAATTATCACAACAGGGTAGATTTACCCAGGTAGAAAGGTGAATTCTCTGCTTTGGCAAAATCCTCCAAATACGAAATGCCTAAAGGCATGATGGGAGTTTCACCCATTCCTCGTACTATGTTTCCAATCATCACAAATATCCACAGCAAGGACCCGGGCTCTTTTTCACACTCTGTGAACAAAATAAGAAGCCAGAATTAATGTTTTAATTCTAACTATTAATTGAATTCTAGAGACAAAGACAAAGAATTGACTAACAGCTTAAACTTTGGTGAGTAGTCTGTCCTGTAAAACTGGGAAATAAGTAGTTGAGATACTTGGAAGGCTCCAGAACTGGAAGAACCTGTTGCACTTGCTGGAGTAGCATTTAAATCTCTTCCCTCTCCATGCCATACATTGTCCAACCACCTGGCAGTCCAACCACTGCATAACCTCGGCCCTTCCCTTTACTCATTTCCCTCACCAAAAATGCCATTTTCGTGTCAGTGAAGAGAAGACAGAGTCTGAACATCAGTGATGAAGGGATGAAAAATCATGCCTGACTAATCTGATCACCTTCTACAACAAAGTAATACTTTCTGTCGACAAGGGAAGGACAGTGGGTGTTTTTTACCTGGACTTCAGCAAAGCATTTGCCACTGTTTCCCATAGCCTCCTCCTAGACAAACTGGCAAGATACAGACTGGATGGACAGTCTGTGAGATGGGTGGGAAATTGGCTCCAAGGCCACACTCAGAGGATGGTGATCAATGGCTTCTGCTCAGGCTGGCAGCTTGCTACAAGTGGGGTCCCCCAGGGGAAGTGGGATCTATGTTTTTGCTCTATTTCTCATGCTTTTATTTCTTGTGTGGTACAATGAAAAAGCATCTTGATGCCTTTTACCCATTGTCCAAATACATTTCCCACCTCCTCAAGGTATCATAGTATTTCAAGTCAAAAAGAAGAACATTTGTGAGAACAACCTGGTGTTATATTTCCCCAAAGTGAACTGGCAGGGATGTTAACCCAGCTGTTTGGATACTGTGAAAACTGCATGAAAAAAAGCTACAGCTCTGGAGTCACAGACTAAAGAAACAAGAAGTCTAGGAAACTTCCTGACCTCTAGTTTTTATGTCTGCAAAAAGTACTGATCAAAAGCAGGACCCTGAAATAATTGCTAATAAAAATAAAATCCTATTTACTTAAACACTGTAAAAACTGAGGAAAAAGTATTATTAGACATAGGAAGAGTCATACCTATCGATGGTTCCTCTGTAGGTAAAGAGAACAAGCTTTGATTAACAAGGCACAGAGGCATGACTGAAAAATTCTCCCGTTGTGAAATACTGCTTTCAATACGATACCTGTTTGAATCAAAGGAAAGCATGTATAGATTAAGAAGAAATACATCAGAACCACCTCACAAATCTGTACTTCAGTAATGAAGCTACCTATAAGAAGAGCGTGTATCTATAGGAAAAAGGAAACCCACGTCAAAAGTTAGCTGAACCTCAGGAACAAATCAGACTAGGAACTGTAGCAGGGAATCAACCCAGTGTTTTATCCAGACTGTTATCTAGCCTCTAACATAATCTTGTAACAGATGCTTCAGGAGGAGTTGATGAAACACCCTAATGAAATCCCTTGTACCATCTTCTCTCTCCTACTCTTCTTACATTCTAATCCAATTTACAACTCAAGCAGAGGGTGCTACCAAGGCTGTCAGAGCCATACCACATTGGACATAACAAGATTAGAGGATCTTCTTTTCTCAAAAGAAATCTCACTGATTAAAATATAGACAAGCCAAGCAAAAATAGCAAAAAACTGTTTAAAGAATCATTATAGTCTGTAAAGGCCTTGCCAACACAGTGATCAGGTATGAGCTGTCATCCAGGCTCCAGACCAAAGACATCTGTAAAAATCATTTTGTATTGCCCATCCAAGCAGATAAGAGCTAGTAGTGTAATGTGACAGTATCACAGGCCACTCTTTCTTCAGAGTCCACACAAGAGGTAGCACAAGGATGAAGGCAAGGGCAAGGGAAGGTACCTGGCACAGGGGTGACTCTCCTCAGGAAGTGATGACTGACTTCTGAAGCCATCTCAGAAGCAAAACAAAACAAGCTACTCCACAATTATCGCATCATACTCATGCTCAGCAGTGTCTCTCTCAATAAGCAATACTATTTCAGTGGAAGAAGTTATGGATTAAGGCAAGTAAGGATCACAGAAGCTGTTGTGAGCTAAGCAAAATACTCACCTTCCAAATAGGAAATGAGGAAATGATATCAAAAGACATCCAAATGACAGAATTGTGCAGCCCAAAGCAATTATTCTGGGTCTGTGAAGCTTTGCTCCAAAGTAACTCACAAATGCTATCAGCAGCAAGTTGCCTGCAAAAAGAACCTGGTTCATATTTACAGACCAAGACATACTTCTATCTTTTGAAGTGTAACACAGATTTGAGTATACCTTGTTACTTCAACATCTGTTAACTCTCTTGTCTTGTAAAAACTGTAACTAGACAGGGAACTGCCTAAATGATGCACTAATTCACTGCTATCTGTTATCTTTTTCTAGAAGAGTTACACCATACGGACAGAACATGAGAACAGAAGGCAGAATGGAAAAGAGAACATGGTGAGAGAGATTTTTGACTGCACCTATGTGGAGAAGAAATTTTTACTTTACACAGAGACCGGGCCCAGGAGCAGCAGAATAATAGCTGTTTTAGGAAGTTATTCTCCTAGGATACCCTATTTTGCAATGTGTGGGAAAATACAGAAGTATATATCCAAGTAGTTTTGTACTGAAAATAATAAACACAAGATGACATACAGAGAAAAAAAGGAATAATGAATTAATATTAATTTCAGTAATAGTTTGAGAGGAATAAAAAAATACAGATTTTTGTACCTAGTACCATTTAGAAATACAAATGTGCTAAAAATCTTCATTCCCTTCTCCACTTTCACTTCAGAATCAGTGATTTTCTCTACTCTTCATTTATTGCTATGCAACTAAGAAAAGAATCAAGCTTCGTGTTATGAATCAGGCCCCATAAAAATAGCAATTTAGTAATTGTACACCTACTAATTTTGTGATCTTTTTGTCAAAAGAACAAAACCATGTCTCTGAGTGATGAGCATCATACTCTGAAAGAAGATAACATCTTTTTTTATGCATGATTGCTAGACAGACTGTGTTGAACCAGTGGCCTGAATGACACTTAAAGATGTACACTTACATGGTCCTAATACATTACTTATGTCTGCTACATACACTGACTCTTAATCATTTCAAATATTACTATGATTATTCACAGTTATTTTACATCCTTGGAGATAAGAATGCCATAATTTGTTATAGAAAAGTGCATATGAGAGGATAATTTGTTTAAAATATTATGCCTTTTACATACTACTTCATTAATTTTAGCCATTTCATTTTTCTTAAAGTCTCCCCCTTATCAAAGGCAAGAATATATTCTGGGTATTCCTTCTCTATCATAACTTTGAGGGACCCCATCAGACTGCTTTGCAGGCAGCAGCTCAGTGTTGCCAACAGTTTCTTCTTGCACATGCAGGTATAGGAGACCAGGAAGGGGGGGAGAAGGAGCCTTGCCCTCTCTCTCCACCAGTGTATATCAGCCTGTGCAGACCATTTCCTCAGATAAGCCAGGGGTAACAAAGATCCACATTGTGACTTTAAGGGTATAAAAGACATCCCCTGAGGATCTCTATTGAGATGGGTTTGAAGCTATCAAGCCTTTTGTTTGGATTTTGTCAATGACAAGACATAAGCTTGTCACTGGGCAATAAAACTCACCAATAGGTAAGGTAAGGGTCACTATAAAAGTAGAACTGGAAACTTTCTTTGCAGTTGTACAGGTATGATATCTTGAAATACCATTGAGTTTGAGTAAGGGGACAACCCACTTCAACCAGCTTGGAGGTCACTGATTAAAAGAAATGTAAAATGCTAAATATGACCTTAAATTCTAACAAAGTTTATAAAATCTTTCTGTTTTCTTCAGAAAGATGCAATACAAAGCTCATAAACTAGTTCTATTTTATTAGTTGCTCTGTCATACCTTACAATAGTGCAGTAATTAGCTGAACTAGCTTTTAAACCTAAACTTCCTTATTTAAGTTGTCCTGTTAGTTTCCAAGACACTAAATGTGTAAGTACCAATGGAAATGGTAGGATAGAGTTGGTCACTATTGTCAACATACAGTAATTGACAGATTGCTATGGACATGAGAGTCGCTAATACATGCTCAGCCAACATATTATACTTTCAAAGAAAAAGAAATATTAAAATGAGCAATTACCAATTTCAAAGCTTCCATTAATGATCCCCACTAAAGAAGCTGGAATATTAAATTGTTTCTCTATCTGTGTGTACATGCTGTTCATGTAAGCACCAGACATCGTTTTACCAACAAATGCAAGTGATAATGCCAGCAGAAATACCTAGGAAGGAAAGAGGAGAATGCATAAAGGATTCAAAATTACATATTTAGGAATATTCCATGGTTATTTTCCTCACCAAAAATGTGCTTCCAGGTAAAACAGGTGAACAGTTCTGTTCCACTAATGCGTGTTTAAATCCCATCACCTATCCTTGCCTACAGAGTTATGGCTTCACTAAACCACCCCACCCACCCCCAAAAAAGAAAGATTTTTATTCTTCACCTGTTCCCATTGACCAAGCCTGTCTTCAGAAACCTTAAGCCCCATTTCCCTAGCCAAGTCAGGCGCAGCACAGCCTCTGCCACCGTGTGTCTGCTGCAAGATTGCCATCTGCAGGACTGAATAACGTCTGCAGCCAGACCAGGATGCCAAGACCATCGCACCCTTTGCTCATCTGAATGACAAATTACTTGCAGAACTAAGATGGTTTCCTTTGATCGAATTACTTGATTGAGTATCTGCTCCCCAACTCAGTAGAGGTCACGAGCCCAGAACAAGTCATTTCAAACAGAAGGAGTAAATAGTGTGTCCTTTTTACAAGAATCTAGTGGCAATTGACAGTAAAAACATAAATACGAATACAGGCAGTAGTATTCAAATTCTTTTAATGTTAGGGGTTTTAATAAACAGTATTTATGAAATGAAATCAATTGTATTTTTAAATACATCTGCTGCAAATGCTAAAAAGCATAAGTAAGGTATTTGGGCTTTGAATTACTATTAAAAACAAGCTATTTTACAACCTTTTATAGCACTTCTTGACAACTTGAATAGTCTAGGGTACATCAACAGCCAATTTTTACTGCCATGTCACAATCGGTAAGACTCATTTCACAGGTTTAAGAAGAAATAGTAAACGAGTCAGACTAGGGGGATTACACAAATTCAGAGGTAGAGCTTCAAAGGCGCAATCAACCATACCTCCAACACATCACAGAGTGTAAAGTTCAGGGACATAAAAAGCAACACATGATTGCTTACAAATTTGCTTGACCTCAGTTAAGGCATTAAGGATAAGGAAAGAAATGGAGCTTATCCGTTCATTTAGTCTAGACTGTAGCTTCTACTAAACCACTATAAGTGCAAGCAATTACAGTTGTGCATTCATACAAAATTGCTTAAATATTTCTGTACCTTCAGCTTGGAAATGCAGCAGAATTTGTCCCCTGCATGTGGCTTCTCAGCTTCTTTCATGTTGCCTTTTTTAATTGATCCCAATGTCTGTTTCTGAGTCTGTCCAATGATCCCATTACAGTGTTGAAAAAAAGGAAAGAAAAAGAAACATTTTTGTCCCATGTTTGCAAAAAATCAGATTCCTTCTAAGATATTTGATATTTGAGCATCTTCCTTAAATAATTGCAAACGGATTCCAACAAAACTGGATTCTAACAAAAGCTACAAGCCTATACGCTTTATTCTAATCAAGAAAATTTGACATGTGAATGTCAACAATGTAACAGCTAGCTATTTCTCATCAGATACTGAATGCTGTCAGCAGCATACAACCTGTAAGCAAAGAACAGAGAAAAGAGACGTTCTGAGGGCAAGCTAGTTTGTCTGTAATACAGCTTTACAATCCTCTTCACAAGCATGTGGTACTAACCACTGTGGGAGACAGGACTATGAAGACCTATACATTTGACTGATGTATACCTGTTTCCATGGTCTTTATTTACTATGCCTGTCCTTGCTAGCCATAAAAAACACATTTAGTTCTGTTCTGCATGTTCTGTTGAGCCCTCCCTTCTTCCACTGGCATCAATGTAAATTTGTTAATTTTAATAGAAACTGTATTGGAGACCAATCTCTTGGCATTAAAATTAGAAGGAGAAAAAAATAAAACCAAAACCACCAGACAACTTAAGTTCTAAATGGAAACAAACCAGACTCCATTCTGCTTCCCCTCCCAAGATCTGCAAAAACATCCCTCTCTATTTGTCTGCCTACTTTTAGTCATCTCCATCTCAACTTGATGGTTAGAGCTTCTGGTAGTGCTAAACCACCTGTTTTCTTACACATCTTACATATTTCCCAAAAATGTGTTCAAAGAAAGAGCAATATATTCCAGGGACTTGGAATATACTTACCTGTAAAAGCTCCTACACAGCTGAGGGTTAGCACAATGAGTTAAACAGGGAGAACACCAGTTTAAAGAAGATTTATCTCTAAGGACTACCACAAAGGTTTCATTAAATCAAGTTATTAAATACAGTTCCCTCTGCCTGATGGGGTAAGCTGAAGAAAACCAGGGCAAGTCAAAGCCTTACCTTATAGATGGGATGGATATAGGGTAATTTCCTCTTTTTCGTCTCAGATACACTTTCCGAGTGCAATCTTGCAGCACCTGCTCTTCTCTATGTTTTCCACTTCATGGAGCCACGGCTGGGAAGGAAGCTGTCCTTGACAAGCCCACCAATAGGACTGAATTGCCTTTCACGTTCTTCAACCCAACACCCTCTCAGTCAATCTCTTCAAACACTAATTTCTACAACAATGTTAATCCTCTCAAATGTGTTTCTTAACTAACTTGATTCCTAGCAAATTCATGGGCATTAACTCCTTCTACAGCTACCTCCTCATTTTCAGTCTCTAAAAGTGTCATGCATTATTATAGCATTCCTGGAAATACTTACTTTACAATGAGGTGTAGGTGGTCAGCAACTCAGACAATTAACTATGATATATAAGTAGTTTGTGTTTCCGCTTTGCTTAAGGACGCTTACACAAACTGTGTCCAATCACAGTACTACGCTGTGCTTATACAGCCCTTTGCAATTTGGCATAAAATTTTATATCCCAGGGAGTTGTTTATGTCTTATCTTAATACTGCTTTATTCAGACTGTAGCCCACCAGTGATGCCAAAAAGTGAGCAACAGAACAAAGATTGCAGTCTCCTATGTCTGTCCTCTTCTACTCCTAGGAGCTGACAATGGAATTCTGTCCCTTACTGTACCAACCCCTGCATTGCACTAACATACACAGGGAACATCATCTGGCGACTTATAGGTTTTCGCTTCTGGTGCTAAAAGAAACCAGCCAGCAACCTCTGCCCAAGTTTCTCTTGGGGCATCAGAAACATCACACTGCCCCTCATGCAATTACAGATGACAAAATGGCAATGTTTACCTTTACTTATTATTACGTTCCCTCAAAGCATAAATTATGGTAGAAAAAAATGCCTTGCAATCCATTTTTTACTGGGAAGATTATTAATTGAATAACAAAATAGACAGAATTATTATTTTCAGCTTTGTTCCTAAGGTTGCTTTCCCCAGCTTTAAAATATTTTTGTGGTCAGACTTGGTCAAATGGAACTGAAGCAAACACAGACTAACAGTCTAGATTATCAGAGAGATGTAGGTGCATAACTCAGCTCAGGTGCATTTACACCACACTTTAAATCCAGGTTAGAACTCAGACTACCATTTCTGTGCCTAAAGAGGAACCAATAGTGTTCCCACTCCCTTCTCCCATCTCCCTGCTCTCCATTGTACATTCCTGTTGCTTACCTTGCTTCCACTTTTGGGCTCTCCAGACACTTCTTCAACTCATTAAACAGGCAGAAATTTAATTCAGGAAAAAGATTGCTTTCCGGGCAGTGAGCTGATTTGGCCTGCAGAATGGTTCAACAAGTGTCAGACCCACATAAGCAAAAGAGCAGGAAAGTGGAGCCAAAACATGAGAAGAGAGGAGAAAGTGGGAGTGAAAGCAGAGTAGCAAAGGATGGAGAGTGAAACCTGCCCATCTGAGCACCAGTGATGTGTTATGGCACCTCAAATATTTGTGGAACTATGATCTCGAGCCCTAACCTAAGCTGCCCAGGCCAGCCCTGAACATGGCTGGCCTCATAGGGTCAGCAGAGCCATAAGGAAATTATCTCCTTCAGTGAACATCAATCAGTATCTCTTTAGCCAACAGCAAGAGGAAAGGCAGCTTATGCTACTAGGATAGTCACATTGTGACTGTTCTGTAACAAACCACTTGAGGAATTTGCGCAGGCCAGGTGAGACTATGTATTTATGCAAAAGTTTGCCCTTGGGTTCTGACTGACCTACCTGCTATCATGTAAACACCTACACTTGAATCCTACACAAAAGCCTGCAATGTCCACTGAAATTTCAGGGAAAAGGTCAATAAAATCCTTCCTTACAGGATCTTACTCCTTCCACTTCTGCACTGAGTTGGGGACATATTTATGGCAGGCTAAGAAGTTAGTTAGCGGTAACACCACAACTGTCTCTTCCAGCCATCTCTGCTACTGGACTAAATTTCCACAGGCAACCAGAAAGACAGACAAGTAATCAGAAGACTTGTCTCTAGAAGACACCCACTTTACACAGTGCACAAAGAACTAAAGCACACAGCATGGACAGTTTTAGTAGAGGCTATAGCTACAAAGCAGATGCATGAAGTACAGCATCTGATGTATCATGGGCTGAACAAGGTTGCCTTAATAACAAAGCAAATACATCCTGTGTGGATCAAAGCAGGCTAATTCAGTGTAGCTGACAACAGCAGGCAGGCTAGCATTGAGAGACGTGAGTTTGGACCCATTTGTCCTACACAAACCTGCAAATACGTTTTATAGTTTTAAACCACATTTCACCTTAGCTAACCCATAAAAAGAAGAACAAAAGAACACAAATATCTGGATTTAAATGTCTATGAAGCAGTATTCTGCAAGTTGCCTTGCCTGAGTCCCAAGGGGACATCCTATTTTCAACGTAAAATGCATCTTCCGTTTGGCTCAGCTTAGTCATATGGATAAACTGCTAAGTCCTTGTTTTGTTTACAAACAGGATTAAAAATCACATGAGGTGATTTTTATAATTTTTTATAATTGCCAAGCAGAGGGCAATTATAGTGTCAGAATTTTTAACTAATTTATTTTTCCCATTGCAAAAAGCATTTTGAAATCTTGTTTTACTAGGCACAGTGCAAACTGTTACTCAAATGCAATTACGCTAATGTTAGACTGAGACAAAGGAAAATTTCTCATGGTGAAACAATTAGGTACTTACAGTTTTGAAAAGGTTTTCAGAAGGAATGACTGATATTGTATGCTTAAACTTTGACTTTTATTCTAAATTGTTGAAAATTAACCCAAGTATACTTACTGCAGAATTTGTATTTTTGCCAAATGGTTTCAGCTGTGCATTTTAGAGTACTCACTCAGATGTGAAAGACACAGGCTGAGTTCTTTGTTAGAAAAAAATTAAGCCCATCTCTTTCTCTTCCCTGCCAACAAAGGCCAAGAGCTACAGCTGTGTCAGATCCCTGAGCATGAAGTGCTGACACTCCTGCCCTCTGAAGACATCCAGAGCGCGCTCACAAGCAAGAAAGGAACTTTAAGATTGCACGTAACTGTAGATTTACAGGCTAGGCGGTGTCCTAGCAAAACGTAGCACAAGGTCAGGCTGGAAGACAGGAATGAATTTGTGTTTCTCACGTCTTGAGAGGGCATTCAAGCCCTGAGTTAGTGAACGGAAAGCAGCACAGGCATAATAATTGGCCTCTTTGTGCTGTCTTGGAATGATTTGGAAGAAAGTGTAGCCATTTCCAGTTGGTATAAAGCACTTGGAGGCTCAGCTGTAGGGCAGAACTAAGTCTGAACCAGAAGTGGAGAAAATTGCCTCCGCCGCTGAAGCACAGAGGCATAATATCACTCTTTTTGGCATCCCCAGCTGCTGATCTTCAGTGTTTTTTCTCAGTGTAACAGCCTTTCTGGATGTATTTTCGAAATATCCAAGTTTAACTACTGTCCTGGTTTCAGCTGGGATAGAGTTAACTGTCTTTCTAGTAGCTGGTACAGTGCTATGTTTTGAGTTCAGTATGCGAAGAATGTTGATAACACTGATGTCTTCAGTTGTTGCTCAGTAGTGTTTAGACTAATGTCAAGGATTTTTCAGCTTCTCATGCCCAGCCAGCGAGAAAGCTGGAGGGGCACAAGAAGTTGGCACAGGACACAGCCAGGGCACCTGACCCAAACTGGCCAACGGGGTATTCCATACCATGGGACGTCCCATCTAGTATAGGAACAGGGAAGTGGGGGCGGGGAATCGCCGCTCGGGGACTAGCTGGGTGTTGGTCGGCGGGTGGTGAGCAATTGCACTGCGCATCATTTGTACATTCCAATGTTTTCATTATTGCTGTTGTCATTTTATTAGTGTTACCATCATCATTATTAGTTTCTTCTTTTCTGTTCTATTAAACCGTTCTTATCTCAACCCACGTGTTTTGCTTCTTTTCCCGATTTTCTCCCCCATCCCACTGGCTGGGGGGGGGAGTGAGTGAGCGGCTGCGTGGTGTTTAGTTGCTGGCTGGGGTTAAACCACGACACTACCTACTATATAACTGGTGTGTTGTTAATTCTAGAAGAGGACAAAGATCCTAATAATTAGACACTGCAACATTCACTAGGAGCACCATTTCCTCTGGGACTCTTGTTGAATGATGACAGTTCACCATGCAAAAGTGAAAGATAAAAAAGCCACCCATAGTCACATAGCTGCTGTGGTTGTCCTACAGGCTGCATGCTGCTAGTTGCTGATTACTGGACATTACAAAATCAGATAGTAGTTTGACCAAGCGTAAATAGTTCTAGCTAATGTGACAAGAAGAAATTATGTGACTTTGATCAAATCAGGTAGACATCACATCTAAGAATCAGTAGATACACCTTCAACCACTGGTGCTGAAACAGGTTTTATCTGTGACCTTAAGTCTTTTGTTGACACTTGTGTTTGTCTCCCTCACAGAAATAACTACTAATGCACATGAAAAGCCTAAACGCAAGGTCTAAAAAGTGTGGTGAGGATGGGATTGGGATTAATGAATGCCTGGCTTTGAGCACAGCCTCCAGGGCAGTGTTTCTCAGCTTTCTGAGGGAGCATGCAGCCTTCCTGAAAAACCTTTCTGGACTACCACATACCCTCTGTGGTTATGCTGCTGAGAGGCGGAAATAACACACCAGCAAGATACTTGGCATTTTTGTTACACAGTATGTTTTTGTCTCACAAACTTAGAACTCCACCGCTGTACTGAAAAACATTTTGTAGACCCTCTGCTAATGCCTGACAGACCACTGGTGGCTGAGGGTCCTGGCCTGCTCAGTGCTGCACCAGTGCATGAGGTAAGGCATTTTCCCCTGTTATTTCTTATAATAAAAGTTCACAATTGTAAATTTCTGAGAGCATACCTTCTCAGTTCTTACACACTAGAAAATTTCTCAAGTAAAAATCTATTAACATGCTTCCAACATGTGAAAAGTCTTGTTCTCCCTCATAAAATATGCATTTCATAAGAGCTATAGTGCTGCTTTCTGTTCTTGCTTCATGATGGTCTCCAAATCACACCTGATGGCTGTCTGTACTGGGATTTTGCTTATACAGTTTAACTAGAAATAGAAATTCTGTTTCCACCTTTGATTTCCTTTAAATAATATCTGAGGTAAAGTCTTATTTCCCACTAAGATATTTTGAAGGTTTTCTTGCATTTTCTATTTTCTCCACTTACCCAGTGCCACTTTTGGAAAATTAAAAAATCCTCTGACAAAATAAGAAGAAAATATAAAAACAGTGGTCCGAGTTCTGCCACATACTGCTTTGTGTTCACAGAAGACTGTACAATGAAAAAGCAATAGTGAACAGAGGTAGAAAATGGCTAAGTAGAAAGCTGCCTTAAGTCCATGTGGCCATCCTTGCTTCCTTTAAAAAAAACAGTTAAAGGTGATGAGGAAAGAGGATACTGCCCACCAAAATGGCAGTTGTTCAACAACGTATGTCAACAGCAAAGTAGTGTTCATTCAGGTGTAAACCTGTACTCATACCACGTGCAACAGCCCTCTGCGTATGACTAAGCATTGTTCTATGTAGGTGAGAAGTCTCGGTGTCATTAGAGCATTACACTTGCTTTTGCATTAAAAATATCTTAACTCCAGTATTCTGATTGTAATAGTTAGCTATGGAAATCTGACTACAAGCACCTAATCAAAAGACTTGGCTAGGAGAATGCACAGGGAACTTGATACATGATATTTATCTTAATTGATTAGACACTAGAACTGTAGATCTCAGTTTAGTTGTTTTTTCACTCTGTGTTTAGCTATTACACGGATTTACCAGTCCTTTCTTCTTTCTCTCTCACCCCATCCATTTTTTTTAAATTTCATGTCATAACTATTTGTAGACTATATTCTACATATATATTATATTTTAATCCATGCCTATTTAGGTGGAGGAGACACCATGATTTTGTCTACAGAGATCCTTATTTTCAAATCTCCTTATCCATCATAATTATTTAAAAGTGAGCTTCTGAGATGCATGCAAGTATTTTCAGTATCTACATGAAATAAGCAAACCAGTGAAATAAAACCGTTGTCTGGGGTTTTAATTAATTATTAAATAAATAACCGTTAAATAAACTTTGATGAGATAGAAAGTCATAGTAACATCACATACAGAACTATGTAATTCTACAGTCTCAGTAGGATTATTTTGTTCAATAATAGTTTGTGCTCAGGGTGAATAAGGTTGAAGATTCAGACCCAGCAAAGTAATTACAAAAAATGGAAAGCAAAAATTCCAGTCAAATAAACACCTCCTTATAGCAGGCACTTAACAATTTGCTTTAAACACTTATGTCCATATCAGAAAAAAATAACTCAGGTGGCAGTTTAAGTGATTTATAGTTTGTGCCTACTATCATATGATTTTCTAGCTCCACTTTAAGAGAACTTTACTTTTAAAATTTCCCCTATAATTCATCATCAATAACGTACATTTTAGAAACTGAACAAATAAGTGCCCTCTTTCTTCTTTAAAAGAAAAAATAATATAGGGGAAGAAGAAGAAGAAGAAAAAAAATATTAACTTTGTAAAAGCTGAAGTACCTCTTCAGGATGATGAATTAAATACTGCATGCATCAACTTATCTCAACTGACTTCTGAGGTTTAAACACCTTTTTCCAAAGATTCATATTGCCCATTATAAAAGATTTACTCTTATGCATAACACTCAATTTTGGTGAATTCATATTAACATATTTGCAAAGTGCCTTAAAGTAGGAACCTATGTGCTGAACATTCACAGAAGTCAAAAGAATTTCACTTATTGATGTGCTGAAGTATGAACTGAGTTTATCTTTAAAAGTCAAATGAAGAAATAGATGTTTCAAGGGCATGTTCCTTCAGATACATACATGAACACACACAGACACAAACAAACACACACACACTAACAAGAGTTTTCCCAAGGACTGTCTACATTCAAACTCTCTCTCTGGTGTTCTATTTTTCTGTAGCACCACGAGAAAGGAAGTACTACTGGAATTATATCAATCTTTGCTTCATGGAGAGAGTCTTAGAGACTTCTGAACAAATGAACAAATGCTAGTATCCATGCATTTGGCTCTACAGTCCTGGAAGAAGGAAAAAGGCCTTTTACAGGGATAACGAAAGAAAACATGCCTATGAAAACAGTGTTTTCCCAGAAAAAAAGATTAGACTGAAAATATATTTATTTATTTTTTAGCTGCCTGAGAGTGCTGGTGAGCTTTACTATTTTTTCAGGCTTTTTGGAAGCTGAAGGATGTTGGGGGAACATTTTTAGGGTAAGTGTGTGCTCTTAGTCTTAAAGTAGGTAACTGTAGCCTACTTGCATGGTCTGCGTACACAAAAAAGTGCCTGAAGGAATACACCCATAAGGCCCATACCTGGGCCCTTTAGTGACTTTTGTGAATTTTCAGTGTTTGGACATGCTTAGGTGGTGCTGGGAAGCACCTACTGTGCAGATCTTGACCTTTATAACCTGCTTTTGTTTCAGCACACAGCCTTCAGCAGTGGCACTGGGGTACTGAATGAAGATAAGGAGTCACTCCCAGCCATTTGCCAGTGATCAACAACACGTACAAATTAAATACCTCTCCAAAAAAATAGGAGTAGAGATATGAAATGAACATATGTCCAGAAATGCACAGTTTAATATTCAGTAAATTTATGAAAATTCAGTGCTTATGGAATTCAGTATTTTTCTCTATTGTGATTAATTCATGGATAATACAGAATTATAGAGAGTCTATGATGTTTTAGCATATTTAATTCCCATCTTCTTTGTGGGATTTCTCCTAAAGGCCATATTTGCACCAAGTTCACTGCTTCCTGCATTATCAGCCTACTGCTTGAGAAACTGAAACTACAAGTGTTTTTTTCCTGTCTGGATAGATTTTGTTTGAGGGGGTGCTCTAATAATTCTAATGCTTCAATAAAAGGAAAATACCTTGAGAGAGTCAAGTATTTGTATAGAATCAGGTATACCCTATTCTTAGCAAGTAGTTTTCTTGAAGATCCTCATCTAGAGTCTCACAACAGGCATTAGAGAGTGTCAGATATTTCCAGAGAGTAATTTATCCCATCTTAAGACAGCTGTCTGAAATAAGTGGGAGGAAACAGTCTCTAGGGGTGCTTCTTTCTTCCCTTTGATTTGAAAGTCTAGAGAGCTAGATTAGTCTAGATAACTAACTTTTAGACAGATAAAAATCAGCTCAGATGACACCTGTCCTGGTTATCTTTCCTTACGTCATTCTAGATCTACTCATCTTGGCCAAGGAACAAAAAAGCCTGTCAGCCAGCAGCTCCCAGCCTAAGGTCAGGGACCCCTTACAATTGCTTATGCAAAGTCCCAGGAAATTCAAATGGATAAAGGGTGGTCTTATAGAAATCAGCAGAAGTTTTCAGTGAAGTTACCTACCAAAAATACAGAAGTCACTTCTAGTCTCACTCTAAATACAATACGTGATTTTGGAAACACTGAGGACTAAGTAGCTCTTTCCCAGCACTGCAGCTGTAAGCAACCACAAATGTAACTAATTCAGGAAAAGCTGGAAATATGAGCTATGTCTCCACAGAACTGAGCACTACAGCAATCATGGGTTGCACATCCCATAGGACATAGCATGGCAACACAGATAAGGGTCTTGTGACACAGATTAGGTTCACTATCATTTCCCCCATCGGTTCAGAGCTGGACCACAACACAAGCAATGTTTAAAACCATTTTTTTTTTCTCAATTGTATCTCCTGAGATCTGCTTATCTACTGCAGGCTTATCAGGAGAAACAAGGGAGCTTAAAATTTCACCCCTCACTAGTACTGATCAGGACAGTGGCAGTGCAGAGCTGTGATAGTTGAATAGCCATGCAGCTCCCACTCAAACGAAGGTTAATGGAGAGAATTTCCAACAAGGACAACACAGAATTTTCTTCTCAGGGTTGTGCCCTAGTCTGGGTACACACTCCAAAAGCTTCACTGCAAAGTTAAACCCTTGAACAGACCAACAAAACTGAGTCTGGAAATCTCACAAGACAGGCTCTTTCACAACTTTTTCTCTCCTTTCAGCTGCTCACAGAGGTCACAACTTCTGCACAAAGCAAAAAACCCTTCTCAGGATATTTTGGGAACCTAGTCTCTTAGAAGACAGAGGAAGGATGCAAAATAAAGATAGATATAATAATTTAACTGAACCTCCTTTAATCAAAAAAGTATTTATTCCGGCAGTGGTTACACTAGACTGAGGTAAATTGTAGGGAGTCAGAAGGTCTTATTATACTGGCCAGCGAAGAGACTAATAGGTAAGAGCTTGACTTACTCAAGCCAGGTGGGGAAGCACCCATCTGCATTTAACAAAGAAAGTGGCGTGTTGTTTATCCCTGTATATGCAGAAACAGAGGGAGGCACAAGAACTTCTGCCCATTTTGAGCCTGAATTCAGGTTTAGTTTGACTATCCAGTAAGATTTCCTTTCCTCTCACCTCCACAGAGTGCATGTCAGCTACAAACTAGATAAAGATTCAGATCTGTCTTCCATCCTCGACTCTGCCATTGACTCTGTGCATCCCTCTTAACTCATCATTGTCTCAATTTTTTCCCGTGTAACACAAGAACGATAAATAGTCATTTATAGCAAGCATTCAGATCTGTACATTGGAGACAATATTGTCTATGTGCAAAACATTAATCGTTGTCTGGTTTTGTAACTATTTATTTATTTAAACTAGTGAGACTGTCCATAACAGCTTCTCTCTTAAGAAAGTAGTTTAGCACTTTGATTTCCACTTGTATGGATTTGGGGGGGTTGCTTTTGTTTTACAAAACAGGTTCACATCTTCCAGCCTTGTGGCAAAATTTATGAAGACATAAAATTCTTTATTCTTTGCAAAATTTGCCACAAGGCTGGAAGACATTCTCTTACACAAACTCCTATTTTTAAATGTTAGAAAACATAAATGTTCCAATTGTCAAAACAGCTTTTCAGAATAAATTACCTTTGTAAAAAAAGTTGAAAACCTAATGATGTACTTTTGGGCAGTACCTCCTTTTTAAAGTACAAAGGGATTTGTTGTGCGCTCAGGTCGTCAGCTTTCCACTGATGAGGCATATTGTCTCATGAACATACTTTAAGAAAAGTTAAAGGAACAAATGTACTGTAGGTTGACTGGCAGTTCAAAGGCTTCGAAGTCTCTCTGGAGTCTTTTCCTCTAAAAAAATGACATTAACTATGATTCATCAATCAGTGGTTTATGTAACCTGATAGCATTTCACTTTCACTATCCATCAAGTCCCCAAGTTTTTTGGTGTGTGATAATATGGTTTGTGTGCAGAGATATCATCAGGCTAGGTACTGGTTACTAGAAAATGCTTAAAGGTGATACTCTTCACATGTCTAGGTACACTTTACACAGGGACCATTTCTAAGACAACTCAATCTTAAAAGGTGTGAAACATCCCAAGTGGAAGCTCCAGGAACATGGGTGAACTTGTGGGAATCTGGCACACAGCTATGCATCTACCTGTGAGCACGGCTTTCTAGCTACAAACACCTCATTTTTAAAAGATGGGAAATTTTCATAGGATCCCCAGAACAGGTATTCTTGCTCAGAAAGGTTTAAGGTTTAAGTTCCATGAAATATACATCCTCTTTTGACAATGGAAATTAAAGAACTGACTTCGAATAACAGTGTACATTCAAGACTTTCTAATAAAAAATACCTTACCTCTATGGTGACAATTTTTATGGTTCTTTTAACAGTTGTTTATTCAACTGCTACAGACTATTAAGAGTATTATAAAAGGCAACAGGATGATATATGACCTAGAGCAGTGGGCTGTAATGATCCATAAAACCATGGAGAAGATTATGACTGTTTATGACAACTGTTTATAAAATAATTTAAGAATGTCTTAACCCTTCATTGACATGAAATTATATGAAATGCTATGTTGATGTGAAATTATATATGACATTGCCAACATTCTTCATTTGTTAACACAATACCAATAAGTAGGAACAGTGTGGCAATGTGACAGTTCTCTAAAACAAAACTAGCCATTTACAGCCTGTGGGAATGCATCAGGAAGGGGTACAGGGCCTCTGTGAAGAGTAACAAAATCAAGCCTACAGTCACTAGAATCATAGCCACTAGCCAGAGGTCTACCCCTCCAGCTGGAAACGTGTAGGATTCCTGTAAATCAAGGAAAAAAAAAAAAAGACCACCAATCTAGACAATAGTTTATGCAGTAGAAGAGACTCTGAACCCGAAAGCAGAGCTTAAGATACCCATTCTAAATAAACAGTACCTACTCAACACCCACAGATTTTAAAGGCAATTGTCCTGAAGTATGTTCTTCTCTGCTGCTCTGTACAAGGTTCTTTTCTGAATCAAATGCTATGATAAGATGACTTTTCAGCTTTGTCCCATTGAAACTGTAGCATTCATTGGCACAATATTTGTTAATATGAAATTATTTTAGTATGTTAATGATTGAAAGTTTCCAGAGCCTCAGGGTTTTTTTGCTTTGCAATAATACAGTGCCTTCAATTTTCCACTTGGTATTTGGTTCAATAACAGTTTACTGCAAAAAAAAAATCACCTTTTGAATCAGCCATGTCACCTGTAGCTCCTAAAGTATTTGTGAGAGCTCACATTTAAATACTGACTTTTCCATAACATTCATGTTTTCTGTTAGCAGGGACAATCTCAGCCAAAAGTGGAGTGGTTGCTAAACAGATAGAAACCACAATATTTGGTGTAAAAGACACTAACTACCATAACAAAGCAAAAATCCACTAATTTCTTCCAGATACATATGCTGAAGTCCTAACGAATTTTTAATGACTTCTTACAGTAAAGAGACAATTTCATGTACTGATTCACATTCCCTGTGCTTATCAAAATCTTTTCTCATCTCCAAGTAGAATGAAAAGGTCAGGTCTTGCACTCACACATACAATAATCCAAGCATACAGTAAATGCAGCCCTACTGCACTTCTCTTTAAAGAAGGGCTATCTTATTTTGCAGTTGCATGTGCCGACATACCATAAATAAGTTAATTTATGTTTCATGGTATTGTCAACGTAAATCCTCCTACGTAAGCTAGTACACTGCATTTGCCCTTAGTGAAAAATTATTACTAACATGACTGATTCTCAGTTCAGCACAATTCTCCTTTTTAAACAGCAGAGAAAATGCCACTATTAATAGCAGAGCTGTCAAGACAGCATAATCTAAAAGACTCGGAGTGTTACAAGACAAAGCCAGATTGTCATTCTCTTGCTGCAGTTTACAGAGAGAAAAAAAGAAAAAGTCTGATTATTGAAAGTGAGATAGTTTAAAAGAAAACTTAGTTAAAACTTATGCACTGGATCAGGTAGGAAGGGCTGACATGATTCTGTGCAGATTTATTTTGAAAACCAGTAGTTTCTCTTACTGGTGAATGGTTCCATTTGCTCTGTACTTACTAGCGATTTGCCTCCACTTAAATAAGTCTGGGGAGCATGGAGGGTGGTTCCTGGCCTCACTGTATCTTCTACAGATGTCTGTGCTCTTTATAAGATGCTGAGGTGGGGAAGAGGGGGTGGAGAATTCTCACTGTTACACTTAGTAAATCAGAGACAGCACTTCTACACATACCTAATTCCTTAATCTCTTTTTTCCCTTACAGAAGCATTCAGGGAGACCTCTGCACATTCAGTAGCAATATAGTCACTCTGGACTCTTCTGTAAAGAGACACCTGTGTAGTCAGCCAGGATGCAAATTTAAAATGCAATGACTCTGTAAGGAGATACTCCAAGTAAGCACCATAGCCTTCCTTTTAGCAAAATTATTTGTTCCGCTTTGAAGTATACATATGAGTCCACATGTTATAGGACTCCATATACTATTGTAGTAGCAGTATGTATACTTTACAGCAATATATTTGAAAGCTGAATACCTTTTTATAGGTGAGTTCTTATAGACAGTGACTTCAGAGAATGATCATAGCAGGAAGCAATGGATGGCTTAGGTTACCAGAAAGGAAGAATAGTAGTACTATTTTGTATTACTTATTTACCATTGGCACTGTCTAGAGCCCTTGTAAGGGACATTGATAACCAAAGGAGAGTTATGCTTTTGCTTATACTTCTGGAAGCAGGTTGCAGAAGAGACAGGGAAAAAGAAAATCAAGAATTTAAACCTGTTGTATTCAAAGGTAAATTGTTGGATGCAAGTCAGCAGAAGCCATGCAATTAACACTCTATAAACTGTAAGTAGGAATGGCATTAGGAACTATAACTCATCAATCACTATGCTGTCAGTTCTGACTTTTCTGATCTAAACATAGGGTTTATTCCTCTTGCTTGGGAGTTTCCCAGCTATAGGAACTGATTCAGCACAAACTCTGCTCATTCTCAGAACAATCATTAGCAATAGCCCTTTGAGGCTACACAATTGTTCTGTCAATGTTGTGAGCTGACTAGCATAAAACATCATAAAAGTCAGATTTAAGATATTGTTAACTATCCAAATGACTTCTTTCCATTTGCTAGTCAACTCCATGGATGACCACCCTTCATTTCTGAATCACCTGTTTTTTCCACTGGGGGAGAAATGATTAACTTTGCCTCTATTACCTCTTCTGCTTCTTCTTCCACATTTCTTCCACAGGTTTAACATCAGTTTGAGGATCAACAAAAGCAGCTCTTTGAGTTTTTATCAGTGTTGAAATGGCCCACACCAAATAGGAGTAACAAAGAAAGTTGTGCTAGCAAAAGCATATTTGATAAAGCAATATTTGAACAAAGCAGATACACATAGCTTAAGTGCTAACAGGAGCAAATTACAACTCCACACACCAGAAAATACAAACATTGTAGTACTCATCAACATAGTAACAAGCAAGAAATACTGGGAAGACAGTAAAAATTTTCAGACTTTTGCATCCAAATGTAAAAATTTAGGGAACAACCCGGGTTCCTAATCATACCTGTCTAGTGTAATTTTAGACTCCCTCTGATATTCCACTTAGTCTGCAGTTGCTACAACAGTGTCCTACTAGCCAGGTTCATGCATGTCAGTCCTCGATATCCTAGGACATCTAAAATGATAGCAGAAAACTATGTTTAGGCACCTGATTTACTCCTCTAATTTCAGATTTGGCCATTTGAAGACAAGGCGCTTACACTTTTTCAGAGGCGCTGACACTATCAACAAAACCTTATTTTTATACTTCACTTTTGGTTTGAAGCTTGATTCAGACTTATTTAACAGGAATCAAAGGCTAATAAAATTGTTATAAAAATGAAACAATTTTGTCAGATCACATGGAACATTCTGCTCGACTCGTATAACAGTTACAAGCAGTGACACATGCACCATTCTGTTTCATTACAGGTAATATTTACACTGATGCATATTAATGCTGCTGCTATTATGATTTCTGGTTTATTCAAAAATTGAAATATGCTTATTTCAGGTTAATGCCTAAAGCTTTTCCTTTTCTCTTTTGATACAACAGGAAAACTAAACCGTGAGTTATTCACACACTTATAGTTCCTGGTAACTGAGCAACAATGTAATTTACTGGAGACATTTACCTTACACAGCAGAACAGCATCTGGTAAAGTGCATGCAACAGGTAACATGGCTTTTTGTCACTCTCACAAATGGGAAAGAGACATCCATTACCAAAAGTCTTAATGCCTGTTATTAATGTTATTAAGCAAATGTGGAACTCAGAAATCGAAAAGCAGCCATTAAAAGTGGGAAACAGCTGTCCAGCAGGTGTCAAGAATAGGCTAAGAAACAGGTAAATATGAGAAAGAGAGGGACACAACCTTAAATGTTAGGAACTGAGCACATAAGAGAGTTAATGCACCCCTGCTGGAATTCATTTCACATACATTTAGACACCTGCAGTGTAAACATCTCTACCTAAGCGAGTCACCCAAGGCTGTTTTTATAGTCAAAAAGGAGAAAGAGGCACAAATCATCTAAGCTATTGTAGACTTCTGCATTAGAAACAGGCACTAGAATGGTCTCTCTATTCATCTCACATTTAGTCAGATAAATCCCACTCCCCAGTATATAAAAGCAGCAGTCACTTGAGATGAGGCTAGTTTCCTGTTCCTCTGCCGCCAGTACATTACAGTGCAGAGCATGTTCATCATCTTGCAACTCTAGACATTTATGCATGCAGTTTCCAGAAGGAACAGGGGCATTGGCATACCATATCTTCTACATTCTTTGTAAACCTCAGCTCTGGTGTCCCCTAACACTCATACAGGCACAATACTTTAGACAAATCTTTTCATACAGACTTAAACACCAATATAAATATGTAAAATCACCATGTAACTACTCAGGATGGAATTGGTCATGGGTTTCTTTATTGAGAATACTTGATTTTTTCCTTAGGCTCATAACATTTGTTACGCACAGTAATAAAGGGTTTTTTCTAAGATCAAGGTTAAGGAACTTTGTCAGTGATAAAAATAGTTTTCTAACCACTTCATTGAATAGTACTAACTGCACAGTACTTAGTGCCAGGTTCTTGAAATTTGAGTTATGAATAGTTCTGCTGTCAAAGACATTCCACAATTTCATATTCTAATCTTGTTTGTGTGGGAAAACACTATTCCTGCTTAAGAGAACTTGTAGGAGAAGCCATAATACCTTAATTTTGTTAATATTACATCTGACTAATAGCTGGATAGACTTCTTGCTGACTCTGCCAAAATGCTATGTGGCCCAGGAGGCAAGCAATGGTCCTGGGACATCATGACCCCAGTTTCATTTCTACAATACACTCAAGAATCAGCCTTTCTCTTCTTCCCTCAAAGCATTAGAGAGTCCCCAAGGCCCCTTGCAGGACAGCTGGAATTAGGATTTGGGACCAATATTTCTTTGAAAAGCCTGTTTCACTTTTCTTATGTTAACCCATAGCTTGATGCAAGCTTGACAGAACCACCATTCACTTAGATGCCTTAAAACATAAGAGATTCTGAATATTCAGTCCAGTCTTTTAAAATCTTAGATGCAAACTGCATCTGATCTATCTATTGCTTTTCAGGAGTTGAAACAACATGAGCTTGCCTTTTCACAAGAGCTGAGCATACACACCACTACTGAGTGTCAGCGGGACCCAGATCTCTTCTCACCTCAGAAGAAGTGCACCAAGGCATTTTCAAGTTCAATATTCAAGCAGTCAATATTGGCTGGTGTCTATCACCAGCCAGATTATTTGCATAATTGTTTTTTTAGCACAATTCTATCTCTAAAATGGGTCTACTCATGCCTTCCTTTCAGAGGAATAAAATTGCTACAGTGAAAATAACACCAGAATGTTATTTCATTGTAGTCAAATGCTACAGTGAAAATAACAGCTGAAGACTCTTTGAGAGATAAACTTGTTTCAGATATTGCACAGAACATATTGTCATGGTGAAGATAAAACAACAGTATACTTACTTCTCTTACAGAGGGACTGTGCATCCAGGATGACAGGAACCTGGGGAAAAAAAAAAAAAAAAAGTATATGATCATATCGTTAAAAACAGAGAGTAAAATATCCAGAAGCAGCATCCCTTTTTTTCAAAAAAACAAACAAAAAACCCCCAAACATTTTGTCACTTGCTAGAACCTTATTTGCAGACTAGCTGTTGTATCACGTTAAGAGGCTACTATCCCAGCTAAATATTCCTTCTGTATTCAAATCAAGTAGCACAAATGCCTGAAGAGAGCCAACACTGGAACTTTAGCCATTTCAGTGAAAATCTGGTGTTAAAGACTAAACCAACAAAACAGGGGACTTCCAGTTAAGGCAATGTACCTGGCATTGAAGGAGTTATGAATTAATTTGTGTTGTCTGGGGATATAGAAGATGCGTACGATAACTTCCTATCACAGAAAACTTTGCCCAAGCTTTTGTGCCAGCATCTTAACATCCATAAATAATTGAAAGACCTGTTTTCCAAAGGCATTTGGGCACATAAAGGCAACTAATAAGACAGAAAAAAAAGAAAAAAGTAATTTGCCTAATTCCCACTGAAACTGGGAAAAAATGGTTCTAATCTGTATCCTTGGAAATCTGCAATCAGGTAATTTATTAACACTGGATTTAGTCTATTAAAAGCTGTATATTTTTCCCTGAACCATGCTCTGTGCACACTAGAGAAATAAATGTGCACAGGCAGCCTTTATTCTGACATTTCCTAGCTTTTTAATCCTAGTCTTCGCTGCCTTAAGAATATTAATTGACACACTTTTCATGCATGACATAAAGAATCTACCAGTGTTAGTAAAACATAAGATTTTACATTAATAATGAGAATTTTCATTCATATATATACTTTACTGAAAAATGTACATGATTTCTACCTTGTTACTCTGAATGATCACCCTATCTGTCAATTTCAATAATTTTCACTCTTTTCTTATTCCTCATACAGCTTTTATCCCTTTAAATATTTTTTCTGTTTTGATCATTATACACCTCTACAACAAACCTCCACAACTTTAACTATTCTACCTTTTCTAAGATAACTGTTTTCTTATATTTCAGTTTCTGGTGATCTGCTGTTTCATCTACTCGAGCTTTCTTTATAACTTTTGTTACCTTATTTAGCCCTTGAAAACACCCACAGGGAATATTACCTCAGCATCTTATCAGAACTGTAAAGCTGAGGCTACAGTTCCGATGTGCAATATGCTATTACAGTATCTTCACGAGGACATCCTGCATATACCAGGTTAATATTTACTGATGTGCTAATGTAATAATGACCTTTCTGCCTCTCCTCCTCTCTGGGGTACTTTCTATCTATAGGGCTGGGAATTAATGACAGTCTCTCTGTGCTGCCTGATGTCAGAGCTGAGAAAGGTGTGAAGGATATATAAGAGCCGTATTATTTGTCAGAAGGAAGGGAGAAAAGGGGTACTCCAGAGCTAGATGCAAGTGTGGAATTGTTGCGTGCACCCTTCTTGCTAACACAGGCGTGCTGCTTCACTTAGCTCCCTGACCACTAAAAGGTAAACAATTTCCTTTTTTTTCTTACTTAGGATGCAGTGCAACAGATGTGCTTTCAGGAAAGCACAATGTTTCTCATTATTAATCAACAGCATTTTTCAGGAAAAGGCTGAGATAACTTCAAGGTAAATTGCACCTGGGACCAGAATTTGAGACTGAGACTTGTCAGGAAATCCAAACTGGAGATAAGGGAAAGAGGATTGAAACTACTAGATGGAAAATGAACATTTGCTGTTGAGAGCTATCTGTCTGAAACTGCATTGTGTCACTAAACTTAGGGGGATCATTTTTTTACTCTAGCCTGTGAAAATGACTAGCTGCTGTTGATTTAGGACAGAATGGGCACCAGTAATACAATATGCTGAAGAGTATTTGGGTTTGCTTTCAGTTTTGAATCATTATTCTTTTCAGAAAGTTTGGAAGCAAAGATGTGCAACCTAAAGCTGTCGGTTTTCTTCATTGCACTTTCTGTCACACTGAGCTGTTTGGAATCTACACCTATTGAGAAGTGAGTAATAAATAATCATATTTATTTCTTTTTAGGGGAAAACATGTTCAGATTATTGCATGAAATTTTTTGTTTGCTTTCATGTCTCAAATAATACAAGCAAAAATAGAGGTATTCAATTTCACAGGGTATTTTATTGTTGTTTAAAGATTACTATCTGTGGCTGATGATCTATCTGATGGTAATTCCAAGAGACAAGGATGGATATTGCCAGTAATGTCACAGAATACACTCTCAGGACTTAGTGAGGAAATGCCAGAACAACCAGCAGCAAAGACAAAAAGGTATTGATTTTCCTTGTTTCTCCTAGTCATATCAGCTAGGATTAAACTATGAAGTAAACTTTGTGCCAGTGATATTCTGTTACTTGACTCTTTGTGTCTGATGTTTATTCTCAAAAAGAGCTTAAAATACCCTTCTTCTTGTAAATACAGCCATTCTGTAAGCCTAAAGATCAAAGCATTCAGATAGAAAGTGAAACCCAGACACAAAAATTGCAGATCATTTAATAACTTTACATAAATTAGAAAGGCTACAAATACTACATTGCTTTGAGAAGAAAGGTGTATTTTGAAAGGGACTTTTCTTAAGTTTGTCACATTTCCAAGCCTGAAGGGAAAAAAAATATATATATACCCTTCTTAGTAACACTAATGCTTTGCTAGAATGGAATTATTTTATAATATAACTGTTTCCTGTAAGTAAGTATTATTTCATTACAGAGTTAAATATCAATTTAATCATGGGAAGAAGGAAAATAAGCAATCAGTTCTGATAGAATTTAACTTGTCTGAAATGCATTCATGTTTATAAATCCATAAATCCAATTTTGGGTAACTTCTTTATGAATACAATAGCATTTCAAAAAGTGTTTGCAATTTGTACTAAAAGATAAACAGCACTGAACTATTCTATGTTCGTCGGGCTTTTGAGTGAATTTCTTTCAATGACAATTCTGTTATGGATAGATTCAGTAAATACACATGTCTGTATAGTTGCCTGTTCCTTTCTCTTTGAATTCATAAAAAAAAAAAAATCATTATTATATGACAATTTGGTTATCTTCCAAAATATTTTGATAATGGAGACTAAGTTCCCACATTTTTACAGCTATTACTTTAAAGAAAATAATAATAATTGTAATACTCAAACACAAGGCATCACCTTTATGAGTGTGGTATGCCTTATCTGCTTTTCTGGGGCCTTGGTAAACAATGTCTTACTGGGTGAACTGTCTCATTGAAGCACATATTCAATTAATGGTGACAGATCAGAGACCTAACAGGTATAATGGGTTCAGTCAGGCTAGATGTCAGCTAGAAATCTAGTAGCTTCCTGTAAGGACTGGAGTTTTACACTTGGAATGTCAGGGCCTGATTTTGTACCTTTAACGAAAAAGAGAATTCTGCCTCCACAAATAAATCAGGATTTCCATGAGAACTAGTTGCTCTTTGAACTTCATATGTTAAGGGCTTGATTAAACTCTTTTAAAATCAATAGAAATAACCCACGGAAATCTCAGAGAGGCTATATCAAGCCCTATCCAACCATATCTTTTAAATACAACTACATATTTAAAATATTAATTGCTTAGAAATTGCTGCCTATTTGCCAACGAAGAACCAGTGTAATACAGACATTTCTCTCACAATTGCTATTCCATTTGGATTCTTAGATCAATACAAATAACTCTAAAAGAACAGATGACATTTTAGATAACAGATTTGATCAATCAATAGGAAAAGGAACTCATTGGTAATTACTCAGAGTTTGAAACTGGGAAATTGTCACTCTTCACAGTAAATTTTTGCTGCAAACTGTTGTCTACCTCATGGCCCATCAACATGAATAAGCCCAAGAAGATTAACAATAACTCAAAAAGCAATCTTAGCAAGCAAGTATTTCTGTCTGAAGGAACAACATAGTGGCCTGAGAAACAAATCTGAAAACCTAAGCTCCCTCAAGCTAACAGTTTTACTGTGATTAAAAAAAAAAAATCCCATGCTACATAAGTTCTACCTGGAGTTCTGTAAACAGTCTGCTGGTTCAAACAATAAAATACTATTTTTAGATATGGACTCTTCCATGGACACTCTTTAAAGTCTCATAAAGCAAATTATTATCATCGCCTACCACAACAGCATTTTCAAGTTCCTGGTGTTTCAACATCTTTTCAGTAGTGAAGAAATCTCTGTTTAAACAGAGCTAAATCTTAAGTGGTACTGAAGTTGGCAGAACTTGGCAGCGCCCGCCACCTCTCACGATATGTGGTGCAGTTGGGAGAAAGAGTCTTTGGGCTCAATCCACTTGATGTGGACTGGAAGATTACTGTTCACTTCAATGAGAGCAGTATATGATTCTGTGGGAACAAGAGAACTAAATAAATGTTAGTGATTGCCATTATGTTAGTAATCCTTATGATATCAGCAAGAGCTCTAAATAGATTTAGAAGTTGAGCTTAAAGCTAAACATTTATTCATTGTTTTCACTTACTGCCTTAACTACACTATCATTACAGGTTTTCTAGATGTCATAAGCTGCTATGCAGAATATCAATAAAAATGACATATGACTGTTAAGGTCTTTGCATTTAAATAACCCCCATCATTAAAACTGATAATAGCATACAGCGCAAGATTTTTTTTCAGGCACAAAGTAGGTGGTAGGAAGATTGTAATGTTCCTGTATTTGTGCACATATTAAAAGAACTCCCACATTAGCACAGCTCAAATGCCTGTTAGAGGTGGCACACTTGATTGCTCATCATTTGACTTAATCTTGGCTCTTTTTGTTTCATCTTAGTAGTCACCATCTGGAGAAACGGAAATGCAACACTGCTACATGCGTGACACAACGCTTGGCTGACTTTTTAGTTCGTTCCAGCAGCAACATCGGAGCAATTTATTCACCTACGAATGTGGGGTCCAATACATATGGAAAGAGGGACACAGCTGGGCTTTTAAGGAGAGACCCCTAAAACAATGCACAGTTTCAGGGTGTTAAAATGACTACTGATACAGTTTTCATTAGGAGCTCAGTTTTTAATGTATCAATAACCTCTTGGTCATTTATTACTTGTACAGTCTTAACAGTGCCTTGTTTTCTGTGTGTGCGTGTGTATGTGATTTATGTTCATCATTTCACTATGCATGTACAATGACATGCATAGGCTATTGTTTCAACTCCATTAAGAACTCCAGAAATCTGCTTGTCAAATTCCTTTGTAAAAAAATAAATATATATATCACAATAATAAATGGAAAAGTAATTGCAACAGGGTTTTTTATTATTATTATTATTATCATTATTATTATTATTATTATTATTAAAAGGATGAAAAAGATAACCATGATGTGTATGTCTTTATAGTCACAGTTTGGTAAGAGAAAGAATTCATCTTAATTAAGACCAACAAAAATCAGAATGCTAACAGAAGTTATGTCCTAATGAAAGTAAAACATAAGAATCTTCTGGTTTTGAAACATCTACAGTGTCTTGTTTTGCACAATTGAAGGAACAACTAGATGAGACAAGATGGCTGCATTGTGCGTATGATTATACCAGTTAACTGACTGGTCTCTTTCCACCTTAACATGCATTAAGCAAGTAGAAGTGGTCTTGCAGCACAGATTTCCGTACATACTGAGCATGGGATTTTAAGAATTTACAGTTCTTACCTTAAGATGGTATCAGTAAAATGTAAGCATAATGAGCATAAGTGTTTTTAAATATAAATAAAAGAAAACTCAGTTAACAAGCTAGAAGAAGCACCTGTCCTTAGGTATTCCTTTCCTTGAACTAGAGTAACATAGGGAAGAGACAAAACCAAGCATCAAAACATATCATAGAAACAGGGTATCTGTCCACTGGCATACTTACATTGCTACCAAAATCCAAGAAAACAATTTTAGAGATGGGCAGACCTTAATGGAAATTTGACAGTGTTATTTACTCCTACCTCAGCCCAGGATCAGTGCAGGCTTAATAAACATGTTTGTTCCATTAAATTATTAAGCAAACTTTCATAGAGATGGTATCCTATATCACAGCAATGGTTGTTTTGTCCATCATTTTCTCAGTGAAGAGTTCACTATCATCTGAAAAACATTGTTGTCCAATTATGAAAAACATTCAGCAGAATCATAGAATCATAGAATCATAGAATCATTTCGGTTGGAAAAGACCTCCAAGATCATCAGGTCCAACCATTAACCATGCCCCCTAAACCATGCCCTGGAGTACCCTGTCCACTCGCTTTTTGAATACCTCCAGGGATGGTGACTCAACCACTTCCCTGGGCAGCCCATTCCAATGTTTGACAACCCTCTCAGTAAAAAAATTTTTCCTAATATCTAACCTAAATCTCCCTTGCCTCAACTTGAGGCCATTTCCTCTTGTCCTATCTCCAGCCACCTGACAGAAGAGACCAACACCCACCTCACTACAACCCCCTTTCAGGTAGTTGTAGAGAGCGATAAGGTCTCCCCTCAGCCTCCTCTTTTCTAGACTGAACAACCCCAGTTCCCTCAGCCGCTCCTCATAAGACTTGTGCTCAAGGCCCCTCACCAACTTGGTTGCCCTTCTCTGGACACGCTCAAGCAGCTCAATGTCTTTCCTGTAGTGAGGGGCCCAAAATTGAACACAGTACTCGAGGTGCGGCCTCACCAGTGCCGAGTACAGGGAAGCCTAGTTCTGGAGAAGCAAATGAAATCTTAATAATTGCCTTTGGTTTATTTGTTTCTGTTATAAAGTATGCCTCAAAATATAAACATTTTTGCTAAGTTTAATGTTAAATGGCATATTCCCTTCATTTCACAAATAACACATAGGAACAAAAATTACTGCACAGAATTTCTGCTGTAAAAGTGTTACTGATTATTCTGTTCAGAAAAGTTTCAACCTTCATTAATGTTCTAATCAATATTTATTCTGAATTTTATTGAGAAAACCATTCATATGGTATTAAACTTCTCTAATATTTCTGCAAGCTTGAAATGCTTTCCATTCAAGTTACTTTTGAGATATCTTATATACCCATTGTGTGCTTAATTTGTTTTTCAGCTAGAATATTTACTTTTCCGAAAAGAAACAAGAAAGTGACAGAATAGCTCTGAAGTATCAGTGTGACGTTATTTGTACAGAGGAGTAACCAAGTGGAGTCTTCACTGGGGGTGGATGCTGATTTCTAGGCTGAGCCCAACCTGAAATATGTACAATGCTTTACCCATCAGCTTTTGCTCTTCGAGCTACCATTTGACAAATCAAAACAAAGCACAGACTGTCTATGCATGGGTTCAGTGGAACTGTATACATTATTTTCTGCCTTATGTACTCCTGAACTTAGTGGATTTGATACTAACATCTATTTAAAAAGTTTGCCCTATTTGGCAAATCCTAAAAAATGTTACTCATCTCTCAAATCAGTGAAACAACAGAGAGGGAGGGATAAGAGGTATATCAATAGCTCAGAGGGACCATCTCGCCATCTTTAGCTGCTTTTTGTCTAACCAGTTGTCAGTGCTCTCCTGCTGTTTGGTGACGAAAGACAGCTACTTCCAATTCATCCCAGCTTAGACATCTATTTTAGGATGGGATGAATCACACTCTTGAAGTGCCTCTATTTCTTCATTGACGATAGAGTGTTGTCCTAGTTTCAGCTGGGATAGAGTTAACTGTCTTCCTAGTAGCTGGTACAGTGCTATGTTTTGAGTTCAGTATGTGAAGAACGTTGATAACACTGATGTTTTCAGTTGTTGCTCAGTAGTGTTTAGACTAATGTCAAGGATTTTTCAGCTTCTCATGCCCAGCCAGCGAGAAAGCTGGAGGGGCACGAGAAGTTGGCACAGGACACAGCCAGGGCACCTGACCCAAACTGGCCAACGGGGTATTCCATACCATGGGACGTCCCATCTAGTATAGGAACAGGGAAGTGGGGGCGGGGAATCGCCACTCGGGGACTAGCTGGGTGTTGGTCGGCGGGTGGTGAGCAATTGCACTGCGCATCATTTGTACATTCCAATCTTTTCATTATTGCTGTTGTCATTTTATTAGTGTTATCATCATCATTATTAGTTTCTTCTTTTCTGTTCTATTAAACCGTTCTTATCTCAACCCACGTGTTTTGCTTCTTTTCCTGATTTTCTCCCCCATCCCACTGGGGGGGGGGTGTGTGAGTGAGCAGCTGCGTGGTGCTCAGTTGCTGGCTGGGGTTAAACCACAACAAGTGTCTAGACAGTTAGCTAAAAAAGGGCACTTCACTTAACTTTAAGATAACTAGAGTTAAGTGACACGAGTCCCACCTGCAGTTGGTATGAACTGTTCAACCTAAAAAAAAAATGTTTGGTACAAAAAAAACAAAAACACTTCGGGCTCCAAATTATCAGAGCGATCAGCTCTCATATTCTGAACTATATTAGTTAATTCATCAGTCAGAGCATCTTGAGAAACTGCCTACACTGAGACTTGTTTCCCCATATATACCCTTGAGAACACAACTCTGCTACCCTTCTTCCTTCTGTGTAGTTACCACCGGACTGCACTTAGACCTCTTAGAGAAGAAGGACCTAGTCATGGTAAGCCTGGATACAAGCACAATCTTGAAAGAATAAGCCAGGAAAAGAGTGGATGGAAAAAGAAAGGAAAAAGAAAGGAAAAAGAAAGGAAAAAGAAAGGAAAAAGAAAGGAAAAAGAAAGGAAAAAGAAAGGAAAAAGAAAGGAAAAAGAAAGGAAAAAGAAAGGAAAAAGAAAGGAAAAAGAAAGGAAAAAGAAAGGAAAAAGAAAGGAAAAAGAAAGGAAAAAGAAAGGAAAAAGAAAGGAAAAAGAAAGGAAAAAGAAAGGAGCATTTAAACTTTAATTCATCAGAACCCCAAACAGCATAACTTCAGACATTTCATAATATGAACATTGGTAGGTGAAGCTGAGTTAAATAACAAAAATTAAGTACCTCTATGCATTTTTAAAAATCCCAATATGTATTTATCTGCATCCTTAGGGATGTACATATTTTTTGAGAATCAAGTCGTACATAACTTTAGTTCTTTTTCAATTCATCTGGATGCCCTACATCTTTCAGAGAATATGCAAGAAAACAAAAAATATAAAAGAGGAAAACCAAGAATGTCAACAAGGTAATAAGCATGGCTATACTCCCTTTAAAAATAAAAATACTAAATCTCTGCTTTTTAGTGTCTTCTATTAAGTTGTCTTTGAAAGGAGCAGAATAGGGACATAATATTGAATTTCACTAAATGAGAGGGGAAAGAATAAAAGTCATCAAACAAGCAAAAGGAATGTTAAAAAAAAGATTATATGAACATGAAGAGTGTTTTAAATGGAGTAGTGGGCCCTAGGGTCTAATATTTCTCAGGAACTATGACAGCTTCATAAAAGACAGAATTTGTATTTTTTCATGATGAATGGAGCTGAGGTAAGAAATTGATTTCACTTAAAAGCTTGGGCTAAAACTAAGAAAGCACACAATATTCACAGAACATAAAATGTACTTTTATTAAAGAGTAAACTTTGAATGAATAGTTTCAATTCATATTAAGAAAACATAAATATTTTTCAAATAAATAAGATTTCTTGGTGAGAGTTTTAAACACTAGGTTGGCAAAGCTTCCATTCACTTTCAACAGGATAATGTTATTAGCAAGTCTAGATTTTGCTGAATGGCTTTCTAAAACTATTTGAAAGTTAATACACTGATACTATGAAAAAATCCATTTCCTGTAATGCACTATTGAATATCTTCAGTAGCTGCCATCTTTGCTTTCTAGAATTATGCTGAGTTTGAGTCAATTAGCTCACTTACAAATATAGTTTGACAGGTACGGTAGACTCTTTTTGTTCAGGGTTACAGGATTAAGTAATTTTGTTGTCTAGCTTCATTACCATATAGAAAAGGGACTGCTCTACATTGCTTTTGCAATGCAACTAGCAAAAAGCTGTGGTTAAGTATGACACATCTCCTTGCTGTATACAGAATATAAAAATAATGTTTGAAGTAACATGAAATAGAATCTTTCTATGGGATGTGACAACTTCTGTTTCAACCATCTTACTGTTATCTCTAGTTTTCCTACACTGAAAAATAAAACATTTTTGTGGAGCTGTGTAAGGTTCAATAACCAGACTCAAACTCAGACCCAAAACCCACCATTTAAACTAAGCTTCAATTTAGGAACAAAGCCCCCCAAAATCTGGATTCTCTACTGATCAGTTTTTCTGAAAACTTAGACAAATTGGTTTCCAGCTTCAATTGCTATGAAAACTGTACATCCTTAATTAGATCCAGTTAAGAAGCGTTTCTCTAACTAAAACCTATCTTCATATCAAAATGTTAAAAAAATTCTCAAGCTAGGAATCATATATGCCATCAAAAGTTGAAAGTCATGACATCAGAGGCTCGTTAAAGAATGAGACAATGGTGATAATACAGTAGTTATAAGTGCTGTTCAATATGCAACAAATTTTCTCCTTGAATGCTAAAACATCTGAACAAAAAGAACACATTCATATGCATTTTAATCCTAACAATAGGGCTGATTTGAGTAACAATCATGCCATAAAGTAACTATTTCTTAGAAATGCTTTTATAAATACAAAATAAGTTTAATTATTCAAATTAAGAATCTTAGACCTGCCCCTACTTTAATAACATTTTTCCTCTACATTAAAAGACTGGTTTTGATCCTGCATTAGTGATAGTGAAACTGTTTCTTATAGGATATTTTACAATATCCTTCATATAAACAATTGCTGCACAGGTAGCCTGAGATCTGGTGCAGAACAACTGGTGACACCAAGGATGATAGAAACTGATTGAATCAAATTTCTTCAGTCCCAAGTTTTGATTAGTGCATCATCTGTGTGGTGGGTTGGGGTTTTTTGTTTTGTTTTTTCAAAAGGAATTACAATACTCCGATGTATTAAAATAATTGGAGTTGTATTAGGTAGATCATTATATGTGTGAATTGAAATAGTTGGAATCATTCTGGAATTAAATGCTACTCAATATGATTAAAATATGACTAAAACCAGAACCTGCTTATTGTTTACACTGTCAACAGAGGCAGATCACTTTATTCAAACAGAATCAGTCCTTATTTATTAAGCAGTCCCTTTGGAAGGGGTCAAAGTGGGACTTGCCTCCGCTAAGAGAATTGTGTAAAAATTTAATCAGCCTGTGATTGTCAGTACAGCACTGAAGAAGCTGAGCTACTTAACTCTCAGAATATAGGTCATTTTTAAACATCAGTCTTGGACAAGCTCATTACTTGTGTTGCATATGGAACTGGGCACATAACAGAGGATTTTTTTTTTTTTTTTTAACAGGGGGAAGGGAGAAAGGGGTCATAAAAACTGGAGGAGAAGAAAAATAATGTCAAGCCTGCAAAATACTTCAACCCTTTTCCCAAGATCAGTGAGCAACTGGTAGCCAGTTTTTATTTCTAAATTCTGCTGTGTTACAATACAGGAAGGAGAGAGGAAAGACTAAGATTGTGAGTGAGCATATTCTTTCTTTCAGAGCAAACACAGATTTGAAGCAGCCTGAGAGAGTAGGAGATGATCGAATGGATCTTAGGAGGAAAGATTGCCTCACTGCTCCAAGCACTGCTTTAGATTTCAGGATGACCACATAGTGCTATTAGAGAGATCAGAAGTTGCTACCTGCACTGTAACAAAGATTTTCACACCCAGAGCAAGTTAGCAGGACCAGTACTTTCTGGTCCTGTAGATGTCTTGAATAAAGGCACAAGAAGGAAAATTTCACTGTATCGCTGTAGTGATTAACTTTTCCTTGCTTGAGCAACTTTGAAACTTTGGTATGTACAAACAAGATAAGAAAACCTTGAGCCTTGTCAATGGTATGCGCCAACTGACAAGAGGCCTTGGGCCCTGATGATAAGCCTTGGGTCCTGCTGAGTTTTTGTAATTAAAACCTGCCAAGGCCAGCTAACTAGGAAGAAGACCTGGGATGATCCGCACTGCACATGCCCAGAAGGGTGGACACTATGTAAATTATTTCTGGGAAATAACATGAATATGTATGACAGTTTCAAGAAATGTAATGAATATGTATATGATTACAACAATATAGGCTTTGCTTGCTGTAGGTAATGGTATGCATACTAGAAGAAACCATCTCCTGTGCATCCAGCGCTGCAATAAAGAATGCCTGCTTTCTAAAACTCCAAAACTTGAGTCTTAGAGAGTTTCTTCAACCGGCTTTTTCGATAACACTGTGCTGGCTGCAGTGCCTTGAAAGATGCTGCTGGAGCAAGTGGCTGTCTCCTGCACTTCTTGGGAGATGCTGACTTCTTAACCAATCTCAAAAATCAGGCTGGCTCCCCAGCACTTGGTGCTTCAGGCATCTGCATGCAGCACTTCCCCTCAGTCTATTTTTGTTAAACTGACATCCTGCAAATTTCCAGGAGGAGGCATGGATGCTGCTCACAACTGCAGGAGGTGGCGTTAAGTGTGGACAACGGGGCTAGTGGAGCCTGTGGTTGGGGGAAGCCACAGCACAAGTCATCGGTACTTTTCCTAGCTTCTTTGTTTTTATGAGGTTATCACCTCACATCCTTCCTTCTTGAGAAAGACTTACTGAGCAAGGACTTTCTAAAAACACTATTCTTGAGTCCATAGTTAACTTGTTGTTAACTAACTTTTTTTTTTTTTTGAATCCTTTTCCCAAATCAAAAAGCATATGTTGTCACTAATTTTTTCTACAATTTTTTTCCTACTACTACAGTAGGGCTTTCCCAAGACCCTTTGCACACACTCCACCTACTAACATGCAACTTACACACTGAGGACAAAGCCAGACCAGATATCAGCATGTTTGGAAAAGACCTAATAAAAGTGTCATTAGATGAACCCAGAGACTGTAAACAGTAAAGAAACCTAGCATGGTGCTACAATTTATTTCTGGAAGAGAAAAAGGTTGTGGTTTTCTCATTAGTCATTCAGTGTTTTCCCAGCTGAAATCCAGGCAAATGAAGCACAGCACTGATGGCATCAATACCAGTTCTGTAAGCATGAACACACCTACTGACCCTAATGTAGCATAAAGCAGCTAGACCATGATATCTGGAATTGAACGATTGCAGAAGTCTGCTTCGTCCTAGTATTCTTCCTCTTCATTCCACACCTTAGCAATATAACTTCTGTGAATTACCACTCACAGCTGTGAGCAAAAGTAATTCCACATTTTTTACATTAAACAACTGGCATTGGAGATGAATGACTCTGCAGAATGATTTCCATCACCATCACCTTCCGTATCGCTTTCAGGTAGATCAGCCTTAATGTCTGAAAGGAAGCTACCCACACAACTAGCCATTGCCCAGTTCAAGAGTAATGGGGAGGATAGTTAAGACAGTGGTTTTTTTTCAGAACCGTATGCTGCAAAACTGATTCCATAAAATCAAGAGAGAAATCATTCTGTCCCTAGAAGGGTATACATGTGTTCAGGTCTCATTCCAGCAGACACAATAATTTTACTATATTTTTCCTGTCCCTTATGGGATGCTGAACTAAATGCAGGCGCCCAGCTGTCATCTTCTTGCACTTCCCTAATTTCACCACTTTTTTGCACCCCCAGAATCCTCAGCAAAGATATTGCCTCACAGATAACCATAACTAGGGTTTGTACTACAGAACTTCCCAACAGTTTTTCTAGCAAGATCACTCCCACCAGAAGGGATTTTTCCCCCCTTACTCCAAAGAACAACACAGGAGAACCTGGACAGCAAATGTCTTCCTCTGTCCTGTTGGAGGTTACAGGCTGAGACTCTACGAATTGCTGCTTGGACTGGCAGTCCTATCACAAGCAAACCTCCTCCTTTTTTAGGCCCTTCTACCTTCCAGCCTGGCTTTTGTTCTCCCACCCGCCCCCCCTTGTCTTGGGAAAGTTTGAAGGGGGGAAGGAAGGAAGGAGGAAAAAAAAAAAAAAAATCAGTGAATAACTAACCATTGTTTTGAGAACAGTACAGCACAGTCAGCATAACCAGCCAGAGGAAAAGATACCTGAATGTTTTTCAAGGCTGCAGACAGACACAGCTTCAAACAAACAACAGACTCTCAGTCACAAGGACAGGCTGACTTGAATGTACAACCTAAGCAGCTATGCAGAAACAACATGGATTCATTTAATGACCACACAAAGCAACATGGGACAGGAGAAGAATTTTCCAACATTAAGGTAAAAAACAAAACCTTGAATCAAAATGGTGGATACATTTTTGTTGCTTAAAAATTATTTTTGCCCAAAAGTCACAGAGACTTTCAGAGACCTGTATCAAAGTCTTCAACCTTAACAAATCTGTATTCTCCTTCAAAAATATTCCACCACATATTCAGGTAGCTATTTCATAATACATTTCGCCAACTAGAGGGCACATCTCATTTCTGATGTGACTTTTCAGAAAAGTAACGTTTGTGTTATCATCACTATCAAGTCGGGCAGTACAAAACCTGGATAGAATAAGAAACATTAGTAAACTAGGAAATAACTTCTGAGTCAACTTCAAAACCCCAGAACAGTGGTGTTTCAGATCTCTTACATTATTAATAAGAGCAAAACTGATACTTTGTGAAAGTTCTGTAGCAAGGCAGCAGCAACCAAACTTGCCCTACAGACCATTTGATTGACACTCTGTATACGTGTGTATGCATGCACGTGCACAAACACAGCACAGGACAAAATTCTGCAGCTTTAAGTAAATAGGAACTTCCTCTTTGGTTTTCATTTGTGGGATAACACACTGAAGTTCTCAGTTTCTGCTGAGCTTCAACTGATTAATCCAACTGTTTATTATTTATAATAGTATTGCCAGAACTAATATCAATATTAATTTTTATCTTTTTGAAAAATTCTTTTTGTCAAAATTCCTTTTGATGAATGCCAAAATGATAAGAATATCAAAAGAGTTTGAAATCAGCACACGTGTTATTACACGGTCTGGGAAATGGGGAAGAATGAGTTAGGAAGCATGATTTATTAATATTGTGTTTGGTGGCCTTGCAGGTAAAGTAGGAAAAAATTAAGGATAGCGTGATGAAAATCAGGAGGCACCTAATCAGCAGCCTGGAAAAAAAGCTCAGAGACACAAGTGAAAATAAAGAATAGCTGAGGTAAGCGGGACACTATAGGTGGTAGAGCTAACTTTTGCATCTTTTGAGACCAAAATAAATCCCAAGGATTTACACCAGCACAAGAACTTAACACTTTTGTCTGATTCTCAGGACTCAAAGATCACAAAGATTTGGATAGGTTTTCTACACAGGAGCTAGTTTCATCCTAGAGGTGAAAATCTCAGTTTCTTCATTTAATCATCATATTAAGTAACAAGTTTGACTGAGTAAAGACTGCAGGATTTAGCCTACTCCTACTACATGTCATGGAAAGAATCAAGATTGTGGATGTTTTAAGAAATTCTTTTCTGTACCCTCTCTTCAGAAACACAAGCAAGAGACTCCAGTGAGATCAATCAATGGTCATAAATTTTACTGCTCATGTATTACACTATATTTATTTATATATCCGCAAAGGGACTGATGATTGGGTATGTGACTAATGCTAAGGTTATAAATTGCTCAGACAAGAAATCTAAACATAACTGTGAACTTCCTCCTCATCCAAACACATCCATCACATTCTAATAATATGAAGTGCAGTTCTAATCAAAAGTGATCTGAACTTTTTTTTAATCCAGATATCTGCATCCAATGCATATTCACTGACAAAAAATAAGATTATTCAGTTTGTTGGGTTGTATTACTAGAGAACTAAAGAACTAGAGAACTAGCACAAATCACCGTGACCGCAGCTTTTCTTGTGTTTTCCATATCCTATAGAATCTTTTTTTTCCCCTCAAAGTTTGTATAACATCTTATAACCGAAATCAAAATATCTATCAAACGAGCTGGCACAGACTGAACTTGTTATTTTACATGCTGGGTGCCATTCTATGCCTCAGAATCTCTCTCTGAAATACCTCTTCAAAAAAATGCCTGATGTTTCGAACTGACAAAGATAAACTGGAGACAAGACCTAAAGAAACTGTGTACCTGCCTCATTGTTTTACATTGTGTTTCACTCTCAAACCTAATAAACACTGTTCATAAATGAACACTGTTAACTATTTCACTGTGGCTGTAAGCAGGCAAGGACGTAGACATAAAAATTACAATGGTGATCTGCCAATCTGTTGATAAAGCCATTTCCTTTGGGCAACATGTTTTGCTATCACTAGCAGCTTTGATTATCAGACTACTGTGGAATTCTCCTTTGCAAAACAGTAAGTTTGATACTCAAACCCACGTGAATCTTCAGAGATGCCATTTGGCCAGATCAACTTTCCAAAGCAAAACTTATTAACAAAGTCATTTACATCACGTACCAGGTGAAGTTTAAATACAAAGCAAGTCCTAATAAAGCCCAAGTGCACAAGCATAAGATAAAGCATGAATATTTTTTCTAAGCATGTCACTCATTACCACCCAGTACCATTTTCTGTTTATCCTTTTATTGCATCTGCTGGTGTCAGCCACTTATACATACACTCTTTAAGCCTGTGTACTTTTCCCCCACTTTCTATGTAATGCTTTTATTTTTCTTATGTAATGTTTTTACTTTTCAATTCATTAAAGGATATTGTTGCAGCCACAGAACACTCCTACTGCACTTATCTTTCCCCAGTATGCAATAAATAGTATTAAGACAGCCTCCTCCTGCCCACCTGCACACAACTCTTCCTCTAAACATTGCTTTCCAGGAGATTTGATCTCCACATTCCGAGTTTACTGCAATCTGTCTTCCCCTGCTCAATCACTTTTAACTAGTGCTCTCACTCCTTTCTCTTCTTAGAAAGGACAGCCTTGGAAGAGGTTAGTCTCAGCAACATTCCTGCACATAGACAGGACATCTTATACTATGTAACCTGACACATCCTAGTGCCAAAGGTACTAAAAGGAATAGAAAGTGAAGGACTTCTATGAGGGTAGAAGGAATAACAGCAAGCTCTCTCCCCCTTTTTTTTTCCCTTTTTCCTTTTTTTTTTTTTTTTTTTGAGCAGTGTCAGTCTGAACAGAAACATACAGGAGAAAGTTGAGAACAGGGAAGTACACCTTGTGGGTAGGACACTGGCACGCTTGCGATGAGACATTTGGGTAGGTCACAGAAGCAGCTCTACTCCCTCTCAGCTCCCCTTTTTTCCCCAGGTGTTGCAGAGTAGAGGAAGGTAGTTCTCAGTCAACAGCAGGGCCAGTCAGGCTCCACATATTGTCTCCAGATCTGAGTGCAACTAAAAAGGACATGGCTGTAAGTTGTAAGGCAATGAAGGGGACAGAAGCCAAAAGGGGCAGCACAAATCCTAGTGCAGTGGAGGCTTCTTCTATTATGAAGATCCTTTCCCCATGTCCTTAGCCCCTCCCACCTCCTGCCTCTTATCATGGCCATTGCTCAGCCTGCCCAGATCTACATGGTACCCAATCCTTCCAAACTTTTATTTCCCCAGTACTGGTACAGCCCCTGCTCTCCTGTCCCTCCAGCCTCTTTGCCCCCATGTCGTCCTGGAGGCTGATAGCAGCTATCCTGCTATGCTGTATCTCAGCACAAATACAGTACTTGAAAAATATAAGTCAGTGCCACCTGGAATAGGATTCTGCTGCAATCAGCTGCTACCGCCCAAGGAATCAAAAGAAAACAGAACTGGCCAAACTGGCTGGACACTTGAATACAATTACACAGCTGAAGCCATACACAAATAAAACTGTTATGCCCTGAAGGAAAAAAAAAAATTACCAGTTTTCTAGTGAAGGACAGAACAGCATCAATTTCCACAAATGAGACTTAGTCATAATCAGACAGGGAACGATTGCTCTCAGTCTGTGCTATGACAAGAACATGAAAGTCACTTCTGATGGCAAGGCAGAAGGGACCCAGTGCCCTCATCACATCCCCACTACCAGAACTGATGCCTTTCTCCCTTCCACCTCCACATCATCAGCACACAGCCAGTTCCTCACTGGCAAGCCATGGGGTATTGATTACCATCCACACTCACCCTTGCTCCAGGCTGCACGTGATAGATGAGCTACAGCTGCCTGTCTAAGAGCTGCAGCCCCACACTGATTACTGACAGCCCCAGCACTGCCCAGAGAGTACTTCACTCCTCCCACACCCAAGTCCACTCTCTCCAGCAGAGCAGCAACATCCAAGTTCAGTGTTCAAGCTGCTCTTCTCTCTTTCAAAGAAAACTTAGAGATAAAAGCAGCTGTGAGCCAGGAAGACAGCCAAGTTTGTTTGCCCTTGAAAGGTGGTGGTCAGACACAGTGAAAGACAAAATGAACAGAGAACTCCTGAGAAAATATATTCACCCTAGTATCTTCTCAGGGCATTAGTCAAAAACTCCACAAGTTGGGCAGCAAGATACCATTTTCACAATCCTGAGGTAATATTTTTGTGCTTTTTCAACACAAATAAAGGAAACCCTAACATAAGGGCATACACATTGGCAAGGAGGAAACACCTTATTGGCGAGTTGATGTTCCCTCTCGCTAACATAATGTGTAAGAGAGTCAAGTACTTCCTTTACTTAGTGCCAGAAATGCTCTCAGAATTAATATAGTGGCAACTTCTATAAGCAACAGTGTCAGCAAAGGTGGCAAACATCTGTGCTTAAAATAAGAAAGTTTGAGACAGATACTGATATCATGAATGAGTTAATACATATATGTATACATTTGGCACAATTGCAATAACTCCCATAGGCGACTTGCACATCAGCAGAAGGGCATTTCCACAGAATGATACCTTGGAAAATAGAGAAGACAATGGCAAATAACTTGATGAGCAGAAGAAATGTTTTCTCCCTGAGGTCACCCCTAAAGTGGGGAAAATGGAGTCACAGAAGCCTTGTTACCCACCACTTTCACTTGAAAATTTCAGCTGATGGCATTATTGTAGGCTGTAAAGGGAGTGAAAGACAGGGACACCTTCACACTGTGAACCCTCTGGCCAGAAAAAACTTCCAGGTAGATGACAAAGCAGACAGTAAAGCACGCTTTAATTCACAGCATGCATGCAATTCATCCACCAGGGTACAAGGTTCCCCACTCTCCTTTGCCTCCTTCCTTCCGCCAGGAGAGCAGTCTGGAACTGTCCTCACTGTTTCCGCAGACACAGGCCATGAGTGTCAGCAACAGGACGGAGGTTCACCCTCTCACTCCGAGTGATGAACCACCCCATACAGGGTCACCAGTTTCAGTGCATGGTTGCCATGTGTCATGCTCAACATCTTTGTAATGAAAAAGAGAAAGACAACCTCAGGGATCCTGGACCAATGCTCTGGCTGCCAGCAAACCCTGAAGTCCATATCTTCACTACTACTGCAGTCGAGGCTGATGAGATTAAAAAAATGCAGACATATGAAAGGCATTTAGTGAACTCATAAATACACATAAGACTATTCCTTTTTTATATTAGTCCCTGATCTTGCACTGAACTTCTATTTTCTCCATTATCCACTATCTCGACAACCAACCAACCCCACTCAAACAATGAAGAAAGCTATGCTACCCAACCTAAGATGGTTGTGAATGTGGAGAAGTTCTTCATTACCACTGCAGCTCTCTTCTAAGAGATACTCTTCCAAAGCTTCCATTTTTGTTCAATTGAACTGGATCATTCAGTAAGGTTTTCTCACTGAACTAAGATTATAATCAATAACAGATTTGCTACAGATTAACTGGCTCCCTAAATGAAATATCAGCAATAAGAATCAACATAACTGATTAGTAAGAGTCCAGCTGTATTAAATACAGGGCAAACAATATCTACATCTACAGATGTTTGTATCTGATGGCTACAGGTTTCAGAGAACATGAACCAGCATGAATTAGTGGAAAGGCTGAGCTGGGGGAGAGCAGGTAGGAAATAATAGGTACTGCTGTAAAATGCCTTTAGCCACTGAGTAATCTAATCACTGCAGTGACACTCCTTTTTTTGTAAAATACATAAAAGCAGCAAAACACTACCAAAACAAAAATAAAAGCCTAAGTGAATGGAAAAGAACAGTGGAAAGGGCTGTAGCTCAATACTGTGGCGTGCATCGTTCATGGGGGATGTGAGGAATGAAAATAACTGTTAATATTATTTACGTTTGTAGCTTACATTAGATATAGGGAAAAAAGGCAAAGGAGAAAAAAAAGCACTAGGCAATGAAATGTTAATAGAAGTTATATACATCTCTTAATAAAAAGAAAACAATCATATGAAAAGTAGGTGAGCTAGACAAAGGAGAAATTAATGTAGGAAAAAGAAAAAAGGAAAAAAAAAGAAAAAAGCTGAAATTGAGAATTGTAATATAATTCTTCAGCTCACAGTCTGGAGAACAGAAAGATACCCCAGAGGCTGTTTATATTTCAAATACCCAGAGGAAAGTTAAGAAAAGTTAGACAGGAAGAGACATTCAGAGGATGTAGAAAGTGCTAATCAGAAAGCTTATGAGCAATTAACTAAGTCAAAGAAATGTACTCATGTAGACCATGCTAAGCTCTGGAAACCAGAAAAAAATGGGACAAGTAGCACTCCAGCCAGACAGGGTTCTGAAATAATTTCTATCATGCCACAGAGTACATATTCCTCTGGAAACACAAATAGTAATGATGGGAGCTAAAGAGCTCTATGCTATCAGGGATATAGTCCTGAATATGATGGCTCTTGTGTTGAGGAAAATAACAAAAGAAACCAGCCAACAGCATAAGTAAAGGCAAAAATTTACTCCACAAAAGTGCCCATGGCAATTGGAAGGGAACATATATGTTCCTTAAATCTAAAATCCTCACGTCCCACATGTTGAGGTATATATTCCTACAAAAAGGGACGTACATTATGAGAATGCCAGCAGAGTTTTATCTTATGACTCAGGCCATTTGAGTGAAAATTTAGTCAATTATTCTTGATAGAAATAGCTTCATACTTTTTTTGTTTCAGGGACTGATTTGGTTCACTATGGAAATTTAATGAGCAACACTAACTTCCAATGGAAATAAAACATTAAAACTCTGCAGTCTCTTTCCTAGTTCATGATGGTATCTGTTAAATTCATTATCTTAGGAGATTAATTCTCTTTTTTAAATTGAGGCATTTACAACGTGACAAAATCTTCAGGGTTTCCTCCCAACCCCTAATGCTTCAGCTCAGATAAAAAAAGTAGCATCTGTTGTACTCTGAGGTCTTTTGCAGGACTTGAAGTTAGCTCAACAAGTCCTTTAGGAAAAATCTATCAATTTTATTATTCCTGTTTGTGTATCTGTAATTAATGCCATGAATTTTCATTAAAAGGCTATGGTTACCATTTACTTGGGGATGAGTTTACTTAAAAATAGAATCTTAACAGTAAAATTCAAGAATATATGGGAGTAAGCTGCTGTCACTACACCTTTGTAGCATGGAAATGACAATTCCACAATAACGCTGTCCTCTTAGGATGCAGATGGAAGCAACAAGTGGCCATTTTCATCACAAATAAAAGTAAATTGTAAAAGCTAATAGTGATATTAAGACATTGTAATACCATTCTCTTTTTAGTTCACTCTGAACTATCAGTATTTATTGACATTACTACAACTAGCTCTTTCAAAAAGCAAAGGCCTCTTCAAAAATAGAGCTAATTGCACTGGACACATAATTTGTGAATTAACTTCTGAGATAATTTAAACCATGGCCAAGTAATAAACTGCCTCAAAGCTGATTATTTCAATGTTTAATGCATCTTAGGCTTTCCAGTTGCATATGAACTTCACACATTCATGGTACACGTTGGACTTCTATTCTGTCTAAATGGAAGATGTTCTAAATCTTGCTATAATACACAATAACAGACCATGGTCACTGTGACCGATAATTTAAAATGAAATTTCCCCTGCTCCAAAATATAGACACCGAGACTGTACTTTTAATTACTTGGCAGTAATATTAACTACCCACATCTGAAGTGTCAGTGCTCATGACAGCTTTATTGGGGCACTCACTGAAAAAGTGAGCAACGACAAAGCCTAATTGGCTTTGCTTCCTGCTAGAAGGACAAAGTGAGCTGAAAAATTCCGGATACCACTGAAGTCAGAACTGAAATTCACAGGAGCTGTTGATGCTTAGCACCTCTCAAAAATGGGTCATTTGCTAAAGCTTGCATATCACATTAGAAATAATGAATCCACCCCCTTTAAAATAGGGCACAAGAACTAGTTTATCTTTAAAGCCCCCCCCAATATTTAAAAAACCCATTGAAGTCAAAGCAATCAGAGAGCTCTGCTGAACAGAATGCAATTACCCACATAGCCAAATCAACATGCGCTTACATACTTTGCTGATGAGAAGTCTGTATTTCTCCCCTACCCATTCTGCATTCAGTTCTGCCTCAGCTACAACCCTACTCTCAGTGATGCTCCTTGTCCTTCCTCAACCATAACATTGCTCCATGTTGCGCACACTTTCCCCACACTTGTCAAATTCTGCATGTGATTCTGTGTTTTCCTTTTTAGCCAGGTAAGAGATCAGGTGTACAGAACAACTGTTATTTTTTATCTTCCACACCCTTTCTAGACTGAAGCTTTTTTAGGGGGAGGTAGGAATAATGGCACAATCCTTCAGCATCGTATTGAAATCCTCTAGGATCCTTTCTAACCCAGGAGAGAAGAGAGCAGGGCAGTTTACAAATACTGAAGGGTTTCCTTTAGACCAGCCTAGAATTTATTAGTGGGCAGGAATTTCCTTCCTGCTCACAGGTTGGCTCCAACCTTGAACTTTTGTGTCACCTGGCAGAAAAGAGAAGGCAAGAACTACTCATCCCATCAAGAATCTCATGAAGTGCTATTGAGACAAAAAATTGCCACCGAACACTTCAAACACTTGTATGTCAGGTGAGATACATGACAGCTGACAGTGTAATTTTGATTATATATTAATGACTTTTTTTTTTAAACACCAAATACCTTTCATTCAAGCAACATATGTTTGATACCTTCTGCTGACTCATCTGAATTTGAATATGCTTTCTCCATACTCACACGTGCATACAGACACATATAGACATGCAAAGATTGAGAACACTTCTAAAGTTATTTCTATAGCTCATTAACTGACTGAATTTGCTGGAAAAGACAACACAATATTAGTCAGAACAAAATTCTGGATGCAGTGAATGTTAATACAACCTCCAAACAAATCTAGCAATAATATCATCAGCATTAGCTAGCCTTAAAACCTGAACAACTAGCAGAAACTGAGTCCCAATTCACTGAAAGGAAAGAATCATTCCTCCCTGTACTTACAATAGTACAGGGGGTAAGCTGAATCTCTGAGCTTTCTTCCTATCTGTGTGGGTGTCAGTCTCTTCTCCTAAGTCACAAGGAAGAGGACAAGAGGAAATGGCCTCAAGTTGCACTAGGGGAGGTCTAGATTGGATATTAGGAAAAATTTCTTCACCGAGAGCGTTATCAAGCATTAGAACAAGCTGTCCAGGGAAGTGGTTGAGTCACCATCCCTGGAGGTATTTAAAAGACATGTAGATATGGCACTTAAGGACAGGGTTTAGTGGTCGACTTGGCAAGTTAACAGTTGGACTTGATCATCTTAAAGGTCTTTTCCAGCCTAAATGATTCTATGATTCTGTCATTCCTGGGGAATCCTTTCAACAGTCAGGTTTATACTCACATTTCTCCAGTTTTCACAAGTTTTAAGTTGAGTAACCAACATGCATAGCATTCACATAAATACATACCTGCCCTCTTATTAACCACACTTAAACATCAGTAGATCCAGCTGAATTTTGCCCCTGCTATGGATTTCTCTCTACATGATTGTTATCAGTATGAACTTTACAGGGCTTCTTTAAAAATTAGGGCTGAGGGCTTTTTTGGTCCACAAGAACCGAACATGAAGAAAAGTTAAAAGCAACAAAAAATTAAAGACATTTTGCTTCAACCCTTCCTGCCAATCACAGTAAATTCTGCATTAGTAGGTGTTCCCTCCTCTTTTTCTCCTGAAAAAACTGAAAAAGCTGCATGATGCACCAGCACTCCTGCAAACTGTCATTCTGACAGTTTATTGTCACTCATAGCTAGAAATACCCTTTCCAGCCTGAGATTTTGAGCAGGATTCATGCAGCCAAACAGCCTGCAGGACAGTAAGAAACAAATTTTCATCACTGAATGTATTATACCATTTGTGTGATCATCAGTTATCTTTGAGTAGCCTCTCTTCACCAGAGATACACCTGGAATCATAACCCTCAAGTCCATACAGGTAGCAATAAACAATCATTGGATTTATATGATTTTTCCAATACTCTTCAGGTGTTCAGAACTAATATCAATATCTTTTATTTATTCATTTATCAGCCGTATTATCTGGTGATATGTCTCATTTTCTAAGAAAAACTGTTTTAAAAATATTTCTATGAATGCATGCTGTGGTAAACCACATTTCTAAATTGACCTAGATTTAACATATTTGTATAATGTAATGTATCTTTTACAAAACGTGATGAATTCCTCCTCGGAAAAATGTGTTTATTGGCAAGGGCCTTAGGGCGCCCAAAAAAGTCAACAAGAGTCTTTCTCTTGATTTAAAGCACACCATTCTATTATCATTCTCTACACTAAAAAGGACACTGCTTGCTGTGTCCACATAGCAAACGCCCAACAGGAAATAGTGGAGCATATGAAATAGCATATTTATTTGTAAAAATACCTTTAAGGAGAAAGGTTTGTTTATGGATGAGGAGAGAAAAGGTCAAGGGACAGTTTCCAGTTTCTCACTGCTTTACTTGTGGTAACTTTAAAGGGTAGTACACCTAAATAAGGTAAATACTGTCAGAATCAGGCTGCAAAAGATGCATTATTTAGTGTCCTTGCATTTTTTTTAAATCATATATTATAAAAAAATGAAAATTACAGATCATTTTAAACAAGAAATCCACTCCTTGACTTTGTAAACTAAGATGGCTTGCAGCCAAAAGAACTGTGCCGATTTACACTCCTGGCTCAGTCTTTAATTTTGTCACCAGTAAATTCACGGGGATTATGTATTTATTTAAGAACATTTTCCAAAACTGTTAAAAACAAATGAAAAAAGTGGATGTAACTTGAAAGATGTTTCACAAATGTGGATTTTCAAAGGCAATGTCCTTATTATTCATACTTACATAAGGCCACATTTTCTGATCCCAGTAAGGTGATTGTTAAGGTCATGGTTATTCTGTCAAACACGGTTTTGATTTTAAACCTTGACCAACATATTTATAATTTTATGAATTCTGTCCAGAAGTTAGGGCCATGCTGACCTTTCCAGAGAAATTATATGTCAAAGGAGAAACCAATTCTGATAGCTTCCTGCTATTAGAAGAAAAAAATCATGTTCCAAAAACTTGCAATCAAGTTGAGCCTCTGATGTACCAGCAGAGTTAAATGACAGCATCTCTGTTAAAATGAATCATCAAAAGGGACTAATTAAAAAAACATTGCAGAAGAGTTTCTCCCTCTGCAAATGATTCAGAAATCTAATCTTAGGGAAGAGAGAAAGAAAAGAAAAAAAAAGGATAAAGGTAGAAAGTTGTGTATTTGGAAGGTAAGAAGCCAGAAGACATGAATCACGGAAACATAGAATGGTTTGGGTTGGAAGGGACCTTAAAGATCATGTAGTTCCAACCCCCCTGCCATGGGCAGGAACACCTTCTACTAAATCAGGTTGCTCAAAGCCCCATCCAACCTGGCCTTGAACACTTCCAGCGAGGGGGCATCCACAACCTCTCTGGGCAACCTGTTCCACTGTCTCACCACCCTCACAGTAAAGAATTTCTTCCTAATATCTAATCTAAATCTACCCTCTTTCAGTTTAAAACCGTTACCCCTCATCCTATCACTACACTCCCTATTAAAGAGTCCCTCTCCATCTTTCCTGTAAGCCCCCTTTAAGTACTGGAAGACTACTATAAGGTCTCCCTGGAGCCTTCTCTTCTCCAGGCTAAACAACTTCAAGTCTCTCAGCCTGTCCTCATAGTGGAGGTGTTTAAGTCCTCTGATGATCTTTGTGGCCCTCCTCTGGACCCCCTCGAGCAGGTCCATGTCTGTCTGTCCTACGCTGGGGGCCCTAGAGCTGGATGCAGTACTCCAGGTGGGGTCTCACGAGAGCAGAGGGGGAGAATCACCTCCCTCGACCTGCTAGCTACACTTCTTTTGATGCAGCCCGGAATGCGATTGGTTTTCTGGACTGTGAGCACACATTGCTGGCTCACATTCAGTTTTTCATCCACTGATACCCCCAAGTCCTTCTCCACAGGGCTGCTCTCAATCCATTCATCCCCCAGCCTGTATTTATGCTTGGGATTGCCCTGACCCATGTGCAGGACCTTGCATTTGGCCTTGTTGAACTTCATGAGGTTTGCATGGGCCCACCTCTCAAGCCTGTCAAAGTCCCTCTGGATGGCAGAGTATGCTTTTCTTCAAGTACCACCATTAACTTTTTTATGGGTAGTTGTATGTAGACACATATTTAGCTAACGGTCGCAAGAGCATTCCAGACGCCTTTAGAAGACCTTGAACAGAATAAACAAGAAGACAAAAAAAGAAAGATGCCAATTAGAAGAACACAGGTGCGCATTCCACGATAAAGGGAACTTGGCACAAAGAACCTCAATTTGGCAGTTTATCTTGAACAATTAGACTGAGACAAGTTTCGCATGTTTTAGTTAGTATAACCAATTGTGTCCTATGTTTATGTGCGTGTGAAGAGTTAGTATAACCATTTATATCTTATGTTTATGCGCGTATACAGTGTTGATATAACCAATCATATTTTATGCTTGTGCGCGTGTACAGTGACTTTGCAGAATATGTGACTATAAGTATGTGTGTGTTTTAGCAATAAAGGGTCATCTGTTGTCTGCTCTCAAGATTACAGGCATCCGTCTACTTCAATCTCCTCAGTTGTATACTGGCTATACCTGGTCAGAAAATGAAACATTGCTTTACCACGGTGATTTGTGCAGAGCTTTATGATAAATTCATTTAACATGCACCAATTTTTCCTCTACTTCAATACTATTCACTGATCAGTCTAAGCAGAACTCATCTAATATGCCAGACCTCTAAAACAGTCTTCCTACAAACACACACCAAAGAAAAACACGCCATTTTCCTTTATATCAGACTGGCCAGAGATTAAAGACAGGCAATATTCAGTCCTCATCATGTCAGAATTACGATTCCTCTTCCATTATTCATACTGGAATTAATAAGGCACTCCTACAATAACACCGTAACTAGCAAGAGCAAGGGAAGCAGAATCTGGCTATTAAGGTCTAACTTTTAATGAATCTCACAGTTTAAAGCAGAACTTGCAAACTACTAGGAAGAGGACATATTTGAGTTGCTGAGTGAAATACACACTAGTCTCAGACAAATCTAGGGTACAAAACTCTAAAACTGTCTCATTTTAGTAAATAAATTGTGTTATTTCTAAAGATTTTTATGAAGTTGCTAGGTGAAAATTTCCTTTAAGCCTCAGTCTTGTGCTGTTGAGATTATGATTTGTCAAACTTACTAAAGCATTTTTTTAAAAAATAGCCTTAAAATGCTACGGGGTTTTGTTGTCTGTCTGTTTTTTCACTTTGTGTGTGAGAGTATACAATTTGTCTATTGGGATCTCTATGCTAAAGACAAAGATGCCACAAGTAATTTACAGTCATCCAAAACCATGTAAGTAAAGCCACCAAATATTTCCTATAACTGATAGTTAAACCACTAGATTTTCTAAGCCCACTGTTCCTAAGAAGTAATGGCTGTACCAGAATTTATCTCTAGCTGCAAAGCTTTCTTGATCAGTATGTCTACTTAGTAATCTCTGGGTCTGCATGTGTAAAAAAAACCCAGTAATTACACACCTTATTCCACAAGGGGTTACTTCTGGGGTTATTCTATTCTCCTGCAAGAACAAGATTTGAACTTCATATGACACTTGCAGAAGTCTCATATCCTATGTCAAAACATTTCTCCATTGCTCAGTATTTACACTGTCATTAGTGTAGGAAATCATGGTCAGAGGAGAAAGATCAACCTTCAGGTAGGAAGAACAAACATCATTGCAGGCTTGGATACTAAAAATAATACAGTCCTATGTATCTACTTAGGAGCATAACTGCACTTTTCTCTTCCTAGCAACATTCATTCAGTTTGGTTTGAATTCTGCATCAGCCAGTGCTGTTTTTTCAGATGCAAGCTTTGTATTTACCCAGAAATACATGTTGGCAAACAGATACGTTGGATAAAGCTGTGCAGAGCTATCAGACTGTGCAAACTTTGATAATATTCCATAATAATTTTGTTTTGTGGAGTTCAAGAGGTGACCCCGTAAAGTAAAGAAGAATGTGTCCTATAACGAACCTGTGAGAAAACTACGGTCACCTCAGAATATATCTAACACGTCTGCAAATAGCCAGAAGCATGTGGTACCAATTTCATTAAGCCCTCAGTTACAGTAAGTTGAGATAGGCTTACCACTTCTGTACAGATGAAAAGGAAGTCACACACAAAAATAACAGGATATTGTCTTTGTTCCATTCCTTAGTCTGAATGATCAAGGATGATCAAGCTCCATTTCCAGAACTGCAAATCATAGTATGACTTCTTGCCATCACTTGCCTACCTGTGAAACATGTAAAGCATTTTGAGATGCTGAGATTAAAGTGGCCTTAACACACCATAGAAATAACTGACACAGAACACTGTAAAAAAAAAAAAAAAGAAGAATAAATGGGTTAAGTAAATGCATTTAAGGTAAATCTATTTTATAGTTATGATGTTATTAAATACCCTGGTTTAGACTGCAACCTCTCACTCTGGAAGTTTCTTAACCAAAGACTGAGACCCTGGAAGAATATTTCAGAGGAAGGTCACTCCATGTTCTCTCTCTAAGTTGATGTGATCATCAGAGACTAGATGACAGTATGGAAGAGCCTTTGATCCAACCCTGTATGACTGCTCTTATGCACACATGGAGGAAGTATACTGTATTTCATTTCTGTTGCACTATATTTTTTTAAACTTACAGAAGAACTACAGTCAGAGTTTTATAAGTATCCGCATACAGAATTACCTGTATATATCCCACTTTGCCATACATTACAGATACCATCACAGAGCACAGTGTTCTATGTTGTAGTAAGAAGCCATGTAAAGTAACAAACTTAAGATTTTAGAGTTTTAAAAGACTACATAGAAATCATGCACTGAAAGAAATTCTTAATGGCAAGGCATCTGTGACAGCAAAGCAGGAAATACATCTAATGTATGATATGCATTACAGTTGTTCATCATAAGCCCCTGGAGAAATGACAGAAATATAAAGCAGTTCACAAAAGAAGTTTGTGTCTTTGTTCTGATGGCTTCATCTATCAACAAACAAGTTTAGCTCCATGAAAAGACTAGACTAAGGGAACTATTAAGCTAAATGTGACCAAATGTTATTTGTTTTACCTATCAAAACTCATTACTATCAGAACCACTGTCAACATCACAGGCTTGAAAAGAGAGACTCAAAAGCTGGTTGTTTTAACTACTCCTTTAAAAACACAGCATGGATAGAAGGTTTTTCCCTTACCTTGTGCTACCACGACAAGCCAGGAAATAGAACAAAACCTCAAAAAAATCAAAGGTTAAATCTTTGTCGTAGATGAAAATAACCCTGGGGAGAATTATATGTACATCACTAAATCACCAGTGAACATCTTACATACATATCTGTGGATACGCTGAGCTGCCTGGCCACATCAACATAGGGCCATTGCTAGGACTAGCTGGGGAAATATTGCTAGGATGGATAATTAAAACTGATCTGCAGACATAAGATGTTTGAAACACCTGGTTTAGTATTATCCACAAAATTAACTTACATGTTATTTATCACTTCTTCCAGACGGCAGAGGGACAAGGGGCATCTCTGACTGCATCTAAACCACCAGTTGCCTCCTGGGTTGATGCAAGTAGACTTTGCAGGGAGAAGGCAGCAAAACCATTTGGGGGGTGGCTCATAACACCTTTTGGCAGCAGGCCCTGCAGCAAACTGCCCCCAGCATTGCACCTGTGCTTGATCTCAGCAGGATCTTGTTGCCTAACTCCAGGAGGCAGCCCAGAAGCAAACTAACTTCCACAAAATGAGAACGACCAGAGGACCAGGAGATGGATAAAAGGTGTGAAGAGCTGGAAATGAACAAAAATGTGCAGATAAAAACATTACTGTTAGGTACTAACAGGCCTTAATTTCCCTGATTGGCCTCAGCTGGGACCCCCCACGCCCTCTGCCCGAGAGCCCTACTGCAGCTCTGCTGGGCTTTGGTGTACACGTACCTGTCTCTGGACGGGTCTTGGGCCTCCCCTGTAGTTGTATCTCCTGGTGGGATTCCCTGGATGGACCTGGCTCATCACATGCCACACTTGGGGCTGCTGATAACCCCCTAGCCAGGACCTGCCCTCCATGCTCAGTCCCATGGGGCTGTGCTGGTGAGTGAGGGGTGCGCCCTGAGTGTAAGTCACGCCGACTCCAAGCTTGTCCCCGCTCTGGGGACAGCTCTGCTCCCACAGCTCCCTCATGGGTCACTCCAGCTGGTGGAGCTGAATGCCTGGCCCTCAGGCTCTGCAGGACCCACCCCAGAGCCCAAGGGCCATGGTCCTGGCTCCCAGGGACCCTGGGGCTCCTTGGTCAGCTTTCCTGTCCCACACCCCCCTCCAGGGCTCCTCACGGGAGGTTCGGTTCCCTCCCTGTGCTCGGCTTCAGGGACCTTGGCCTGGCTCCATGGCTCTGACCCGGCAGACCCCGAGGACTGGGGAGGCTGTGGAGGGCACCAGGAGGCCTTAGTGGCTCATGGTTCCTGATGCCCCATTTTACATCAGGCTGGGGCCTCCAGCCTTGCCCATGCCATGCTGTAGGCGTGCCTGACCCCAGCCTAATCTCTGTCCTGCCTCCTGGACTCACTGCAGCCCTGTGCCATTGTTCTGCCTCCTGCTGCTCCCCAGCAGCCTCCCTGGATGGGCCCGTCCCCTGCCCAGGGCTGCCCCGTGGGGCCTGCTGCTGCCACCGGCCTGCCAAGCTGCGAGGGTCTGTGCTGGGGCAGCTCCCTGCCCGCCATGCCCCGGTCCGGCAGGCTCTCCCTGCCCCTTGGCTACGGCTGTGGGGGTAAGGCCTCCTCCTTAGGCCTATAGCTCAGGATCCTGATTAGGAGGAAATGCAAGTTAAAATATCAAAGCTTCTTGCAGGACAAACTGGTTTTGACTCATCTGGCCCTTAAAGGCTTTTGAAACGTGAGCTCAGCCCAAACCCAGGGTCAGACGCAAGGGCAGGTTTACTTAGGAAAAGATGAGCTGCAGCAATTTCTGCTGTTAGTTTCGTGAAAAGCAACCCTGGTTTCCACAACATTCAGTAAAACACCCTTTAAACAGTATCTATAAACTTTGAAATGTTTGGAGGACAAAAAAATCCCTCTGTTGGTAATTTAGCTTGAGTATCTTCACAGCACGGGCTGCCACTGGGACGAGTCGTGCCATGCACCGTGCGTCCTCCGCTGCCCCGCAAGTGAGACTGCTCTCCTCACAAGGTCTCATTCAATGCTTTGCTCCTGCCCTGCCAACAAAGTATTTCTATCAGCTTTGAAAGGACTAGATTTTTGGTTTAATAGTTCAGAGAAAGTATGCTGGGAACATCATTTCTAAGTGTTCAGGACACCAAGAAACAACGAGACGAAGTGACGCTTGCCATCTAGATGATGCCAGAGAGCAGGGGAGGGAGGGACAAACACATATATAAAAATAAAGCTATGGGGAAAAATTAATTTTCTGTCCTGAAAGCAAATTACTTCCCAAAGCTGAATTGTGAGCCAGACAATTTGCTGAGGTGGCTCTGTGCTTGACCTAGCTGGAGCCAGGCTTCTCCTCATCGGTGGCGCTCTGTCCAGGGGCAGTGCAGGTGACAAAGAGAAGCGGGTAGCTGGCAAGGGAGCAGTGTCACGGCCCCCGATACTGTAAATTTCCCTGGCAGAACTAATCCAGGTTGGCACAGGCAGGTACAATTAATGGGAAGTGACATAACTGTGATCTGATAATAAGTTAACAGAATAGAACTGTCAGAGTGCTTCCTGGGGCAATGATAAATGATGTCATCTCTATTTCAGGATGTTTCAGATGGAAAGCAAGCTTTAACCACACAAATTACAGAAGGAGAATGAAAATGTTTTATACTCAAGAATAACAAAAAAGATATTAGGTTACCGTTATATTGCATTCTTGCTATATACCACCTCGTGGCGCATGCTGAAAATCTCTGTGCTCTTTTCCCTGGGTGGATCCTGAACCCACAGGCCTTGCTCAGTATCTAGGTACATATCCATCCCAACTATTATTTTGCTCTCCACATGGTTGATTCACAATGGGTGGGTTACGGAGTGGCTAGGAGCTACGAGACTCAGGCAGTCCTTAAATGTTATTCATGCGATTCCCCATTTCTGGGTTTTTCAAATCTATAGCACACGCTTTCCTGTGTGCTTTCTATTCCCCAGGCAAGGATGGCAATTTATATATCCATTTTGTAGCTTAACAGATCAGTCCAGACTGTCAGCAAAGCCTCTAGACCTCGAGTTCATCCCCACTCTGCCAAGCCAAGAATGCTTATGTTGTGCAGCTGGCTGGGCAGCCAAATGCATGATTTACTGGTGACAACTAAAAGGTATGTGTTAGGTCCTACAATTGAAAGGTAAATTACAGGTCTAGCAGGGCTTGCATCCTGTTGAAGAGTTACAGTTGCTCCCTGGGGAGAGGGTCCAAGCCAGTGTAGACTAGCACTGGTGAGGGTGCCTACACATGGGCAGACACAGGTTCACACACCTCTTGCAACTCTTCTTGATCCTCATTAAGCAGTGACAGAAATTTGGGAATTGCAGCTTCCATTGTCAGAATTCACACACTGTCCAAGAGCTCATGAATTCCCTTGAATCAGACAAGCCAGAAACTGTGGGGGACAAACATTTGTACTTGTGGTACGACACAATGGTTAAGAAAAGGCAATAAGGGGAAAACATGACAAATGATGCAGCAGCAAGCCCAGTATATTTCCATTATACAGGTTTCCAAATTTCCAGAATGTTTGATAGACTATAAGAAACTATATTGACTTCCTTTAGCAGTTAGTAGGTCCAATTATACTATTCATATGTCTTCTCACATGTTTATAAATTCTGAGTTTGCTTAGGTATTTGCTGTTGTCCAGTCAATCTTAAAGAAATGGGGAGCTGCCAAGATGTCATTTTTAAAAGCTAGCACTTACAGAAGCCAATGAAATAGTAACCCAGTCACACATAGGGTGTTACATTAATATTTTATGTGGCAAATACATCAATCCCAGACCAAATCATATTATTAATGAGGTAAAATATCCCCCATGCAGATTAGCAGCTCCTTCACACCAGGAGGTTAAAACCAAATACATTGTCCCTTTGCAAGAAAAAGTGTTGCAAAATGGTAGAACAACTTGCATGGTGTTTCTCCAAATTAGCTACTCACATACAAGTGCCTTACAAATAAACAATTCATTAAAAGGACTTCATATGTCATGCACAGGAGCACACAGGGCATTAATAATTTCCCTTCTCTCTGAACCCCAGGGTGTTATGGCTAATTGAAGCATTTTCTGACTATGAGTTAACTAAAGAGAACATCAGAATCACAGGTCCTCTCAGCCACGTCAAGACCCATGAAAAGCGAGAGACTTAGGCTCCTGTTCTCCCATTTCATGCCCCTCACTGCAGTGTCAACACTTTGCAGTCACTGCAATTTCCACTGTTTTCTTTGTCCCATGGGCACTTGTGAGTGCAGCACAGCTGATCAACGCACCTCCAACTCACCAGCTAGGTCTGGTTATGCTCTGAGCCAAGCAGAGTCAATGAAATAGTGCCATAGCCAGAGCTCCTCCCATAATACATAATTTAGGGCAGAGGAGTGCCTCTGCCATATGAGTTAATGAGCAGCTATGCATTTACCACTTGACAGGCATCTGTCACCAGTCTGCAGCTTGGCAGAAGAATCCCATCCACTGGGTTTGCCTTTAGCCCTGCATATATTGTACAGAGTGCAGCAAGCTGTAATCAGACACGTACCATATGTGGTGCTTGCCCCTGAGCACCTGTGTACATTTTCCCACCACACTGTAACTGCTGCCAGTGACACTGGGCCTGCTCCTGGAAGGGCATATTAGCTGGAATGGGACTATTCATGAATGAAGCGCTCTTCACGAGGCCCACATCTTTTCTGCTTTTATCTAACATAGCAAAACATGAATATTAGTGTTCCAGTAACAGCCATACTAAAATAAACCTCTCAGAGATCCCTGGTAATAATGTTTACTCATACTCACAGAAATGAAAGCAGAACCCAGTCAACATGTTTCCACTGGCAAGTTCCTGAATGTTTTTGCTAACTGTTGTACTTCCAACTAACAAAAATATTATGACAACACAAAACATTCGTTTAGCTGGAATTTAATGATCCGTTAATTTATTTTCAAGTCCAATGTGTCAAAATTATAATGCTTGGCACATAGACATTTCTCAAGAGAAAATCCTAGTAGCAATTATTTCCGAACTAAAGAAAACATACTAATCTCTGGATATCTCGTTACAGAACACATCAGAATCAGCTAAAAATGTACTGTGTTTGAATGCACTGAAGTGACAATAGAATGCATAAACATATTATAAAGGCATTTCCAAGCAGCCTAGTGATGCTGACCTGAAGACCACTGTGCACGGAGGAGTTAGCGATCCACAGAGCAGTTACCGATCCACAGAGCAGTTACCCTGGCATGGCAGGCACAGCTGTGCGCTGCGGTGCAGGTACAGCCTGGCCTTGAAGCTGGGCTGTGCTGCACACATCGCTTGGCCACAGGATGAACTTAGCCAGCTAATTGCAATCAAAGAGACTGTTGTCAGCTCCCACTCAGTACTGTTGATTACACCACCTGCGTGGCCTTGCCTTTATCTAAGTGCAGCAACGAGTTCTCATGTGAACATCCATTTTGTTTGACAGTAGAAATGATGAATAGCGATGTTTTCTTGGAGGAAAATCCTATAAGAGCTCAGAAGACCACAGTGCCGGGTAACCTTTCCACCGACGGGACCTGCACAGCATGCTGCGCCCTGACGGGAGACCCGCCGGATGCTGCACAGCCCGGGGTTCCCACCCTCCGGAGGGACGTAAGATTATCCGCGCTTCTCCTCTTCTGCCTTACAGCCTTAGTTCTGATAGACGGCATTTGACGCGGCACTTGGCGCAGTCCGAGTGCCTCTCTTACCGGGACCGTAACGAAGCGCCGCGGGCGGGATCCTGCTGGAAACGCCGCTCTGGAGCGGGCACGGGGCGCCGGGGGGGTGCGGGTGCCCGGCTGCCCCCCCACGCCGCCGGGGTCCGGCGTTCTGGCCGAGGGGCCGGGCGCAGGGCAGGGCCGCTCTCTCCCCGCGGGCACGGCTCGGCCGCCCCGGGCCTGGTGCGGTGAGGCGGCACCCCGGCAGAGCGCGGCCGAGGCCGGCCGGCACTGAGGGGAGCTCGCCCCGCCGCGGGGCGCTGTTGCCCGGCCTTCGTCGGCCCCGGCAGGGAACCGCGTCCCCCCGCCGGGGAACCCGCCTTTCGGCGGGCGCCCCCGCCGCTCCCCGCGGAGCGGTGGCTTCCCCGATGGGGGCTGCCCGTAGAGGAGCGGTGCGGGACGCCGTCATGGCTCTGGGGAGAGGAGGGCAGGCTTCGGCCGGAGCTGAAGGCTGCCTGCAGAAAGAGGCTGCCGGCGGGGATAGAGGCGGCCGCGCTGCCGAGGCTGGTGCAAAGGAGCCGCCGCCGGCCGGGAGAAGGCACGGCGGGGTGCGGAGGCGGCTCTCCTTTGGCGGGGGTCCCTTCAGCAGCCCCCCAGTTCCCCCTGGTACCGGGCCACCCTGGGACCAGGATGAGGGAACAGGCGGCCCCTCCGCGGGACGGCTGGAAGGGGCCGGCTTTTAAGTGGTGGGTTATGATTCTTCAATGGCTCATCTGTTAGGGTATCTAGACCCTAACTGATGGAAATGCATCCCATTGCACCAAGAATAAGATGATGAATATTAACGGGGGGGGGGGGGGGGGGGAGAGCAGACGTTTCTCGCAGCCAGAGGGATGACCCTCTGGGGTACAGGAGGTATTGTGGGGTACAGGAGTGCCCCGATCTATCACGGGTGACAGTCAAGCAGGCAAGGCCTTTAATACCTCTGGTGAGAAATGCCTAATTTAATGCCTAATGGGGGAATGGGGGGAGTACTCCTTCAGGGCCCGGCCCACCCGAGCCCAGGCACTGGTAGTTGGAGGCCCGCGGGTGCCGCAGTGTGCTAACCCCGCTCCTCGGCTCGGTGTGCGTGGCTGCCAGGGCACTGGGCCCCTCCTGGACTGTTACACAGGGTATGAAGCAGGGCTGCCGGTGGGCACCTTCCCCTCGGCACAGCTCCGCTGGGTTCATGAGAAACTGGTGGATTGTGGCGTGCCAGAGAACAATTTTGGGAGTGAACCTGTAGACAGCATGAGGGCTGGCAGCTGAAGTAAAGCTTTTAGGTATCCTCTGGCAAGCACCCTGCTGGGCTGTGTTCAGGCTGCAGACGGGCAGCACCTGGTGTGGAGGAGTGTGCAACCCTCCATCTGATGGCTGATGCAGGCGTACGCCTCTGTGTCGTGCACTGTGTGTGACTGCTGCTTACCCCAACAGATGTCCTTTTCATCGACGTCTATTTCATCAATGTCCATTTCATCAATGTGCAATTAACACCTAATTAACCCACATGCACTTTTGATAATGTCATGGCCCATGTGTTTTCATACTGCCCTGTAATTGTCTGGCAGGACCAGCCACCCCAAAGAGCTTATTCATAAGTATCTCAGAAAAGGAAGCCCCCTCTCACTACATACACGGAGGCTGCCTTCTCTGACAACATCATTTTCTGTGTGTTTTCATACTGGTTTGTGACTTGTTGGTTGCCATTTTTTGACACTAACACACCCACGTGATCGGAGAGTGCCCTCGGCTAGATTGGCTGCCCATTTCCTTTGGTCCACAAATAAAAATTAAACTTTTATTTTAGGTATATAGATAAAGCATTATATAGGTATAGATATGGATATATGTTGATCCATTTTATATATGCAGAGAAAGTATATATACAGGAGTGTACAAATATGTATATATATTTTATTTCTACCTAGATATACTTTATATGTATATATATTTATATGTGTGTACACACAGTATATATATATGCAAAGATATATAAATTCAACATACATATCCATCAAAGTGTAGGTATAAAATGTATAAAGCATCCTTTAATAAGAGCTAATTAAATGAATCGTTGGCTGACATTTACATGTCAATAGAAAAGAGTTAAATAAAAGTAAAAAGCAGGTTCGAGGCTGTCAAGAGTCCAATACTCTCTGACCAGGTTCTTTTAGAAACTCCATGCATGGATGGTGTAATGTTTAATATCAAACTTCACTTGTTCACTCAACTCCAGGAGTTGAGTAAGTCACAGCTCCTCAATACAAGAGAAACATGGACATACTGGAGAGAGTCCAACAAAGGGCCACAAAGATGATTAAGGGTCTAGAGTAATTCTTCTGTAAGGAAAGGCTGAGAGAGCTGGGAATGTTTAGACTTATTAATGCATATAAATACCTGAAGGGAGGGTGCAAAGAGGACGGAGCCAGGCTCTTTTCAGTGGTGCCCAGTGGCAGGACAAGACGCAATGGGCACAGACTGAAACATAGGAGGTTCTGTCTGAACATCAGGAAATACTTTTTAGGTATGGAGACCAAGCTCTGGCACAGGTTGCCCAGAGAGGTTGTGGAGTTTCCATCTTTGGAGATATTTAAAAGCTGTCTGGACATGGGCCTGGGCAACCGACTCTAGGTGGCCCTGCTTGAGGTGGGGGGCCAGACCAGATGACCTCTAGAGGTCCCTTCCAACCTCAACCATTCTGTAATTCTGTGAATATCCTTTGGGTTAGTTTGGGTCAGCTGCCCTGGCTATGTCCCCTCCCAACCCATTGCTCATCCCCAGCCTACTGGCCTTTGCGGGTGTTACGACCCGGACTGGACAGACCAGGGAGTCGTGCTGAATTCGGAATTCCCTCGTGCTAAGTTAAGGTGAAACGACACCAAATGATCAGTTAAACATTTTATTCATGACAGAAGCAAACTGAACTTGGGGGAGGTATAACAGCAGGTGGTGGGGTTTCTCACAACAGGAATTGGCATGGAGCTATCTCAGTGACCTGTGTAACCCATGGTAACCATATACATCAATTCAGGGAATAAAGAGACCTCTCCTGTTGAGTCACGAGGTTCAGAGTGGACCCCCTTGCTTTCTAGACCCCTTCTCAGAGAGTGACCTAGGGGTGGCTGGATCCACTCTAAGTCCCAGACTTGGTCAATGGCTTTATGTCTTAAAGGGACGAGGTGTAGGGATTATGGAAAAGGAAAAAGAAAGGGAGAACAAGACAAGGAGAGAAAAAGGAAGAGAGAAAGATTTCACTGGTCCTGGGTCCAGCATTGGTTCAGTCAGCCAAGGAGTCCAGTTCCGGTGGGCTTGCGCACGTGAGGCTTCAGTTTGTGTCCTTTTATCATCCTTGCCCCTCCTTCGGGCAGGCACTTGAACTTATTAGGCCAATTAGGTGTAACCTTCGGGCAGTGGGCTTGGTGGTCGTTTGGGGAGTAACTTCTCCTTCCCTGCAGACTTGACCATTGTTTGATCTTTGTATCAGAACAGGTTATCAGAACAGGGAGCTGCACAACCTTCGGCAGACCCTCTCCGCCCTGTTGCTTATGTCTGTGCTGATCTGTGCTCAGCTGCTGCTTTTCACCTTGGTTCCTCACTGGACAGGGTTCCTTGTTATGCAGAGTTTGTCTTTTAAGCAGAACTTGCCCCACCACAGTGTTTGAGAAATTAACTCTTTCAGTCTCTCACACCTCCCCATGGCTCAAACATTGTCTATATAATATTCTCCATAGTCTTCTCCCAGGCTGGTGATTTAGATGTAAAGAAAGGAGAAAGCAAGAAAAGGAGAGAGAGAGAGAACACGTACAAAAGTTCAAACTTTCAAACAGTACAAAATGCTATAAACTTTGAACAGTGCAACGGTATAACAATTGCAAAGCCAAGCATTAAGAACAAAAATCCACATAACAACAGGAGTCCAATGCTAACAAGCCATTTTCCCCACCCCATGAGTCCCAAGGATGTTAGGAGAGAGGTCAGCAATGATCCTCCATTAAGCCAGTCTCTTGGTTGCGTCGCTTGGAAAAGTTCTCCAGTCTTGTCCGTAACTTCTCTCATCTTTTGTGCTTCTTCTAAGGAGGTAGTTGCATTGTATATGATGAGACAGCATTCTCTGTCAGTGAAATTTAACATCCCATGTTCCCCATGTTCTTTTAACAACATCACAAGATTCAAAGTTTCCTCCTCAGGGAAGAAAATAAATCTTTGAATAGTCAGAGGGAGGTTTTTTTGGTTTGGGTTTTTTTTAGAGCCATAAAGGTCCCCAGGAAGCATTGTTCCAGGAGGAATTTGGTTTACCAGCTTTTTTTCACAAGACTGGTGATATTTAGATTAATGAGGCCAAACTGAATTCCTTTGTATGAACACCTTGATTGCTGTCATTCCAGAAGTGCATGCAACCTTGAACCAAATTCCAAGCTAAATCTGGAGAATCTTTTCCCTGTCCTCCAGTGGAAAGGATCAGGATGAGGGAGAAGGTTCCCCAAAGCATCTTTCCCTATAACAGACAGAAATTACAAGTAACAATAAACCGTTAACACAAATAACAATGAATATAGTTAGGACTAACATGGGTCCCTTGCCGTCTTTCTCCATTTCTCTTTGGTTCTACAAAGTGTAAATACAAAACATACATAGATTAAAACAAGGGTATTATCCATTGCATGTGGATTCTTGGGTCTTTTCCATGTGCATCAGCAGCTACCCATGAATAGGTGTTCAGCGGAGTTTTAAGGGTTAGAGTCACCTCTCACACTGTTGGGACGTCAACCAGAACGGGTTGTCCTGGGTAGTATAAGGGTTTTACTGGGTCTTTTGTTTCCCTTTCCCCTGGGAGTAGGGAGGGGGGTTTGGGGCAAAAAGTTTGGGACATCCATTTGCTCCCCAGTGACTGTTCACCACTACGGCATCGGGGAGCCATGTAGGCCATCCAGAATCGTGGGGCCTAAGTATATGCTTTAGTAACTTGTTTGTCCTCTCCACTATTCCATTAGCTTGAGGGTAGTAGGGGGTGTGAAATACCCACTGTATTCCTTCACCCTTTGCCCATTCCTGCACCACCCTGGCAGTAAAGTGGCTACCATCGTCTGATTGGATCGACTGGGGTTTAGGCAGATAACTGAACCATAGCTTTAATCCTTTCACTGTATTGTCCTCAGTTGCTCTTGCAACCGCTGCCACTTGGGTAAGTCCCGACACCACTTCCACCCCAACAAGAACATATTGCTTCCTGTCTGACTTTTTGAAGGGTCCTATATAATTAATTTGCAAAGTCTCCCAGAGTCCTTTCCCGTCTCGTAGGTGGAGAGGGGGTTCTTGTAAGGGATGTCTTTCTAGCCGGGTCCGGCACTGACTACAAGCAGAAATGATTGTATTATACAATTCCTGAGTAACAGGTCAACCTCTGCCAATGGCTTCTTTGAAAACATCTCTAACCCCTGAATGACCATGCTTCACGTGTAACCACTCTAACAGGTGTCCCCACTCTTCTTCTTCAGCTCCTGCTGCCATCGTAGCTAAGTGAGTTAGAGTCTACCCAATTATTCCAGATGCGTGCCGGGTGATTCCCTCCTTGGTGTGCGGCTACCCATCCCACCAAGAAAGTTCCCCGTTTGGCAATATTCAAAATCTCCTCCCATTTTTCTCTTTGCCACACGGGTACCCAGTTAGCCTCCCACTGATTCTGTTCCCAGAAGGGGAGCCACTCAGTGCACCCTTTAAACACCACATAAGAATCCATATAAATGAGTACTGGTTCTCCATTTTCAGCTTCTCTTTTTATCACACTCCAAACCGCTATCAATTCCCCTACCTGGGCACTTCCCTCACCTACTGTTACAATCCAGTGCCTTGAGTTAACACACAGGGCTACCACTCAGTACTTCCAGATCTTTCCCTCTCTTTTAGAAGATGCGTTGGTGAACCACACATTTTTCAGATGAGATTCAAATGGAGGGGCAGGTTTTATATGAGAGGGAGGAAGTTCTTGAGTTAATTTGGTGTCGGGTGGTTCTTGTATTTGGAGTGTTTTAGGCGATCCCTCTTCTATTTGGCATGTGTGACAATAATGATCTAGCTGTGCATACCATTTCCTTATGGTTTCTTGCCGTGCAACTCCTACAGGGGGTGGGGTTCCCATCAATATCAGTTTTAAAACCTTAAAGGGCCCTCTCAGGATAATTGGTTGTTGCCGTATAATTTTTTCCACCTCTTGCAAAGCTAGGTTGACCACAAAAAGGCCCCTTTCCCAAACTGAGTATTGTTTCTCTGCATCTTTAAAGCTGCGTGAATAGAATCCAATAGGCTGAGTCGGGCCTTTGGATCCGCATTGCCACATATGTATTGATAGCCCATGGATCGCAAAACCCCATTCAATGCAGAGTGGGTCTATTGGATGAATTGGCCCCAAGGCCTGGTACACCCCAGCTTCAAAAATTAGCAATTTTAAGGCTTCTTGATGGACCAGGGTCCAATCCCAAGAGACCCTTTTGTGTGTTAGATCGTACAGGGGTCAGGCTATGATAGAGAAGTCGGGGATGTGTTTTCTCCAAAACACCAGCAGGCCTAAGGCGTGTTGGAGTTCTTTCTTATTTGCAGGCATTTTCACTAGTTCAAGGGTGGCCAAAGTTTTGGGGTAAATGCACACTGTCCCACCCTTCCACCAGATACCCAAGAACTTCACTTCAGAAGATGGAAGTTGTATCTTTTCTTTTGGAATTTGGAATCCTAATTTTTCTATGTGAGCGATTATCTCTGTTTGGGTTTCTCCCACTACCTTGGCATCAGGGCTGCCAATTAATACATCATCAATATACCGGTATACTTTAACCCCTTCTGCAGGAGTGATTTTGGTGAGCTCTTGAGCCAATGCATAATGAGCAATTGTCGGCAAGTGCCAATATCCCTGGGGGAGACATGCAAAAGTGAATTGTATCCCTTCCCAAGTAAAAGCGAAGTGGTCCCTATCCGCTTCCTGCAAAGGGACCATAAAGAACATATCTTTTACATTGATGGTGGCTAGGATCTGGTGGCTTGTTCTTGTATTGCTGCGATCAGTTTAGCCATGTTAGGCACCACAGCTGTTAAGGGACCTGTATTAGCATTCAAGCACTGACAGTCGATTGTTAACCACCATTTTCTGTCTGTTTTGCAGACTGGCCACACCGGAGAATTGTAAGGTGAATGGTTGGGACAATTATTCCCTGTTCCCATAGCTCAGTTATTACAGGGGCAATCCCCTCTCTCGCCCCTAACGGCAAGGCATAAGGTTTCACATTGACTATTTTTGAAGGTGGGAGTGCAGGCACCGAATGCAAAAGCCTCACTGAAGCTGCAGGGAGTCTGAACTTCCATTTCCTCCCCTTGGAGTCTATCCACACTCTCCCTTTCAATAAGTCGAGCCCCAGAATAATTGTTGGTAGCAGTCCCAATATCATTATAGTTTCTGTCGCAGTCTCATCTCCTGGCAACCAGCACTTGACCCAGGCAGTTACCTGGGGCTGAGAGTTTCCAAAAACACCTGTTACCCAAATTTGTTTCTTGTCAGCGACTATGCTATGGTTGGTGACATCCATTCGGAGTGCTGACATCTGAGTACCTGTATCTACCAAAATGTGACTGGAGTCTTAAAGGGGCCTAGGGGAAAGGTAATTAACAGGTCCCCTTTAACGCTTTCTGTGAGCCTTCACAAATGGACCCACTGGCTGTCCCCCGGCTCACTTGTTGGGGACAGCGGAGGGGGTTTCCCGACTCGGGGATGTCCAAAACAATCAATTCAGCCACCTGAGGAGCAGATGGGACTGTGTCCCTGGGTTCCCAGGATGGGGGAGAAAGGTCTTTAAAGTTTGAGGGAGATAGAAATAGAAATAGAATCATTAAGTTTGGAAAAGAACTTAAGATCATCAAGTCCAACCATCAACCCAACACCACCGTGCCCGCTAAACCATGTCCTGAAGTGCCATGTCAACACGTTTTCTGAACACTTCCAGGGATGGTGACTCCACCACCTCCCTGGGCAGCCTGTTCCAATGCCTGACAACCCTATCAGTAAAGAAATTTTTTCTAATATCCAATCTAAACCTCCCCTGGCGCAACTTGAGGCCATTTCTTCTCATCCTATCACTAGTTACTTGATAGAAGAGACCAGTACCCACCTCACTACTACCTCGTTTCAGGTAGTCGTAGAGAGCGATAAGGTCTCCCCTCAGCCTCCTTTTCTCCAGACTAAACAACCCCAGTTCCCTCAGCCGCTCCTCATAAGACTTGTGCTCCAGGCCCCTCACCAACTTGGTTGCCCTTCTCTGGACACGCACCAGCAGCTCAATGTCTTTCCTGTAGTGAGGGACCCAAAACTGAACACAGTACTCAAGGTGCGGCCTCACCAGTGCTGAATACAGGGGAACAATTACTTATAGAATCATAGAATCATTTCGGTTGGAAAAGACCTTCAAGATCATCGAGTCCAACCATTAACCATGCCCCCTAAACCATGTCCTGGAGCACCCTGTCCACTTGCTTTTTGAATATCTCCAGGGATGGTAAATCAACCACTTCCTTGGGCAGCCCATTCCAATGTTTGACAACCCTGTCAGTAAAAAAATTTTTCCTAATATCTAACCTAAATCTCCCTTGCCTCAACTTGAAGCCGTTTCCTCTTGTCCTATCTCCAGACACCTGACAGAAGAGACCAGTACCCACCTCACTACAACCCCCTTTCAGGTAGTTGTAGAGAGCAATAAGGTCTCCCCTCAGCCTCCTCTTTTCTAGACTGAACAGCCCCAGCTCCCTCAGCTGCTTCTCATAAGACTTGTGCTCAAGGCCCCTCACCAACTTGGTTGCCCTTCTCTGGACATGCACCAGCAGCTCAATGTCTTTCCTGTAGTGAGGGACCCAAAACTGAACACAGGACTCGAGGTGCGGCCTCACCAGTGCTGAGTACAGGGGAACAACCACCTCCCTGCTCCTGCTGGCCACACTGTTCCTGGTACAGGCTAGGATGCGATTGGCCTTCTTGGCCACCTGGGCACACTGCTGGCTCATATTCAGCTGGCTGTCAACCAGGTCTTTCTCTGCTTTCCAGCCACTCTTCCCCAAGCCTGTAGCGCTGCATGGGGTTGCCGTGACCGAAGTGCAGGACCCGGCACTTGGCCTTGTTGAACTTCATACGATTGGCCTCAGCCCATCGATCCAGCCTGTCCAGATCTCTTTGTAGAGCCTCCCTACCCTCAAGCAGATCAACCCTGCCTCCCAGCTTGGTGTCATCTGCAAACTTGCTGAGGGTGCACTCAATCCCCTCATCCAAATCATCAATAAAGATATTAAACAGAACAGGGCCCAACACCGAGCCCTGGGGAACACCACTGGTGACCCGCCACCAACTGGATTTCACCCCATTCACCACTACCCTCTGGGCTCGGCCATCCAGCCAGTTTTTCACCCAGTGAATAGTGCACTTATCCAGGCCACGAGATGCCAGCTTCTCAAGGAGTATGCCATGAAAGACAGTGTCAAAGGCCTTGCTGAAGTCTAGGAAAATAACATCAACAGCCTTTCCCTCATCCACTAGGCAGGTCACCTGGTCATAGAAGGAGATCAGGTTGGTCAAGCAGGACCTGCCTTTCGTAAACCCATGCTGACTTGGCCTGATCCCCCTCTTATCCTGGAGTTGCAATGTGAGTGCTTTCAAGACAAACCGTTCCATAATCTTCCCCGGTAGCAAGGTCAGGCTGACAGGCCTGTAGTTCCCCAGATCCTCCCTCCGACCCTTCTTATAAATGGGAGTCACATTGGCAAGCCTCCAGTTGTCTGGGACCTCCTCTGTTGACCAGGATTGCTGATAAATGATGGAGAGTGGCTTGGCAAGCACCTCCGCTAGTTCCCTCAGTACTCTTGGATGGATCCTATCTGGTCCCATAGATTTGTGAGTGTCCAGACGGTGTAGTAGGTCACTAACTATTTCCTCCTGGATTAAGGGGGGTATATTCTGCTCTTCGTCCTTGCCTTCCAGCTCAGGGGGCAGAGTACCCTGAGGATAACTGGTCTTTCTATTAAAGGTTGAGGCAAAGAAGGCATTAAGTACCTCAGCCTTTTCCTCATCTCTGGTGGCAATGTTCCCTTCTGTATCCATTAAGGGATAGATATTCTCTTTGGCTCTCTTTGTATTGTTAACATATTTGTAAAAACATTTTTTGTTGTCTCTTACAATACTGGCCAGACTGAGTTCTAGCTGAGCTTTTGCCTTTCTAATTTCCTCTCTGCATGACCTAACAAGATCCCTGTACTCTTCCTGAGTTGCCTGCCCTTTCTTTCAGAGATGATAAACTCTCCTTTTTTTCTCGAGTCCTAGCAAAACATCCCTGTTCAGCCAGGCCGGTTGTCTTCCCGACAGTTTGTCTTGCAGTGCACGGGAATAGCCTGGTCCTGAGACTCTAAGACTTCCTTGAAGAATGTCCAGCCTTCCTGGACCCCTTTGACCTTCAGGACTGCCTCCCAAGGGACTCTCTCAACCAGTGTCCTGTACAGACCAAAGTTTGCCCTCTAGAAGTCCATAGTAGTGGTTTTGCTGACCCCCTTCCTTACCTCACCAAGAATCGAGAATTCTATCATTTCACGGTCACTAAGCCCAAGACGGCTTCTGACCACCACATCTCCCACCAGTCCTTCTCTGTTTGTAAACAGTAGGTCTAGCAAGGCTCTTCGCCTGGTAGGCTCACCTACCAGCTGTGTGTCGCGGTTTAACCCCAGCCAGCAACTAAGCACCACGCAGCCGCTCACTCACTCCCCCCCCCACCCAGTGGGATGGGGGAGAAAATAGGGAAAAAGAAGTAAAACTCATGGGTTGACAGAAGAACGGTTTAATAGAACAGGAAAGAAGAAACTAATAATGATAATGATAACACTAATAAAATGTCAGCAGTAATAATAAAAGGATCAGAATGTGCAAATGGTGCACAGTGCAATTGCTCACCACCCGCCAATCGACACCCTGTTAGTCCCCAAGTGGCGATCCCCCCGCCCCCACTCCCCACAGTTTCTATACTAGATGTGACATCACATGGTATGGAATACCCCGTTGGCCACTTTGGGTCAGCTGCCCTGGCTGTGTCCTGTGCCAACTTCTTATGCCCCTCCAGCTTTCTCAGTGGCTGGGCATGAGAAGCTGAAAAATCCTTAACTTTAGGTTAAACATTACTTAGAAACAACTGAAAACATCAGTGTTATCAACATTCTTCTCATACTGAACTCAGAACATAGCACTGTACCAGCTACTAGGAAGACAATTAACTCTATCCCAGCTGAAACCAGGACAGTATCCACCCCTTATTCTATACCATTGATGTCATGCTCGGTTCCCATACCTTCAGTTACATCCTGGTCAATCATCATCACCTTTTCCATCCCTTTGAGACACATAAACAATGATACACACATATATATATATATGTATACACACACAGAGATATCATTCCTTTAGTTTATGGGTCATGTTCATAAAATGTTCGTTGAGTTCATTTGGTTCCAGACTCTGGGCTCCATCTGTAATACCAGTCTTTCTGGGCAGGAGGGATGGTGCAAAGTCCTCTCAGTCAGTAGAGCAGGATTGGGCTTCAGTAAGGTCTGATGAGCAGGTGACATTGGATGCAGCAGGAGGATGGTGTGCACCGTTGGATTGTTGCATGCTAGAGCCAGTTCTGGTTCCATCACTACTGTGCTTCGCTCAGCTTTATCACAGTTCATTCTTGCTTGATCTAAGTGATTCTTACTGTAGTACTATGGATATAGCATATAACAATTTTAGTAATGATAACATACAGTAGCAGGGTTATATAGCAACTAATATCATACAGTTTAATTCTGGCTATTCTCACCTAAAATCAAATCCCCTTGATGCACACATCGGACTTCCCCATCTTTTCGCATCACCCACCAAGTGCACCCAGGTCCTTGAGCAAAAGCAATCCCACAAATGGGTTTACCTTTGCCTGAGGCAGGAGTAACCCAGACTGTCTTCCATAAAATATTTATGTGCACTACAGGGACTTTATCCCCTTCTACAGTACGTAAAAGTTCTGACTGGGCAGGGCCACCCTGATTGGCAGATCCTCTGGTGTTGACTAACCAGGTGGCTTTTGCTAAATGTGTATCCCAATGTTTGAAGGTTCCACCCCCCATTGCTCTCAATGTAGTCTTTAACAGTCCATTGTACTGTTCGATTTTCCCGGAGGCTGGTGCATGATAGGGGGTATGATACACGCACTCAATGCCATGCTCTTTGGCCCAGGTGTCTATGAGATTGTTTCTGAAATTAGTCCCATTGTCTGACTCAATTCTTTCTGGGGTGCCGTGTCACTACAAGACCTGCTTTTCAAGGCCCAGGATAGTGTTCCGGGCAGTGGCATGGGGCACAGAATATGTTTCCAGCCATCCGGTGGTTGCTTTCAGCATGGTAAGCACATAGCGCTTGCCTTGGTGAGTTTGTGGGAGTGTAATATAGTCAATCTGCTAGGCTTCCCCATATTTATATTTCAGCCATCGCCCTCCATACCACAGGGGCTTTAACCTCTTGGCTTGCTTAACTGCAGCACATGTTTCACATTCATGGATAACCTGTGCGATAGTGTCCATGGTCAAGTCCACCCCTCCATCACGAGCCCATCTATATGTTGCATCTCTTCCCTGATGGCCTGAAGTATCATGGGCCCACCGAGCCATAAATAGCTCACCCTTATGTTGCCAGTCCAGGTCCACCTGAGACACTTCAATCTTGGCAGCCTGATCCACCTGTTGATTATTTTTATGTTCTTCAGTGGCCCGACCCTTGGGTACGTGAGCATCTACATGACGTACTTTTACAACCAGATTCTCTAGCTGGGACGCAATATCTTGCCACAGTGCAGCAGCCCAAATGGGTTTACCTCTGCGCTGCCAGTTGCTCTGGTTCCATTGTTGTAACCACCCCCACAGGGCATTTGCCACCATCCATGAGTCAGTACAGAGATAGAGCACTGGCCACTTTTCTCTTTCAGCAATATCTAACGCTAGCTGGATGGCTTTCACCTCTGCAAACTGACTCGATTCACCTTCTCCTTCAGCAGTTTCTGCGACTTGTCGTATAGGACTCCAGAGAGCAGCCTTCCACCTCCGATGCTTTCCCACAGCGCGACAGGATCTGTCAGTGAACAGGGCATATTGCCTCTCATTTTCTGGCAGTTTATTGTACAGTGGGGCTTCTTCAGCACGTGTCACCTCCTCCTCTGGCGACATTGCAAAATCTTTGCCTTCTGGCCAGTCCGTGATCACTTCTAAAATTCCTGGGCAACTGGGGTTTCCTATGTGAGCCTGTTGTGTGATCAGTGCGACCCACTTACTCCACGTGGCTTGAGTTGCGTGATGTGTAGAGGAGAGCCTCCCTTTGAACATCCAGCCCAGCACTGGCAGTCGGGGTGCTAAGAGGAGCTGTGTTTCAGTACCAACCACTTCTGAGGCAGCTCGAACTCCTTCATATGCTGCCAATATCTCTTTTTCAGTTGGAGTATAGTGGGCCTCGGATCCTCAATATCCTCGACTCCAAAACCCCAGAGGTCAGCCTCGGGTCTCCCCAGGTGCTTTCTGCCAGAGGCTGCAGGTAGGGCCATTCTCTCCAACTGCAGTATAGAGCACATTTTCAACATCTTGTCCTGCTCAGATGGGTCCAAGGGCTACTGCATGAACAATCTCCTGTTTAATTTGTTCAAAGGCTTCTTGTTGCTCAAGGTGCCATTTAAAATCATTCTTCTTCTGGGTCACTTGATAGAGAGGGCTTACAATCAGACTGTAATTTGGAATGTGCATTCTCCAAAACCCCACGACATCTAAGAAGGCTTGTGTTTCCTTTTTATTAGTCGGTGGAGACATAGCTGCTATTTTGTTGATCACATCCATGGGGATCTGGTGACGTCCATCTTGCCATTTTATTCCTAAAAACTGGATCTCCTGTGCAGGTCCCTTGACCTTAGTTTCTTTTATGGCCAAACCGGCTTTCAGAAGGTTTTCGATTATTTTCTTCCCCTTCTCAAAGACTTCTTCTGCTATGTTACCCCATACGATGATGTCATTGATGTATTGCAGGTGTTCCGGAGCTTCACCTTTTTCCAGTGCAGTCTGGATTAGTCCATGGCAAATGGTGGGGCTGTGTTTCCACCCCTGAGGCAATCGATTCCAAGTGTACTGGACGCCCCTCCAAGTAAAAGCAAATTTGTGGACAGCACTCTGCTGCCAGAGGCATTGAGAAAAACGCGTTAGCAATGTCAGTTATGGCATACCACTTGGCTGCCTTTGACTCTAGTTCGTATTGAAGTTCTAGCCTATTTGGAACAGCAGCACTCAGCGGTGGTGTAACTTCATTCAGGCCATGATCGTCTACTGTTAGTCTCCACTCCCCATTAGACTTTTGTACTGGTCATATTGGACTATTAAAAGGTGAGCGAGTTTTGCTGATCACTCCCTGGGTCTCCAGTTGACTAATCAATTTATGGATGGGAATCAGAGAGTCTCGGTTGGTGCGATATTGCCGCTGGTGCACCATTGTGGTAGCAATTGGCACTCGTTGTTCTTCAACCCTCAGCAACCCCACAATTGAACGGTCTTGAGAGAGACCTGGCAGGGTAGACAGCTGTTCAATATCCTCCGTCTCCAGGGCAGCTATACTGAAAGCTCATCAATACCCCTTTGGGTCCTTAAAATACCCTCTCCTGAGATAGTCTATGCCAAGGATACACAGAGCCTCTGGACCAGTCACAATGGGGTGTTTCTGCTATTCATTCCCAGTTAGGCTTACTTCAGCTTCCAATACAGTTAACTCTTGGGATCCCCCTGTCACACGAGAAATACAGATGGGTTCTGCCCCTTTATAACTTGATGGCGTTAGAGTACACTGTGCGCCAGTGTCTACTAAAGCCTTACACTCCTGTGGGTCTAACGTGCCAGGCCATCGAATCTACACAGTCCAATAGACCCGGTTATCCCTTTCCTCCGCCTGGCCTCCCCCTTCTAATTCCGGTCAGAGCATCCGGTACTCACTTCTCGTAAAATTGGCTCAGAAGTCCCTTCAAAAGGATCAGAAATAAGATCAGCTCTTCTACTCTGTTTGGAAACTGGAGCAGCATTTTTCCTGGTAGAATCGCCTTTTGTGGCGGTTTTTCCTCGCAACTCACGTACCCATGCATTTAGGACCGAGATAGGTTTTCCATCCCATTTCCTCATGTCCTCTCCGTGATCACATAGGTAAAACCACAGGGCACCTTGTGGTATGTACCTTCAATATTCTGCCTCTCAGGCAGAAGAACACTCACTCCTAATAGTTGAGACATTGGTCCTTACAAGTGGGGAGTAGGACATATCCTCTTTGATTTGCTGGACATCCTGGGACAGCTTCTCCACAGCTGAAATGCAAGCTTGTAGGGAGGAGGAGAGATTTTCTTCGTATTGCCAGAGTTGGCGAGCCACTTCGTCCACTGTCAGTGCCTCTTCGTCTTTCCAGGTCATTATCACCAGTGAGTTGGCATAGGACGATGGTGCACTCCGTACAAACTTCCACCACATGGGACATGTGCATGGGACTTCATCTGGATCTTTGGGTAATTGTGGGTTGTCCGAGTCATAATGAATCATCTCTAGCATGGCTAATTCTCTCAGATATTGGATACCTCTCTCCATGGTGGTCCACTTGCCTGACTGACATATAACATCTTCCTTAAAGGGGTACCTTTCCTTCACCCTTGACAGGAGTCACCTCCAGAGGCTGATGGCTTGTGTCCCTTTTCCAATTGCCTTGTCAATGCCACCTTCCCTGGCAAGCGATCCCAGCTGCTTGCTTCCCTACCTTCTAATTCCAAGCTATTAGCTCCATTGTCCCAGCATCGGAAGAACCAGGTGACAATATGCTCACCTATATGGCGGCTGAAATCTTTTTGCATATCCCGCAGCTCACTCAAGGATAAGGATCGGGTGATTACCTCTGGTTCTGCCTCTTCCTCCTGTTCCTGTGATGACCCTGGCTCATCTTCATCCTTTGCTAAGTGAACTGATTTTTTTTGTATATTTCTTCTTCTGTATGGGGGCAACTGATACTGGTGCGGGTTGGTCCACTGGTTCAGTTGCAGTGCCTGTCACCGAGGTTTGGGTAGCCGCAGCGCTCATCGCTGGGGCTGGAGGACCTGCAGTGCCCATCGCTGAGGTTTGGGTAGCTGCAGTGCTTGTCGCTGGGGCTGGAGGGACCGCAGTGCCCATCAGCGAGGTTTGGGTAGCCGCAGTGCCTGTCGTCTTGTTGTTAGATCCAGAGACCTTCTCTTCCCCTTGAGGGTACTGAGTGGTGTTGAATAGGGCTCTATAGGCATGGGCCATGCCCCAGCACGTTGCAGTAATTTGTATCTCTCTGGACTTGCCAGGGTGACAGCATACCTTTTCCAAATATTTTACTAGCTCTTCCGGATTCTGCACTTGTTCAGAGGTGAATTTCCAAAACATTGGAGGTGTCCACTGTTCTAGGTACTTGCCCATACTACCCCACACACCCTGCCACTGATAATTATCCAGCCTCAGGGCAGATCTCTGGCTGATCTTAAATAGTTGTTTAACCTTAAACAAGAGCTGAACCACATTCAGGAGCATGCTAATTCCTAGCAGTAGGGCTAGGACCGTGCTTGTCTCAACATCCCAAGGGTATTCAAATTTTTCAAAGTTCCCAAATGCCATTGTAACTGGACTGAAGGAGAAGGGAAAGGGGAAGAAAGGTACCCCATCCATAGATTGGGTCTCCGAGCAGGAAAGGTAAATGGTGTAATTATTAGTAGTTTCCCACAGATTGCTCCCAAAGTATAGAGGTGACAATGCTGAGTGCAAATACCGGATTAATCCCACAACCGATAAGTTTATCATACCATAAATCAGTGTTACACAATACATCAAAGTGAAAACCTTAATCCACCTCCCACAGATGATAAGCAGCAGAACAGGGACTACATACAGCAAGCGAGGTGATACATAAAAGAACTTTAAAAACAAGAGCAACAACGCTAAGAACACATAAAACAACAGAGTGACCAGCAACTATTAAACCAATATAATGAATGCTTGTAACAAATTTGTTTTAACAGGCTCTGGTCAGGTTTGTCATTATCTCAACCCTTCGTGCCCCTCGTTGGGCGCCAAAAAGGACTGTCGTGGTTTAACCCCAGCCAGCAACTAAGCACCACGCAGCCGCTCACTCACTCCCCCCCCCACCCAGTGGGATGGGGGAGAAAATAGGGAAAAAGAAGTAAAACTCATGGGTTGACAGAAGAACGGTTTAATAGAACAGGAAAGAAGAAACTAATAATGATAATGATAACACTAATAAAATGTCAGCAGTAATAATAAAAGGATCAGAATGTGCAAATGATGCACAGTGCAATTGCTCACCACCCGCCAATCGACACCCTGTTAGTCCCCAAGTGGCGATCCCCCCGCCCCCACTCCCCACAGTTTCTATACTAGATGTGACATCACATTGTATGGAATACCCCGTTGGCCACTTTGGGTCAGCTGCCCTGGCTGTGTCCTGTGCCAACTTCTTATGCCCCTCCAGCTTTCTTGCTGGCTGGGCATGAGCAGCTGAAAAATCCTTAACTTTAGGTTAAACATTACTTAGAAACAACTGAAAACATCAGTGTTATCAACATTCTTCTCATACTGAACTCAGAACATAGCACTGTACCAGCTACTAGGAAGACAATTAACTCTATCCCAGCTGAAACCAGGAAACCCTCCTGTTTATTGCCCATGCTGCGTGCATTGGCGTAGATGCACTTGAGCTGGGCTATCGATTCCACCCCCAACATTGGCATGCTGCCCCTAGGCTCATCTCTGGAGAGACTAGTTTTATCCCATTCCCCCTTCAAACCTAGTTTAAAGGCCTCTCTATGAGCCCCACCAACTCATGAGCGAGAATCCTTTTCCCCCTTTGAGACAGCTGGACTCCATCTGTCGCCAGCAAGCCTGGTGCTGTGTAAACCTCCCCATGATCAAATAACCCAGAATTCCACTGATGGCACCAGCCTCTGAGCCATGTGTTAATCAAGTGTGTTTTCCTGTTCCTTTCAGTATACTTCCCTGCCACTGAAGGGATTGAGGAAAACACTACTTGTGCTCCCAATCCTTCCACTAATCACCCCAGTGACCTGAAGTCTCTTTTGATTGCTTTTGGACTTCTCTCTGCAACCTCATCACTGCCAACCTGCACAACCAATAGCGGGTAATAATCAGAGGGCCAAACCAGACCAGGGAGTTTCCTAGTAATGTCTTTTACCCGGGCCCCAGGGAGGCAGCAGACTTCCCTGTGGGATGGGTCAGGTCTGCATATTGGGCCTTCTGTCTCCCTCAGAAGGGAATCGCCTATGACAATTACCCTCCTTTTTCTCTTAACAGAGGCTGTCAGAATGCATGGGCTGACTGACTCAACCTGGGCAGCCCCCTGGATAGACCTTCATCTACAGCCTGATCTTCATTTGCCTGGCCCTCAAGTTCCAGAGCCCCATACCTGTTGTGTAAGGGCACCTGGGAAGGTGAGGGAGACCGGGAGAGGATTCGCCTGCCTCCCCAAGCAGGGACCTGTATCAGTTCCCCTCCATCTCTTAGGTGCCCTCCTGCCTGGTGGCAAGAGGGTAGGGGATCCTCCGCTTCTCGTGGGCCCTCCGTCTGCTGCCTCTGCCTCAGGGATGGTAGGGTGTGGGTCCACCAATCTATCTCCCTCTCACACTCCCTGATACTCCGCAACCTTTCCACTTCCTCCTTCAGCTCTGCCACCAGGCTGAGCAGGTCATCCACCTGGTCACACCGCACACAGGAGTTGTCTCTGCTGCCGTCCAGTACCAGTGACAAGCTCAGGCACTCCCTGCAGCCAGAGACCTGGACAGCTGCATGTTTACTTGGGAGCTCCGTCTGGGTCGCCACATTTTTCCTAGCAATGGCTTTCATCCGAGTGGCAACCATAGCTGGGTCTACTTCTGAGAGGATGATGCCCACTGGTTGAGTAGCCTTCTTGAGCTGGGAGGGGGACTGCCCTCTCCCTGCATGAACTGTCACGCAAACTGCCACCCAAACTGCCGTGCCACGCACTTGTTTGCCCGTCCTGTTCACGGCGCTCCTGGTCGCTGGCGCTCCCCAGGGCCGTTTAAATCTCCCGTGGTTGCTCCTGGTAACGCCCATGCCACGTCAGCCTCTCTCGCGAGAGCTGCCGGCTCTGGACAGGTCTCTCAGCTCTTCCTTGGGGTTCTTGGGCTCTGGGAACCTCCTTGTCTGCATCAGTCTAGCGCTCAGCTGCCGAACTTACCATTGCTGCTGCTGGGCTCATCACTGACTGTTAACCTCCACCCTCCATCACACTTTTACACTGGCCATATGGGACTATTAAAAGGTGAGTGAGTCTTGCTGATGACTCCTTGGTTCTCCAGTTGATGAATCAGCTCATGGATGGGAGCCAGGGAGTCTCGGTTTGTGCGATATTGCCACCGGTGCACCACCCTGGTAGCGATTGGCATCTGCTGTTCTTCAACTCGCAGCAATGCCACAATGAAGGGATCTTCTGAGAAGCCAGGCAGGGTAGATAGATAGCTGTTTGATCTTCTCTGTGTTTACAGTGGCTACACCAAAAGCCCATCAGTACTCCTTTGGGTCCTTGAAGTACCCTCTCCTGAGGTAGTCTATGCCAAGGATACAAGGGGCCTCTGGGCCCGTCACAATGGGGTGCTTTTCCCACTTGTCACCTATTAAGCTCACCTCAGCCTCCAATATAGTCAATTCTTGGCATCTCCCTGTCACTCCAGAGATCCAGATGGGTTCTGTGCCCCTGTACCCTGATGGCACCGGCATACGCTGTGCACCAGTGTCTACCAAAGCCTTATACTTCTGTGGGTCTGATGTGCCAGGCCATCGAATTCACACAGTCCAGTGTATCCGGTCATCCCTTTCCTCCTCCTGGCCAAAGGCAGGGACCCTCTATTGCTGTTCCTCGTCAGAGTATTCACTGTCTGACCCTTGCGGTGCCAGACCAGAAGTCCCCTCACCAGAACTGAGGGAAGTGGTTTCAGTTCTTCTGTGCCTGGAAGATCGCTGATTGCTTTCTTGGGCCTCTACAGCAGCTACGCTGACAGCCGCCTTCTTGGGTGACCCCTTCTTAACAGGTGTCTTCCCTCTCAGTTCACATACATGGGCTTCCAGCTTAAAGGTGGGTTCACCATCCCACTTCCTCATGTCCTCCCCTTGGTCACGCAGGAAGAACCAAAGTGCACCACGCGGCATACACTTCGGGCTCCCTTTCCCTCTGACTGGGGCAGGAGAGGACTGATTTCTTGGAGTGTCCCTAACAGCTAAGGCACTGTCCTGTAAGTATGAAGAGATTCAGAGATATTCTTCAAAGTTTTGGAGCCAAGATGACACTTTCTCCACAGTTGGTGTATCCATATCTGGGCAATACATTGCTGCCAAGCTGTTAGAATATGATGCTGGGGCACCTTGAATCACCTTTCTCCACATGGCCCATGTGCACAGGACATCCTCTGGATCTCTGGAGACCTCATCATCATCTAGATCCCTGTAGATGACTTCCAGCACTGCTAACTCTCTCAGGTACTGGATGCCTTCATCTGCAGTAGTCCACTTTCCTGAGGAGTTCACAAGATCTTCCTTGGATGGATATCTTGCCCTCACACTTGAGAGGAGCTGCCTCCAGAGACTGCAGATTGCTGCCTCTTTTCCAATTCCTCTTTCAATTCCCCAGTTTCTAGCGAGGGATCCCAGCTGTTGGGCTTCCTTGCCTTCCAGTTGCTGACTGTTGGCCCTGTTATCCCAGCATCGGAGCAGCCGGGCAGCAATCCGCTCACCTGGCTCACGGCTGTAGTCTTTCCACATGTCTCGAAGTTCTGAGGAGGTCAGGGACCAGGTAGTTTCTGCTTCCTGTCTAAGTTCTCTCACTCCTTCCTCCAATTTCTTTATCAAAGGACCAGCTTCTTGATCAAACCTTTCCTCTTCTTGATCTTCCCTTACTAATCGATGATACGGACCTACTGATCTCCTTGTCCACTGTTTCTTTTTCACTACTGGGGCAATTACTGTAGTTGTTATTGTTTGGGTCCCTATCTCAAGCATGGTGTCCTCAGATGCAGTTTGGGTCCCTGCCTCAACCACAGTCCTCTGAGAGTACTGAACTGTGGCTCGATAGGCACAAGCAAGGCCCCAGTACAGTGCGAGAAGCTGCTGGTTTTCATTGGGGTAGGCAAGGCACCCCTCTATCAGGTGGTCCATCAGTTTGCCAGGGTTGCTTGCCTGTTTGGGTGTAAAGTCCCAGGTTATGGGAGGTGATAACTGTCCTAGGAATCTGCCCAAATCCTTCCATACACCCTGCCACACAGGGACCGGCCACTTGAGGGCACATTTCAGTATTGCCTCACCCAAAAGTTGTCTTCTCTTATACCAGGACGAGACCAGATTCCACAAAACCCATAATATACCACCAGTATTAATTAGTAGTATAGAACAGCTCACATAAGGGTGAACAAGGACCTTGGGAGTCTGCATAATAAAACCATTCACATCAATCCCAGATAGGGAGAGGGAGATGCATTCCCTCATCTCCTCCACAAGATAGCTCCCACAGCACAGCAAAGCCATCAGTGCCAGGACAAAGCACATAGCCATTGTTTGTATTAGCACGTTCCCAAGTTCCTTCATCCTCCCCATAAAATAGCTCCCCCCAGCACAGTAAGGCCATCAATGCCAGGGCAAAGCACATAGCCATAATTTGTATTACCATGCTCCCAAGCTCAGCAGAATAGAGATAAGCAAAGCAGCCAACAAACTCTGTGACCTGCACAGAAGCTTGCCACTCAATAACTAGCTATAGCACGCTTAATGCAAAACTGCTGTTGTCATGCCCCACGCTGGGCACCAAAAAGGACTGTGGTAGGTTGACCATGGCTGGGTACCAGGTGCCCACCAAAGCCGCTCTATCACTCCCCCTCCACAACTGGACAGGGGAGAGAAAATATAACAAAAGGCTCGTGGGTCAAGATAAGGACAGTTTAATAAAGTGAAAGCAAAGGTCACGCATGAAAGCAAAGGAAAACAAAGGATGTTATTCTCTACTTCCCATTGGCAGGCGATGTCTGGCCACTTCCTGGGAAGCAGGGCTTCAGTACGCATAATGGTTGCTCCGGAAGACAAATGTAAAATAACTAATGCCCTCCCTTCCATCTCCCTTTACTTAGCTTTTATAGCTGAGTTGACATCATATGGTATGGAATATCCATTTGGTTAGTTTGGGTCAGCTGTCCTGGCTATGTCCCCTCCCAAGATCTTGCCCAGCCCCAGCCTGCTGGTGAGGTGGGGGGAAATGTTGGAGAGACAGCCTTGATGCTGTGCAAGCACTGCTTAGCAGTAGCCAAAACACTGGTGTGTTATCAACACCTTTCTAGCTACCAATACAGAGCACAGTACTACGAGGGCTGCTATGGGGAGAATTAACTCCATCTCAGCCAGACCCAATACACAAAGTTCAATGGTAAGTGCGACGGTGGTTTAACAAGATTCGATGGCAAGATACACTTGATTATTTACTGCATAGAGGACAGGGTCAGACAAAACTGTCAGGGAAACCCTCCTGTTGAGTCATGAGGTTAAGAAAGGACCCCCTTAAACTCCTTCTCAGAGAGGAGTCTAGGTGCGGCTGGATCCAATCCTAGTCCAAGACTTGGTCAACAGTTTATGTCTAAAGGGTTATACATGTGCAATCAATCCTTTATATCACTTAGGTAAGATTTCAAAGTTTAGCATGCTGTTACTCACTTACCAAGAATCTGTTGTGCTAAGGAATCTGTCAGCTTCGAGGAGCAACCTTGAGAGGCATCCCTATTCAAGGGGAAATCCTGTTGTCCAGCCCGCTGACGTACAGGAGAGCTCAGCAGGCCCTGGCCCGTCCACTATCTATAAAGTAAGATGATTGATTTATAGTCATACTTGCATACCAGCAAGACATCTGGCTCACCGTTCCAGACAGCCCTTGGCTACCATGTTGCCATCCATCCCCCAAAGTCCAGAGTAAGCTGGATGCAGCCATCACAACCCTCATTGGTGGTTATGGCTTAAGGCAGGGGGGTGGGCAGGAGGAGCACACAGCCACAGATATGGTCGGCATTCCTTACAACAGCTATGGTCATTCCCTCAATTCTTCCCTGAGCTTCATGAGCCTATGCCCATCTCCTCCAGGCTTTCTTCCATTGTAAGGGTTTGTTGATTGGTCACCCTCCCACATCCTAGAATTATAGAACCATAGAATGTTTTGGGTTGGAAAGGGACCTTTAAAGGTCATCTAGTCCAAACCCCCTGTAATAAGCAGGGACATCTTAAACCAGATCAGGTTGCTCAGGGCCCCATTCAACCTGACTTTGAATGTTTCCAGGGATGGGGCATCTACAACCTCTCTGGGCAACCTGTTCCACTTTTGTCACATTCCAATTTCTCAGGACGATGACTCAGGTTTGCAGATTCCCAGTCAGGATTAAGGTGAAACGACACCAGGGATCCTTTAACTCACAAAACTCAACTTTTATTCACTTGCAACAAGAATTGGCATGAAACTATGTCAGTAAACTGTGTAACGTGCTAACCATACATCACCAAATATATACTACAGGCCTTGCTTATTTGGGGATCAGTTCAGTGAAGACAATAAGGAGAGCCCTCCCATTGAGTCATGAGGTTCAGAGTGGACCCCCTTGCTTTCTAGACTCCTTCTCAGAGAGAAGCCCAGGGGCAGCTGGATCCACTCCTAGTCCCAGATTTGGTCAACAGTTTATGTCTAAAGGGATGAGGTGTAGGGATTATGGAAAAAAAAGAGAGAGAAAAGAGAAAGATTTCACCGGTCCTGGGTCCAAGCATTGGTCTAGTCAGGCGAGGGGTCCAGTTCCAGTGGCCGCATGTGTGAGGCTTCAGTTTGTGTCCTTTTATCATCCTTGCCTCTCCTTTAGGTGGGCACTCGAACTCATTAGGCTAATAAGGTGTCATGCGCGGTTTGTGCTTTCAGAACTTTAGGGAAATGGGTCGGTGGGCTTGGGGGTCGTTTGGGGAGTAAATTCTTCCCTGCAGACATGACCATTGTTTGATCTTTGGGCATGCATGGTGAGCTGCCCTGCTCAGCATATCAGAACAGCATATCAGAACAGCACTCTCCAGCACGACCTGTTGCTGATGTCCTGTGCTGATCTGTGCTGATCGGCTTCTTTTCACCTGTGGTTCTTTGCTGTGCAGGGTTCATTGTTATGTAGAGTTCATCGTTAGGCAGAACTTGCCCCACCACAATGTTTGAGGCATTAACTCTTTCAGTCTCTCACAACTGTTTCACCACCCTCATCGTAAAAAATTTCTTCCTTATATCTAGTCTGAATCTACCCTCTTCTAGTTTAAAACCATTACCCTTTGTCCTATCGCTACAGGCCCTATTAAAAAGGCTGTCCCCATCTTTCTTATAAGCCCCCTTTAAGTATTGAAAGGCTGCAGTAAGGTCTCCCTGGAGCCTTCTCTTCTCCAGGCTGAACAATCCCAACTCTCTCAGCCTGTCCTCATAGAAGTGTTCCATCCCTCTGATCATTTTTGCAGCCCTTCTCTGGACCTGCTCCAACAGGTCCATGTCTTTCCTATGCTGAGGACTCCAGGTCTCACCAGAGCGGAGTAGAGGGGGAGAATCACCTCCCCTGACCTGCTGGCCCTGCTTCTTTTTATGCAGCCCAGGAAACGGTTGGCTTTCTGGACTGTGAGCACACATTGCTGGCTCATATCAAGCTTTTCATCCACCAGTACCCCCAAGTCCTTCTCCACAGGGCTGCTCTCAATCCCTTCATCCCCCAGCCTGTATTGATACCAGGGGTTGCCCCAACTCAGGTGCAGGACCTAGTTTCAGCACAAGTGCAGCACAAAGGAAGCAACAGATTGCCATTTACCCACAGGGTAAAAGAGCCCACAAGGTGGGTACCTTTTTACTTTGATCATCCTGAAGTAGCCTGTAAGGATGTCAAAATTCTCAAAAATAACTTCAGGGTGCCCCGCAGGATATAATTTTGTTTTGTTGATGAAGGCATAGAGGCCAGTAAAATCATAGTAATTTATCTTTTCATCAGGGGCTGCTATATGGTACAGACAAATGGCATTTGTCCTCATGGTGGGTTGACCCTGGCCAGCAAACACACACTCACAAAGCTGCTCCCTCACTCCCCACCCCACCCCCCAAGTGGGATGGGGAGAAAATAGGAAAAGCAAAAGTAAGAAAACTCATCAGCCAAGATAAATACAGGTTAATAGGTGGAGGAAAGAGGGGAAAAAAACCCCAAGCAACACAAAGGAAATCACTTAAAACCTCCCACAAGCAGAATAATGCCCAGCCAGTCTCCAAGCGACAGCCATCTTAGAAGCCAGCTCCCCTCTATTCTTCTTTCTCTACACCATGCTCAGGTCCTACACTATCCAATATATCCGCATCAGCCACCATCCTCCCACTCATTACTGGTTTCCACTTGGACATTAAGCCATTGACTATAACTCTTTGGATGTAGCCATCCAGCCAACTCCTTATCCATCTAACAGTCCATCTGTCAAACCAATAACTCTCCAATTTAGTGTCAAGAATGTTGGGGGGGGATTGTATCTAAGGCCTTACAGAAGTCTAGGTAGATGACATCCATGTTCTTCCCTTGTCCACCGATGCAGTCACTTCATCATAGAAGGCCACTAGATTAGTCAGGCACAATTTGCTCTTGGTGAAGCCATGTTGGCTGTCTCTAATTGCCTCCCTGTCTTCCATATGTTTCGACATGTCTTCCAGGGGGATCTGTTCCAGGCCCCAGAACTAACAGCACTACCAGCCTTTATATTAACTCCCTCCTGCCTGCTGTTCCTCCATGCCTGAAAACAATGATGGTCTTTCAGTTCTGCAACACTCCCGTTGCTCTCACTGCTCTCCTGGCTCTTCTTACAGTAGCTGTGGTCTCTAAGAGCATGGGTCTGCAGGATGTGTCCCAAAGCCCTGGTCTTGCTGCTTGTGCAGTAATCATGGTCTAACAGGGCCTTCTTGATTGCATGCTCTGCCTTCTGCCTCTTATTTGCAGCATTACTCTAAGGACCAGGTAACACATTCAGCACAAGCCTGTACCCCATAATGGTCTTGCAGGCAGTTATCAGACCCCCCAACAACTGTCGGCAAAAGGAGGTCCCCACCACTCCCCACCCTCTCTGTGTGAAACTTACCTCAGTTTCTGACTCACAGGCCCCTCAGCCGGTTCTTCTGCTTCCTGTGATCGTACTGGGAAATGCCTGTGGGGCTTTTCCTTATTGTCCCCAGGTACACATTCTTCTGAAGTTGGCATTCTGTTCTGGTTTTCCATTTTCACCGACAGTGTTGCCTGAGTCTTGCAGCACCACGCAAAAACCAAAGTTTGCCCCAGTTACACTGAATGACCATGTTGTTGGGTTGGGACCAGGTCGGGGGACCTCTTGGTCCAGCTTCCAGGACTGGTCTCTCCTTTGCACAGGGCCACATAGGATGGGTCTGTAGCCTTCAGGCATGTTCTAACTTGTTTGTGTCCCCCACCCTTCTGACACCCTCTGCCCTTTTGATCTTCCCCCCTCCCCAGCCATGCTAAAGCCTGTTCAGCAACTTTGTGAAGCCCCGGCCTCCAAGTCCACTTTTTACTTTTATTTAATTTCTTTCTATTGGCATTTAAATATCAACTATTCATTTCATTAGCTCTTATTAAAGCATGTTTTATACCAACACTTTTATGGATATATATATTTAGTGTATGTTATATATCTTTATATATGTATATATACATACTTACATGAATATACATATATAAAGTGTATCTAGGTATAAATAAAAAATAAAGACATGTTTTTATGCTTCTTTTTTTTTTTTTTTTTTTTTGCTGTCTCCATATATATACGTATAAATATATATATGTAGTGCCCTGGTCAGAGGTCCATCTGATGCTGTATCATCTCAGGGTCCCCAGCATCACACAGAACATAAGATTTTATAACTTGCTATTACCTTTTCTGGGTTATTAATTTTTCCTGAGAGTGGTAGTGTCTTTCTTGTTGGGATCCAAAAAGAATCAGCGTTCTCCTGGGGCAGAACACCCCGAATAATTTAACAAAACAAAAGAACCAGTTTGTATGGGGAGATGACGAAAAAGCCACTTTCGAACATGCTAAACACGCTGTCTCCCACATTGTTGTGTTAGGTCCCAGTAAACCCCACAAACCTTTTTAAGTCCTAGTATCAGGTGATGATATAACGCCTTGGATTTTGTGGTAAAGAGGGAAGGGGAGGCAATACAAGTGCAGAGTGATGGGCAGTGTATAAGGGATGAGCCATAGGGCTTAGTAAGAGACAAGTGGACAACTGGACAGTACATGGGAAACCATTGTGGAGTCAGGACTTATGCAAGCAGAAGGCAAAAAAAATACAGGAATTCAAACCTGTGGGCTTGACAAGTTGATTCGCACGTCACCCAAGGTGTTGGGGAAGAGGGAGCACAATGCTGCAGCAGATCTGTCTGCTCAAATTAGGAGTGTTACTTTATCTCCTGATGCTCTGTCTCCCAGTACTCATTTCCTGATGAGGAAATGCTTGCTTAGCAGGCACATGAGAAGTCCAGACACCTTGGTGTTGATGCACATATAAATGTGGCAGAGTGCAGTTTGTGCAATACTGAAAGCTAAGAAGTTACCTCAGCAGCCTTACAAGCAGATTCGGTGAGGCCCTGTTATTGGTCATACTGGACAAACAGATTATATTGGACCTTTACCAAAAGCGCAGGGATTACAGAACATACTGGTGGTGGCAGACACGTATACCAGCTGTGTTGCTGTGTCCCCAGCTGCACATGCCAACCAGAAAGGAACACTGAAAGGCCTGTGGTTACTAAGTGGACAGGCCCATCCGCCTGCATCCAGTCAGACAATGGGTCTCATTTTAGAGGCCAGATGGTCTGACAGTGGGCAGCTGAGCACAAAGGACACAGGGTATATCATACACGTATCACCCCAGAAAAGCTGATCTAATGGAATGGACCAATGCCTTGTCAAAAGAGCAGATGTGTGCATGGCTGCCCTCTCACACTCTCCATAACTAGCCAACAGTGCTATTACAGGTTGTATAGAATTTGAATAGTAAAGCATGCTTCCAGGGCTATATCTCCTATCCTAGCATCTTCTGCTGGGACATCAGCACTATGAGATACAGCCCAGGATGTTGACAGAGCCCAGTGACCCCTCAAGAGTCAGAGGCAAGTGCAAACACTAGACTCTTCAAAGGAAACTCATCCCTGGAGATGGGACACATGGACCAGGAGCCACATACTTAATCCTAAAGGAGCAAGCAGACTCATTACATGTCTAAACTTATGCTGTATGTAAAAAAAAGTCTTTGTTTTATCTCACGCAGAACTGCTATGTGGAGCCTCACAGCATTGCTTTTGATCTCTGCATGCTGTATATCAGTGAACACAAAGTGCCGGACATCTCTGCCCTCCAGCAGCGCCAAAGCTCGTCTTCATCTACTACATCACATAACTGGACTGTTTGGTAAAATTTGCACCACCATGTCTTAGGGTACATGGGACTAGGGGTGGAACCCGATGGCAAGACATCTCTGATGGTCCTAGTTCCAAGGTGACTGCTATCCTACGCTTATTCTCACAAACAATATTTCGTTTATTACTCTTGTGTTATTAATTTTAGTAATTTTTTTTGTAAAATAATCTTTCTAGTAGCCAAAAAAACTTACTGGTATAATCTGCAACTTACGGTACCTGTAGGAAAGGTCAACTGTATGTGGATCAAGGGGTGGAAGTTAGTCATCCTGACCGGAAGATCATTGTACATCGAGGAGTTAGTGATCCACAAAACAGCTGACCTGGGTTGGCCCGAGCCTGTGCTGTGCTGTACAGTGCTGCACATACAGCCTGGCCTTCAGGCTGGCCTGTGCTGCACACATCGCTTGGCCACAGGATGAACTCAGCCAGCTAATTGTAATGAGGAGTCTGTCGTCAGCTCCCACTCAGTACTGGTGATTACACCACCTGCGTGGCCTTGCCTTTATATAAAAGTGCAGCAACCAGTTCTCATGTAAACATCCATTTTGTTTGACAGTAGAAATGATGAATAGAAATGTTTTCTTGTAAGAAAATCCTGTAAGAGCTCAGAAGACCACAGCGCTGGGTAACCTTTCCACCGACAGGATCTGTATGGTGTGCCTCGTTGGAGACCTGCCCGATGCTGCACAACTTGGGGCTGCCAGCATCTGGAGGGATGTGAGATTACCTATACCATCCTCTTTTTTGTTATAGTATTAGCTCCAATAAATGTCATTTTAAGTGATACTTTACAGAGTCTGAGTGCTTTTCTTACTAGAATCGTAATGAACCAGCACCTCCTGGTGCCAAAACATTCAGGTGTTTTTCCAGAAGCAAGTCTGTAGTTTTAAAAGTCATTCAGATTAACCACAATGATAATATTATATCGATAATATTACATCTTCTGCTTTTATGTGAACCAAGAACTAAGTGGCAAAAAAATCTTCTTGGAATCTTTAATGTCACAGCCTGTAAAATGTTTTGTGCTCTTTTAAGGCTTTATCACTTCTCTGATCCCCTTTGAAAGGCCAATCAAATAGTATGTAATTTTCAGTTAATCTTTATCATTCGATCAGTGGATTGGGCATGTCTTGGCTCCCTCTGCTCTCACTGTATGAACAATTTTTCCATCTGCTTGAGGAATGGAAGACAGTGAAAGAAAAAGAATTCCTTATAGTATGTATTGCTAGAAAGGCTTTATTGTCACATTCTGTACATTAATTCATTATTCCTGAGTGATACATTACTCATATTCCTAGACAAAACCTACCATCTCAGCCCAAATCAACAAAGGCCTACAGACATCTGAGGTGCCCAAACACACTTGCAGAAAAGGAAGGATGACAGAAATCCAAAGTGCATCACCACCGGCAGGCAGCGCGGTCGGCTTTTCACAACAGATCCATGATCTAGCAGGCCTTGCTCTGTGCCAAAGCACAGTGGCCATTTAGCAGATGATGCAGGGTAGCAGAGACCCTGTCAACCTGTAAGTGTACATGTCATTTTTTTTCCTTCATAGAAAAATGATTGTGCTTTACAGACAAGTGGATTTCTTCCAGAATTTCTGTGAGGACTCCCCCAGGTCAATAGCTACTCCATCTATGGACTGCATCAAGGATTTGGCTACTGGAGTTTGGGGTGGTTATGACAGTCACATTTATATTTAGATACAAATATTGATTGTGAGTGTCAGATAAGCAAAGTCATGCATTGACGGTTATGCACACACTGATACGAGTGACACAGGCACCATGATGGCTGCACAGTGATTTTCAGAGTTCCTCAGAGAACATTAAGAGTTCTCGTTTAATAAAGAATAAAACCTACTTAATGACTGCCATCTACTTTCATGGTCTCACATCCTCTGCTACTCCTTTCCAATGTATATGCACTAAGCTTGGTAAGATGTGTCAGGAATGAATTCGCAATGGGTTACTGATACTAAAGCCAAGTTCATTACATCCCCTACACAAATTAAATGTTATTAATCTGGAAAAGTTTTTACAGATCTGCATTTATGTCCTTGCTGTCAATTAGGAACTAAGAAGGTATGCTGTAATTGTGAGCAACTGTTTTCATGGTCTTAATTTGCCCCATTGTGTCCGAAATGGCTTTTTACATTTTTTTGTGAATGGAGGCAGTAACAACTTTTCTTAGTTTGCACAAGCAAATGCTCTAGGTAAAATGAGAATTTCTCCTGTCATTTATCATATACTGCAGAATGAAATCCTTGGAAGGTATTCTTGTACTTGATGACGCAAGTCTACCCAATTTCTTGCACTGTTTAGGTCAGGTCATTTACTCAGGTAATTTACAGTTGAATGGCATGTGTTCAGAGAACAGAATTTAGTTTCTGACCAAAATGGCCAGCAATTGTCTGGATTGTGAAATTACCTTCAATGGTAGGAAAAAAAGTTACTTCTTAAAAAAAAAGACAAAATTAAAGTATTTATAACTAACTGCCATGAGGAAGTGATTGTTTTGAAGACTGTGACTGATGTCCTGATACCAACAGGAATGTCTGAAGAGGCATCGGCCATAAAATAGCGTAATTTTCTGTGGTGCATGCAATTAGCAGTTTTATCTTTCATAGCTTATCCCTTCCTCCAAGAGGAAAAAAAAATCACTGAAGGTCAGTTTTACAGTGAAAATCATACTTACTAATATGCTGAAAACTAAGGTAAACCAGACTGCAAAAGCTTCAACTCATTTTGAGCAGCTCACATCAAACTATAAGCATTGCTGGGCAGTTTATCACATGTCGGTTTATTTCCCTTACTTTGACACACTCCTCATGTTACAGTACCACGCTTTTCATCCTAGTCTGAAAAACGAAGAAAGAGAACAGCAAAGTCACTTGCTCCGATGACTTTAGAGAGAACTGAGGACTGATTCACTGCCACCGAGCCCTTGCAGGGCACTGCCGGCTGTGTCCTTTGTGAGCAGCGACAGACCCCCCGGGTAACTCCGTCGGGTTACACGGAGCGAAGGGAGGGCCGCAGGTAGGGAGAGGGGCCTCTCAGAAACACCAGCTCGCTGTTCATCTTCACGCCATGGTCTAAACTGTACTTTTAGTACTGTGTCCAAGACTGATGGAAGGGGGGGAGGCCTGCGGGAAAATGCAGTCTGTCACATTTCCGTGTTTCTTTTTCCTGATTTCCGGTTAAGGAATGAAGAAAGGCCGGAACGTAATTTTTTTTTTTGCTTTAATTTTTATCATAACTACTTGCTATCTGTTCTCTTTGCTCCCTTGACAAAGTCCATCGAAATCCTCCAGCGTCCAGGCCCGCGAAGTCCTCGCCCCGGCAAGGTGAGAAAGTAAACTCCAAAGAGTCACAAAAATAATAATAATAATAAATTATAAAAAAAAAAAAAAAAAAAAAGGCAGCGGAAAAGCCTGTTTGGGGGCGGGGTTTCGGGGCGGGTGAGCGAGGGGTGACTCACCCAGCCCCGCCCCGCCCCGCGGGAGGGGCGCGCCGCCCGCCGAGGAAGTTTGGGCGCTACCGCGCGCCGTAGGCCAGCGCCGCCTTCCGCGCCCTAGCGAGGACGCGGCGGTGGGAAATCGCCCCCGTAGGGAGCGGTGATTTTTTTACCTTCAGTCGCCGGCGCGCTCGGGAGCAGGCGGGGAAATGGCGGCTGCCCCCGGCGTTGCGCGGAGTCGGTTCGTGGTGGTGGGCGGAGGCATCGCGGGAGTTACCTGCGCGGAGAAGGTAAGGGCCGGGGCCCCTTTGCCCGCCCCGCGCATGCGCGCACCCCCCCTCAGCCGCCGGAGACCCCCCCCCCCCCAGCGCGGGGGCGCGAGGCGCTGCCGGGCCCCGGGGAGGGTGGCCGCCTCCGCCATGTTGTCCCCGGGGGCTTCGGCCGTCCCCTCTCTCGGCTCCGGCAGGGGCGGGGCGGTCGTTTCAGCCGGTAGTGCCGGGACGTGACCCTTGGGCTGCCGGAGGAGGCTTTCCGGCCCCGTGGCGTTATTGCGGCTTCGGCGGGTGGGGGCCCGTACGCCTTACCCCTGCCCTGCGGGCCCTGCGTGACTGCGTGTGGGCGTTGAACTCGGCCAGCCGGGCGCGGGGTGAAACCGGCCTGCGCGGCCGTAGGGACCGCTCGGGTCTTTGTGCTTGCTCAGAAACACACCTGCTTGCAGGGTCGACTTGTGAACTTCGGGTCATTAGATTTATACAGTAATTGCGTGAATACCCTCATCTATACAGCAGTTACATGAATAGTCTGATAAGGGCGTACGACCGCCTCACAAAAAGAGGATTAAAACTTTGTAACTTGGGAAAGTTGGCATTCTGTATGGTCAGAAACTTGAAGGAGCACTGCATGCGTTACTCCTCATAGCCACAAAGCATTGTACCGCAACTAAGGTGAAAGCCGCTATGATGCGCTCCTTTTTATAGAAATCTTGCTCTGTTTTTGTTGGATCCATGTTTAGGACTGTATATCTGTGGAGATTATCCAATCTCTTCAGCTTTCCATGAGCTCAAGCTCTAAAACCAAATTTGTTCGTTTCTTGGTTTCAAGGTTTTTGGTGTTTTTAAAGTAACAGCAACTGGAGGTAGTTTCATACCTTTAACGCGGAATAAAATAATGTGGATATTAGTTCAGTGAAGAATGTTTTACCAGTTAAAACTACAAAGCAGTATAAAGACTGTTCCAGATGCATGTATTCTCTGATGATGAAGTGATATTATTTCATTTCTGACATACTGTGTAAACCACATGCAGACTAAATTACAAAAAATATTGATATTGTTCTTTATCTTTACGGAATTGGTTTGTTTCTACCACTTATTTGAGGTGGTTTTTTTCCTTTTATTCATGGTTAATGTAATCTGCGCTCTGGTACTATAGACACTTAAATGCTATATTAATATGAGTAATCCCTTAAAAGTTGATTAAATTATTCACATAGTTAAGGGTCTTGTGTATCCTTATGTGCTTGCAAGAATAAGATTTGGGTCAATGTTTAATATTCCTAGAAACTTTATGTTTTCCTGGAAGTAATGTAGAATTGTATCTAATTGCTATGATCCTGTTTCACAATACAGTTATCTCCAATATATATTGGATGTCTATAGTCTTTAGGATTGCTATAAAAGGGACTAATGCTTATTGTTTTCTTGAAAATGCTTTCTGCTGTGTTAGTGCCACAGAGTTTGGGCTTTGTTTTCTTCCAAAGCTTGTAGAGAGTGCCACTTACTGCTGTAATTCACCCCTCTTCTTATGCTCTTGCCTTTCCCTCACCATTATTTTTTTTTCCTGGAAAGCCCAAATCAGATTGTTATGTGGTGACAGAGACTTGCTGCTTTTTCTCATCTCTTAGTACTGCAGGAAGCACAGTTAGCATTTAGTATTAATGATCTAGCATAAGTTTCAAGTCGCCAAGTCTGTTAAAAGCGGCACTGTGTGATCTAGAAGGATTTCTGTGTTGTACATCCATACCTGGGGGCACGCTTTAAATAAAAGAGGAAGATTGAACTCAATTTTTCTCAGTCCTGGTTTTGAGCAAGTACAACTCTGTGGAACATAGTGGCAATAAACAAGTTGTCCATTGTATTGCATTTTTGGGTATGCATTATATGATGTCTTGTACTTTGGACTTCTTAGGCAGCTGAGAACAATCATTGTGTCAGGTCTGTCTCGAAAAAATTCAGTTAGTTACTTTTTGAGTACATCTTGAAATACTCTGACAAAATGTCTTAAAAGCTGGATTTTCCTGAAAAGCTTGAGGTAGACTTATTTTCTGTCACAAAATGTTTCATGTCTTACATTGTGACATTTTTCTATCTGGCAGATTCCTAATTTTAGTATTTTAAAAGGTAAAGAAATGCAATAACCTTAATAATAATGAATGAAAGATTCAAACAACCATTAAATCTTAATAAGAGAGCAGGGGTAAGCATCTGTAAGTGATACGGAGTATGTGATAGCATTCTTGACATTTTGGGTTACAGCATAGATCTGGTGATTATAACATAGAATCATAGAATGGTTTGGGTTGGAACAGACCTTTAAAGATCATCTAGTTCTAACCCCCATGCCATGGGCAGGGACACCTTCCACTAAATCAGGTTGCTCAAAGCCCCCGCCAACCTGACCTTGAACAATCTCTGTGATGTGGCATCCACAACTTCTCTAGGCAACCTGTTCCAGAGTCTCACCACCATCATAGTAAAGAATGTCTTGCTCATACCTAACCTAAATCTACTCTCTTTCAGTTTAAAACTGTTATCCCTCATACTGTCACTACAGGCCCTGGTAAAAAGTCTCTCTCTGTCTTTCTTGTAAGCCCCCTTTATGTATTGAAAGGCCACAAAAAGGTCGTCTCAGAGTCTTTTCAGCTCCAGGCTGAACAACCCCAACTCTCTCAGCCTGTCCTCAGAGGGGAGGTGTTCCAGCCCTCTCTGATCATTGACTGTGGCCCTGCTCTGGGCCTGCTCTAACAGGTCCATGTCTGTCTTGTGCTGGGGGCTCCAGAGGTGGATGCAGTACTCCAGGTGGGTTCCCTCAACCTGCTGGCCACACTTCTTTTTATGCAGCCCAGGATGTGATTGGCTTTCTGGGCTGCAAGTGCATGTTGACAGCCCTTATCTAATTTTTCATCAACCAGTATCCCCAAGTCCTTCTCTGCAGAGCTGCTCTCAATTCATTCATCACCCAGTCTGTACTGATACTGTTGATTGCCCCAACCCAGGTGCAGGACCTTGCACTTGGCCTTGTTGAACTTCATGAGGTTCAAATGGGCCCACTCCTCAAGCCTGTGGGGGTCCCTCTGGATGGCAACCCTTCCCTCTAACTAACCGACTGTACCACTCAGCTTGGTATTATCTGTCAACCTGCTGAGGGTATGCTCAATCCCACTGTCTGTCATTAATAAAGATATTGAACATGGTCATGTGCTTTCCATAGCATTCTGTAGTTTTTCTGAGTCTTATTAGATACAGCTGGGAGCAACTGCTGCAGCAGAGTGTGTTACATGTCAGCCTTTCTCATGTTGTCTGTCAGTACAAAGCATACAGTTACAATATGTGTGAAACACATTAGGGATTCATGCTATAAAATGTGGATTACATTAAGTTTTACATAGCCTCGTTAATTTGTATTTGCCAATGGTATGACCGTGTGAATCTCCCTTAAACCAGCAACAAGGTTTCACCACTTTCACCTTCAAATTACTATGTTAGATTGCTCCTATCTGAGGTGCAGGAATACATGCTAGTCCCTTTACAGCTCAGTTGCTTGTGTACAACATGAAATGTGCTTCTTGGTGGCTTATACAACTGTTCCGTTCATCTGTAGAATGCTGGTGACAAGGAACCCTGGGTTTTATCTGTACGTCAGAGATGAGTGGTTTGTACTTGACAGAGCTGATTTATTTTCTGTGGCAGAGCAATGCACGTTTAAAATGAGAACTCTTCACTTTGGCTTGAGGCCTGTAAAAGTCTTGTATTGCTTGGTAGCACTCTGAAGATGATAATCTATTTATCAGTTTACTAAATAACATTTAAAATGGCCGATAGGAATCAGCATTTCCTCTGTCAAAATGAAATCTGTGAACAGTTAGTCATTGCTATGCAATAAAAAAAATATGTCCAGCAACTGGGTGTCTCCAGAAATCACGTGATCATAGTCAGTTCCTACAGTTGGCCTTTGGAATACTGTGAGAGTAGTCTTTTGAGTAGTCATTTATACCATGGCTGCAGTTCTTGAAGATGTATTTGTGTGTGAATGAATTAAAATCTTGGGTCTCCAAATTCTGTTCGTTTCAGTCATTAATCCTCCCATAATCTTGAAGTAGTATTTATCCAATAGGATTCTGCAAGACTAAAGTAATATAGTAACACATATTACTTTTCACCAATAATTTTACTGTCTTAAAGTTAGAATCTATTGAAGACTGTATTCACTCATCATGATTTCTGTTTCTTTACAAGCTGGCTATGGAATTCCCATCAGAAGACATTTTTTTAATGACAGCTTCTCCAGTTATAAAAGCTATAACAAATTTCAAACAGGTAAGAGAGACTTAATTTTTCTTATGGTAAGACCCCTTCAAAAGTTTGTGTATGTGCAGATAATTTAGAACCTAATCCTGAAAATTATGATTCTCAACTTGTTTTCACATTAGTGTGGCTGCAGTGGTAAGTGTTAGTAGGTCTGATGAGATATTTTACAGTGATTCATGATCATTAGTAATTGGCGAATATATTCACAACATTCGAGCAAAGGTTAAACTGGGGACTTAGATGGTTGAAGTATTTTCTAAGTTACCGAAGCTTTATTGCACTGCTCTGTTAATGGGTGCTCCATTTTAAGCACTGAAATGGTATCTTTGGAATAAGTTACTTAAGAAATTTAGCCTTGCTAGTGGTTCTCATGTACAGTAGCATGTTTGAATTTGGGGCAGAAACAGTCTTCTGACAAGTAACAAAAAAAGGGATAGCCTTCTATGGAATTGCCTTCACCTTTATATACATCTCCAGCAGCTGGTGATTCAATGACTTCTTTCCTGCTGGTTTGAAAAAGAAAATAAAATCCATACATGAGTTCAGATTTCTGGCTAGTAGGTTCATTAAGCTAGTTTTGTAGAGGTACTCAGATCTTGGAAAGCACTGCTCTTTCTCACTCTGAGGGAACTTTAAACTCTACCATAGGACATGGAAGGAGTTGGAGACTGGATTGCACAGAACTCAGGATGCAAAGCTGCCAGCCAGTAAGAAATTAGGTTTTACCTCTCAGGGAAAGTTAAGACACCAAGAGCTGGGCTTCCACCTGGCATTTATATTCATGACTTTTTCTGAAACATGGCATCTAACAGGTGAGGCATATCTCATGACAAGTAAAGAAAGACCACTCTGCAGTTTATCTGACAGCCTGGTTTTAAAATAATTCTTCCTGGTATATGAATACCTCATTCAAATCACTACAGGAGGAAAATAAAGTATAGAGAGATTTGAATAGCAGTTCTTTGCATTTAGTGGCTGTAGTTGGCTATCAGCATCTCTTCCTTTTTGCACTGTGGTTTTGGTCCAGGGCTAATGGCATGCTCAGAACATAGCTGAGAGACTGAGAGCTCTTTGTGAGACTGGTAGAGTAACACCCAAGTAAAGAATATCTTCTGAGCTTGAGAGTGCTGACAATATGGTCATATGAGTATCCAGGAAAGACATTTACATGTTGCAGAGATGTAAAATCTGTAATGCACATTGGCAGTTTTAGTACCTGAAGAATAAGGGAATAGGTAAACACTATTTGAAAGCAGCAGCATCTAAGTTTTGGACATGAGCATCTTAATTTCTGTCTGAATTGCAAGTATGGTGTGTCTTCTGGTTCGTAGCTGTGTTCCAGACAGACTCTTTGGGTATTCTATAAAGTAGAAGGCCTGGAGGTTCCCATGTAGCTGCTCACTTCTGGAAGAAACCCCAAATCAACATAACTTACTTGAATGTTTTCCAAGTTCTGGATTGCCTCTTCCTCCCTGCCCCCATCTCTGAAATATCAGATAGTGACTATGTATAAGATGCTGAGTAAATGCTTTGAGGTGATCTTGAAAAACACTTGTCTTATCTCCTGCTTACAAGCTGAACAACAGTGAGCACTTTTCCTGACGTAAGGGCCAACTACCTGCAACAAGAGGTTTTTGAATCATTAGGTTTTTGAACAAAATGTCACCAGATTTTTTTTTAATAGAATAAAAATATTTATTCCAGAAAAAAGTGTTCCCATAATTCTTTAAGCTATTTTGACCAAAATTTTTTTTCCCAAAATGCTGAGGAAAGGAAGGTGCTTGCATGGGAGAACATCCTTGAGTTATTTTATCAAAGTTATAACAAACAGAAAAACGGGCGCTTAACACTGCACGAGGTAAGTTAAAAAGCAGTGTTAACAACTCTAATAATACAGTCTATTTATGGAATAAAACATTAGAGCAGCCATCAGGGTTCTCCATTTTTGCTTAATCTGTAGCTTTAGAATTTAAATTATCTTTACTACTTTGACTCTTTACGAGGAATAGGCATGAAAAGATTCTGTATATAAAAAGGAACCTAGAGCAGTAATGTGATAACATGTTTTGAGACATATGGGCTTTATGTTGTGGTTTCTTTACTGGAAATGAACATAACACATTTTGTTACAAGCTTTAGAAAAAGGGATGGGTAGATGATTCATATTTTTAAATACCTCTCTTCTTCCTACAGGTCTCCAAAACACTTGAGGAATTTGATGTAGAAGAGCAACCAAGTTCTTTATTAGAAAAACGATATCCCAATATTAAAGTTATACAGTCTGGAGTAAAGCAGTTGAAAAGTGATGATCATGTAAGCTAATATTTTCTCTTTTACTTTTATGTGGTTTTTCAAATTATTTATTAAAAAAAAAAATCTAAACCAGGTGAATGTTTTGGGTGTGAAATTCTGTTCAAGAACATTCTGGTTATTAAAGTGTTAAGTTACCGAAAGTACAAGACAGTACTTCCTAACTTTAATTTCACTTATCACTTACACGGTTTTTCAAGTAGACATATATACAGGGGTCAAAATTGTAGATCAAAAATTGCTTTTAAGAAACTATATCTTTTGGATTTAAATCTTTGATGCCTTAGAGATATTGCATTGAATACCTGATTGGAATAGCAGGGAAACCGGTCAATGAAACCAATACTGTATATCAGTATAGGTGTCTGAAAATTTCTGTAACCCTTGATTGGAGATGTCTCTGATTCCTGAATTACTGCTTGTTGCTACAGAGACCAAAATATTAACAACTTTGATACAAAAAAAAAAAAAAAATTCTTGAAAGAACCAACATTTCCACCTTTTTTCTTTCTTTTTAGCAGGAAATATGTTGCAAGTATGAGCAATGTACAGCATGTACAGATCCTTCTCAGTATCTGTGTCAACTCGACATGTTATTTTTCACTTCAGCATTTATCAGAAACTCACATTCAGATCCAAAACTGGTTTTGCTTATTTTAAGTCATAGAGATATGTTTCCAGTTAGATTCTGCTAATATTCTGAATCTAATTATATTCTTGTATCGTTACTATAACGGTGTTTTAGTTTAGGTATGTCTCTGTGGGCATGAATGTTTCATGTATATGGATTTACAGGACCTTTAAAAACTCTGTGCAAACCCACTGTAAACTATTTAGCTTCATGTTCGGAAAACAACAAATAAGGTCATAAAATGTTTAAGTATTGCTTGTTGGCAGAATGATGTAGCTTATTTAGTGCCTACCCTTTTTCTTCAGCAAAGAACAGAATTTCTGGTCTTTCTAAACTGTATTCTAGCCTGTGCCTAGTTAACACAGGTCTACCATGTTGAAATGTTTTGAATGAGATTCTTAATAGCTAATACATAGTAGTGCATAGGTCTACATCTGTTACTGGGGTGGGGAGGACATGTTACATAGTAAACCTGTTCTTCTTTTAGCACAGGTAGTACAGAGTGCCACCAAGTGGTAATATTTGTATTTCATCTGAGTGCAACGTGTACGCTTTCCATTTTATAAGTCATATGAGTCATATGCTTAGGCTTCTAAGTCTGTGGTGAGGGTAATGCATAAAAATGACCCACAATGAGAGTATGAACGCTTGCTCTTTAAGAAAAGCCAGTTACAGCTTTTAGTATCTGCAAAATACTATGACATTAAGGAAAAAAATATGCTGATGTTCTCTTAGATGTCTCCAATTGTTTTTTCTTTTCTCTTACTTTTTAACAGAAAATTTTCACTGAAGATGGGAAAGAATATATTTATGAAAAACTCTGCCTGTGTGCTGGAGCAAAACCAAAATTAATTTTTGAAGGAAACCCATATGTATTAGGAATCCGGGATACTGACAGTGCACAGGTAAATGTGTTTTAGACTTATAAGTGTATAATATATTCCTGCTTCTGATGCAAAATACTAAAAAGGAGTGCGGAGTGAAATGAAGAAATATAAGATGATGTTTGTTACTATGTATCCTTAAATAGGAACACTTTCAGTAGCAAAGAAATAGCCTTAAATACCGTTAAATAAATTATTAGTCACTAAATTTATTAAGTTTATAGATAGCTTATAGACAGTATTTCTAACATGATCGTCTAGAATAAATGGTATTTTACCCTCCAGGCAGAAGGCAATCTGAAAATATAAACAAGAAGTAGGCAGCAGTAGAAACTTCCCTGAGAAGGTGTATCTGGTACACGGTATGAAGGGCTACTTCGTGAAAAGCTACTGAAGGACATTTTTTTCTAGTTCTACTGTAGCTTCTCCTCATTGTACAGGAAAGAGTTACTGTCAAAGATGTGGAAAGGTTTTCACATAAGGAATGACTTAATAGACTAAAACTTCAGCTTGGAAGTAGAAAGTGAGTTTTTGCTGCTATAGGCCTTTAGAATTAGAGGAGGCAGGGTGAAAGTGAACACTGCTTCTCCATAACATAAAAACTGTAATTCATCAAATGAAGTTTGATGTTGAGAATAAAAAAGGAGTTACTTTTTTAAGCAAACTGAAGTGAAACTATGAAATCGTTGTTGTTTATTTTGGATACTAAAACTTTACCTGAGTTTAAAAAAAAAAAAAAAAAGAGAGAGAGAAATAGAAGAAGAAGGAAGAAGAAACACACAAAAAAGACAGTAGTCAATAAATTTATCTTGTCTAAATTGAAGAGAAAGATGCCAGCTGAGGTGCCAGTGGTGTCTGGAACCTGTGAGGGTGTTCCAGGATAGTATCATCGTGTGCTTGTCATCTTCTGATGGTCCCTGTGCATCCACTCTTGGCCACCGTGGGCAACAGTAGACTGGGCTACCATTTGTCAAAACTGATGTTGAACTTTGAATGAGGCTGAAAATACTTGTTTCTGTTTGTTGGTTTGGTGTTGGGTTTTTTTTTTTTAATGGTGATTGGTTGCATTCACTAGTCGCCTCTGATACAACTTCAGTATCCTTCTCTGAAGGGATTAAAGGACTGCTGGTTTCCCGGTCTTTTACAGTTTAGGTTCTGTGACGCAATTAGTCATGTAAACTGGAAGCATGGATGAACAGGGTTTTGAATAATTGCAATAGTTGGTCTGATAGTCATGATTCTTGATTTGTTTGAAAGAAATACTTGAAGTGGTTATACTGTGATCTAAATACTGTCTGGACTCTATGTGGGGTTTTTTTTTTTATTTCTCTTGCCACTAAGATGTGATTTGGAGATTTGTTTCTTTCTGAAAGTTTTTGTTTGTTGGGTTGTTTTGTTTTGTTTTTTTTTTTTTTTCTTCACAAATAAAATTGGTTCTCAGATTTGCTACAAATTATTTTTTAAAGTCCTGATTTCTGATCAGGAATTTTTTAACTCCTAAATTTCTGTATCTTTGCCTTTTTAGTGTTACACAAATTACTGTGAAAGTTATGCAAGTTGTGATAAAACTGGATTAATAGCTGTCACAATGCTAATGGTCTCTAGGACAGGGAAAAGTCTCCTGGATTCTATTAAGGCCTCTGTCAAATTGGCTTAAATGTAGTTATTTAACTTCTTCTGTCTCAATTTGAGACTTTTAAGGATGTATCAATAACTTAATCCCTTAATGTGATAGAACTTCACAGATTTCATTAGCTTCTGTAACAGATCTTAGCATAAGTAAATGCGTATCATTAGTCTGAGAAAATCAAAACAAGACGACTAAGAAAGCAAGAAAATATTGAAAAGAATATAATTGATCAGTGTGAGGGAACATGTGATCTAAGTTGTAACTGACTTTTTTTCTTTCTTAATGCAGGCTTTTCAGAAGAATTTGGCTCAAGCTGAGAGAATAGTAGTGGTAGGGAATGGTGGGATTGCACTTGAATTAGTGTGAGTAAATGACTTAAGTTTTAAAGATATATATGCAAATAAAATCTTTAACAATGCAACGTTAAACCTAGTGTGCATGAGTCTGCGAGAATGTTGACTTACAAATTGTAGTTCTTAAAGCATTTAGTAGCAAAATTGATTGAAATAATGTTTTCACAGTATAGTGGTGCTTACTGGTGGTCACATAAAATTCAGCAAGCTTCAGAAGAAGCTTTGGCACATAGATAGCAAGAATATACAGTGTTTTTCTGATTTGGCACCAGCAGAGATTTCTGTAAGACTATTAAGGGCAATATTTAAGTTGTAAAACTTGTCTGACTTCTGGAGACAAAAGATGTAACAGGAATAAAGAGGCAGCTTAGCTTGCACCCAGCCTAATTTAAGTTGATAGAACTTTTGAAGTGTCTGATGTGGCCTTTGTCACAGGTAGGATACTGAACCATGTGGTCCTCCAGTCTGCTAGATAATGGAACCACCTGTATTATGCAATTATATGGTCTTGTTTTGTGTTGCAGGGAATCACTTTTACTAAATTGTCATCTGCATGTCTCTACCAGTTCATGTTCCAGGTAGTACAAACAAGATCCAAATGCCTGTTCTTAGCAGTGGGCAGTCTGGCAAAATGCACATTTTTTTCACTGTGGGGAGCTGGAAGTACTAAGTGTTATTATTACAAATTTGATGTGCCTCCCCTCACACCCTGCCCTGGTTCAGTCGAGGTTGTGCTGGTGAGAAAGTATGACCTGTCAACTTGAAGAGATTTTTTTTTTTTTTTTTAATGGGTTCCTTATGTAAATATTTAGAAGCAGTAGTAGATTTGATAGGTTTAAAAGTCTTGGATCCCTTATTTCTAGCTTCTGGAATGAAACCTGGCATGCTTCTAGTTGTGTTGCTAAGAGTCGGATCCTTTTCAGGTAGTCAGTCTGTCACTTTATCCATTGTTTAAATGTCCACAGGTATGAAGTCCAAGGCTGTGAAGTAATCTGGGCTATCAAGGATAAAGCTATTGGGAACACTTTTTTTGATGCAGGAGCAGCTGAATTTCTCATTCCAAAGCTAACTGCTGAAAAACGAGAGACTCCAATTGAATGTAAAAGAACCAAGTATACAATGGAAGGTATGGTGGTTTAGTCTCCTAATGCTGCAGTAGCAGCATTTAACATTAAAGATAGTCCTAAGATCAATTAATTTAGCAGGCCGTAAGTGTGTTCCTTCTTTAAAAAAAAAGTTTAAAAGGATATAAAAACCTATCCAGAATTTATGTAGACATATGACAGCATGTAATAGTTACCTACAAACTGTAAAAAATGTGCTTATCTTTATATCTGTGCCAAGTTTAAATTTCATTTCCTGTATTCTATCTGCTGAAGAACTTGTTCTATTTTTTGTAATATTTTAATGTTTTTCTGAATTATGTCAGCATTATGTAGGAAGGAGCTCTCCCATAATAAGCTATTGGAGGACCAGATGAAACCTCACAGAATGTTATTACAGATGCAGTGAAACTGCAGTCTTAATAGATAGACTACTGGAATTGCACCCTACCTTCCCTGAGACAGGCCCAACAAGCAGACAGGATGCATGATAGGGAGGATTCCCTATCCTCTCTCTGCCTGGCTGAACATAGTGACTTAAGGGATAGGGGGTAATGGTGACAAGTTCCTGTCCGGTGCAGCAGGCACATCTCCTCTGTGACCACCCTACCTTCCCACGTGCTCTTGCATAATAGGTATGAGGCTCTGCAAGTAGACCTGAACGATAACGAGGATGATGGTTCATCTAGCTTGGAGGTGTCACCGAGGTTAAGTCAGACTATGTCCTGAGTCAAAACTGCTTCCATAAAGAAAAAAAGATGGGTCATTGTTGTAGGAGACTCCCTTCTGAAGGGAACAGAAGGCCCAATATGCAGACCAGACCCACTTCTTAGGGAAGTCTGCTGCCTGCCTGGGGCCCAGGTTAAAGATGTGAAGAAAAAGCTTCCTACCCTGGTACGGCGCTCAGATTGTTATCCACTATTGATTTTTCAGGTAGGCAGCAATGAAATTGCAACAAGAAGTCCAAGGGCAATCAAGAGAGACTTCAGGGCCTTGAGACGACTGGTTAAGGGATCAGGAGCAAAAATAGTGTTCTCCTCTATCCTTCCAGATGCAGGGAATGATGAGGGAAGAAACAGGAAGAGACAGCAGATCAATACCTGGCTCTGAGCCTGGTGTCACCAGCAGAATTTGGGGTTTTTTGGTCATGGGTTGGTTTACAGGTCTGATGGCAAAAGATGAGGTACACCTGTGTCAAAGGGGGAAAAGGATCTTTGCACAGGAGTTAGTAGAGCTCACTGAAAGAGCTTTAAACTGGGTTTGAAGGGAGAAAGGGATAAAAGCAGGGTCACTAGAGATAAGCATGGGGGCAGCACACCAATGTTTGAGGGACAGTGTTTTAGCAAGGTCCTTTGGTCTGCCACCTCAGTGGAGGTAGGGGATGGAGATCCATGTGACAGCAAAGACGTAAGGGTTGATGTGTTAGAAACCATGGAAGCGCCTGAGAATGGTCACATAGGAATTAGGGCTTCTGTCCCCCCAAAGGTGATGGGATCAATAGCCCGAGTGAAGTGCATCTACACCAATGCACGCAGCATGGGCAACTAACAGGAGGAGCTGGAAGCCATTGTGCAGCAGGAAAACTATGACGTAGTTGCCATTGTGGAAGCATGGTGGGATGACTCGCACAACTGGAGTGCTGCAATGGATGGCTGTAAACTCTTCAGAAGGGATAGGCAAGGAAGGAGGGCCAGTGGGGTAGCCCTGTGTGTTAGGGAGTGTTTTGATTGTCTAGAGCTTAATGATGGTGACAATAGGGTTGAGTGTTTATCGGTAAGAATCAGGGGGAAGGCCAACAAGGCAGATATCACAGTGGGAGTCTGTTATAGACCACCTAGCCAGGATGAAGAGGCAGATAAAATACTCTGTAAGCAGCTGGGAGAAGTCTCACAATTGCTAGCCCTTGTTCTCATGGAGGACTTCAACTTACCAGAAGTCTGCTGGAGATAGAATATAAGCAGAGTGGAACCAGTCTGGGAGGTTCCTGGAGTGTGAGAAAGAGAGCTGCCTGATACAGAATGAGCCAACTAGGGAAGGTGCCCCACTGGACCTGTTGTTTGTGAACAGAGAAGGACTTGTGGGTGATGTGATAGTTGGAGGCTGTCTTGGGCATAGCGATGACAAAATGGCAGGTTTTGATTCTTGGAGAAGCAAGGGGGGGGGTCAGCAGAACGGCTGCCTTGGCCTTCCGGAGGGCAGACTTTGGCCTGTTTAGGAGACTGATTGACAGAGTCCCTTGGGAGGCAGTCCTGAAGGGTAAAGGAGTCCAGGAAGGCTGGACATTCTTCAAGAAGGAAATCTTAAAGGTGCAGGAGCAGGCCTTCCCCATGTGCCAAAAGATGAGCTGGTGGGGAAGAGGACCAGCCTGGCTGAACAGAGATCTTTGGCTGGAACTCAGGGAAAAAAAAGAGAGTTTATGACCTTTGGAAAAAGGGGCAGGCAACTCAGGAGGACTACAAGGATGTCGTGAGGTTATGCAGGGAGAAAATTAGAAGGGCCAAAGCCCAACTAGAACTTAATCTCGCTGCTGCTGTAAAAGACAAAAAATGTTTCTATGAATACATTAGCAGCAAAAGAAGGGCTAAGGAGAATCTCCATCTTTTATTGTGCGGGGTGGAACATAGTGACAAAGGCTGAGGTACTTAATGACTTCTTTGCCTCAGTCTTTAATAGTAGGACCAGTTGTTCTCTGGGTACCCAGCCCCCTGAGCTGGAAGACAGGGACGGGGAGCAGAAAGAAGCCCCCATAATCCAAGGGGCAATGGCTAGTGACCTGCTACACCACTTAGGCACACTCGAGTCTAGGGGGCTAGATGGGATCCACCCAAGGGTACTAAGGGAGCTGGTGGAAGTGCTCACCAAGCCACTTTGAATCGTTCATCAGCAGTCCTGGCTAACTGGGGAGGTCCCAGGTGACTGGAAGTTAGCAAATGTGATGCCCATCTACAAGAAGGGCCAGAAGGAGGATCTGGGGAACTACAGGCCTGTCAGTTGGACCTTGGTGCCAGGGAAGGTTATGGAGCACACCATCTTGAGTGCCATGATGCAGCACATACTGGACAACGAGGTGATTAGGCTCAGTCAGCATGGATTTATGAAAGGCAGGTCCTGCTTGACTAATCTGAGTTGAAAGGTGTTAAAAATACTGGCTTGGAGTCTGATTTGTCTGCAAATTAATGGGGTTGGGGACATTACACACACTTGTCTTCCCTTTTGGCAACCGGATCGTATTTCTCTTAGTTGAGAATCCTTGTTCTAAATTCTGCAGGCAATGAAGCATGCACACTAAATCTGATATTCTCATCTCTTTCCTTCAGGAAGTGAGGAAAAAGAAAGAAGTTTAGCAGCATCTGATAAACTGGGCAGTGCCTTAGGCCCTGATTGGCATGAGGGCTTACATCTTAAAGGGACTAAAGAGGTATGGTCATAACCTTGCTTACACATTTATTTAAATGTTGCTTTAAGTGGGTAAGGATGACAGAATGTGAAATGTTCAGGGTTAATTAGAAGAATAAAAATAAAATGTATTTGAACTGATTCTCCTGTCAGACTTAAACAGGAAAATATGTTAGCACAAATAAAGTAATTTTCTGCTTCAGGAAAATGGTTTTAGCAATTTGCTCTTCAGATTGAAACATAAATGTTGGTTTGTGTATTTCTGTAGGACTGGTGTCAATCTTAGCTTTAACCGGAAGCAGTGGTACCTCTATTGTCCTGATTTTAGCTGCCATACATACATTTTCTTACGTGAAAAATAGGACAGTAGGATTTGTACAGAGGTACAGGGAACATCAGTCTCCTGTCCCAGCCGATAACAAAATGCGAAATCAGTAGTGGACATGAGCATTGTGAGGAGTTTCATGTTTGAAATAAAGTAAAAATCCTCACATTTCATAGTTTTTTATCAGGTTTTTATTTATTAATTTCTTAGCTGTTAGGTGTTTGCATCTGTTAACACCCATTTAAAAAAAAGAGGTGATCAGTCATAGATTCTACAGAATTGGCTTTACAATACCAACTAAAGGATGTTTAGGATATTCAGCAGATTAATCAGTGCTGTTTTGGCTGTTGAAGGCTGTGGAAATATGTTTGTGTAGTGGAGAATAAAACCGTTTAAGGCCTGAATCCACAAAATAGTTCAGAGACACAGGTAACTTTATAACTTCTATCTCGAGCTCAGAATAGGAGTCAGTGGTTGAAACATGGGTTGATGAAACACGATATATTTTCTTTTTCTTTTTACAGCATTTAGAACATAAACTTACTATTGTTATCAGAATTTAATTCATGATAGAAAAATGAAGGATTTGGACTCCTGAAAGATAGGGAAGATGAGTTTACTTTTTTTCTAGTCTGATAAGTTCTGAATTCTCTTCACGTAAACTCAGGGGAACTTGAATATGTTTTCTGGCATGCCAGAAAAATATAAACTGTCATGAATTTCAAGGAACATCAGATACCTGCTGAAAAAGCTGGTAAATTGTCATTTGCTATGGTTAGATCTGTGCCAAAAAAGAAAAAAGTGTGGGAACTATGCTAATGTGCTGTGCTTTAGGATGGGATTTATGGGGGTTTTTTCCAGTTCAGTAACGTCAATTTAGGTGAAGGTTTACTTGCTATTAAAAATATTGTTATTGCTAATCATTATTTTTACAATTTCTTTAGTTTTGTCATAAAGTACATATTGAAATACTATGTGAAGTAAAGAAAATACACTTACAGCAAGAATTTATACAACTGCAACGGACTTCTTTGACTTTTCCTAAGGAAGAGAAAAATGTAGAACCAGATGAGGGTAGGTGCCAGTGCTGATTAGAAATAATGTGTTGAAGATAAAGCAGTGCTGGAGCATGCTTGATCTTGTTTGCTGTTTTAGAGCAAATACAGATTTGGAAAATAAATCTTTTATTTCTATAAAATAAATGGAGCTCTAGAAATTTATAGTAGTTGAGAATTTGATTTATGGGCTACAATTAAATTATAAAATGTTATGGGTCAGACCCTTTTTCCACAAAGTTGCCTAAATCCTGTATGCAGACTATTCCCTCCTTGTGACAGTCCAATAAAATCATGTATTAATAGTGGAGTTAACACAGAAGCAAAAAAATCCCAAAATATTTAGTGTCAAAACTGAAGTAATCCTTCAAAGTAAGTAGAAGAAAATACCACTTGTTTCATGAATAATTCATCTATAAATTCCACTGAATGAAAATTAATATTTAAAATTATATTTTAACAGCCAATTACTTTCAGCATAAGATCGTAGGAAGTAATCTCTGACGTTCTTTTTGCTTTTGAGGCATTTCCTGTGCATCTGTAAATTTTATATGTAAAAGAATATTTGCCAATTGTGTACTTCAGAGAACATCCCACGGATCTGAAGCAGTGGCAGGACACAGTATTTTCCCCCTACAAATGAGGGCTTTGATTTAGGAAGGTTCCAGAGAAAGTTAATAGTAGAACTTGGAGCTAAGATCCAAAATCTCTTTTTTTTTTTTTTTTTTTTTTCTTGTCCTGAGTGAAGGTACGAAATGTTATAGGTAACATCTGATTTTTTTTTCCTTCTTTTTTAAATTTTTATTTTTCCCTACCCTAATCAGTTAGATATCTTAAAAGATTTTTTTATTTCTTTTTATTTCATATCTTATTGTAAGACATAATTAATAAAATAACTTCTGTTGGTTACATTCTCAGGGCAAAATTTTCCCCTTTTTCAGTGCTGTGGCCTGTATATGTGGAATTAACTAATGGAAAAATTTATGGATGCGATTTTATTGTCAGTGCAACTGGAGTTGTGCCAAATGTTAAACCATTTCTTGATGGCAATAATGTGAGTATACTATTTCTTTTGAAGTTGAAGGGGTTTTTTTTAAGTAAGGTGAAATAAGCTTTTTCAGCTGGTTTATGCTTCTATTCTGACATGAAACATTAATTGCTAAGGGTTTTGAATGTTGTACAACATTTAAAAATAAAGCAGGTATGTTGATATTGGAAATACCCAACATGATAAAAAAGAATTTCATTTGTTGTCTTGGCTTATTATGTTGCTCCTCATATGTACTGATACACAGTATATATACAATATACACTGTTAAGATTAAGCCTATACAAAGAGAGAAGAACACTTGTATAATTGGTCAATGTGGCAAAAATGTAGAATAATTTTTGTGTTAATTCTGCACCATATTCTTACCTTACAAATCTTATTATTTTCTCCTGGGAAGGAACCAGTTATTTCCAATATTCTTCATCTGGGAAACTGAGCTATAAAGGTGCTCATATTCATTGAGGGAAGTCACACTTCGAATCAGCATCCAAACATGGATAATGATCACAGAGTTCATAGCTGCCTTGTGAATTTTCAGGCCTTGAGATCGTTCTGTCTCCACGTTAGGTGTCTGGCTTAACCCTGGACGGCAGCTCAGCCCCACACAGTAGGTCGCTTACTCCCCGCAGTGGGATGAGGGAAGAGAGTCATAAGGGTTAGAAGTGCGAAAGCTCGTGGTTTGAGATAAAGACAATTTAGGCAAAGCAAAAGCTGTGCACACAAGTAAAGCAAAACAAGGAATTGATTCACTATTTCCCATTGGCAGGGAGATGTTCAGCCATCTCCAGGAAAGCAGGGCTCCGTCACACATAACAGTTATTTGGGAAGACAAAATGCCATCACTCCAAACATCCCCCGCTTCCTCCTTCTTCCCCCAGCTTTCTATGCTGAGCATGACATCCTATGGTCTGGAATATCCCTTGGGTCAGTCGGGGTCAGCTGTCCCGGCTGTGTCCCTTCCCAACTCCTTGCGCCTCCCCAGCCTACTTGCTGGTGGGTGGGAGTGAAAAGCAGAAAAGGCCTTGGCTCTGTGTAAGCACTGCCCAGCAACAATTAAAACATCCCTGTGTTATCAACACAGTTTTCATCACAAATCCAAAACACAGCCCTGTACAAGCTGCTATGAAGAAAACTAACTCTATCCCAGCCAAAAACCAGTACGTTAGGGTATTTGGCATTTTGTGGTTCCTTCTGATTAGGAAGTAAAACGCTATCCTCTGAATAAAGCAGAAGAAAGTTGATGTTGAGCCATGAAGTATTTCAAGGCCTACATTATAAAGTTAGATTAGGAATTAGTTATTTGCAATGGTATTTTCTGGCCTTGGCAAAAATACAAAATGGACTCTTAAGACTAGGTCTCTCTGTAACATGTGTAGTGTGATTTGAAATTTGGCAAGTTCTGTTACTTCCCTGCCTACCTATCAGTAATAAAATTTTAAAAACCTATGCTGTGTTCTAGAAATAATGCTTAATGCTTTGTTTCTTACCATGGATGTCTTGCCACTCTGGATAGTCTCATGTTAAATAATTTTACTCAGTATGTAATTCTGTTCTAAGCTTTTTTTAAATACATAGAGTTTGAGGTATTTTAAAGGATATGTGAAGGTGACTTGTAAAATGCAACACTGATCTGTTCTTAAACTTGTGAGAAAAGAATGCAGAGATTGCTAGGAAATTATGCTTTTGTAGGCTATTTTTTTCTGCTTATTTGAAGGGTTCTAGGTGTGGTAAAATTCAGGAAAAAATCTGTAGGGGGCAGGGTTGCATTATCATACTGAGAAGCAATACTTGATATGTAGACAGTTGTGAAAAATACTTCATTATGGCACTCTTCAGGGGATCTGTTTTCTACCCTTGAAGACAAAGGAGACTTGAGATTGTGAGGTTTGAACAACGTGTTTCTCTTGTGGTTATCATCAGTCTTTCCTAATTGAGTCAGATGAGATGGGAGAATGAATAGCCGTAAGTTGTTTACGCTGAACGACCTTTTTCTTTGTTGCTATATGGCATCCAGAAGAGCATCTTGCTGGGTTCCCCTAGTATTGATTCATATAATTTTATATCTTCAAATGTTTTGATTCAGCAGAATAGTGAATTTACTGAAATTTTTTTAGGACTCTGCCATTAAAAAGTAACAAGTGAGATGACTGCTTAACATGGATGAAGTTGAATTACTTAGCAATAAGAAAAATAATCATTTAAACTGATCTTTACAAATACTTTAGTTTGCTGTAGGTGAAGATGGAGGTCTTAAAGTAGATAAACACATGCACACATCCCTGCCAGATATATATGCAGCTGGAGATATCTGCACGGCATCGTGGGAACCTAGTCCAGTGTGGCATCAGGTAAATCAAATCGTAACGATTATGTGCTCAGCAGCAGTCTAATCTACAAAGTAAATTACAGACTATTACACAGATGGGAGAAAAGAAAGTTTAATTGAAGCAGAAACCAGTGAACAAGGTAGATAATCCTGGGTATGTTGATGACAGATAATTTTATCTATGTGGCTGAAAGCCAAGCTGCTCAGCCTCTCTGAGTATGATGGAAATATTTAGCATGCATTGATGAGAACAGTGAGTGTCGCTCATTGCACAGGGACATGTATCTGTGTTATTAAATCTTAATTTTTTTTTTTTTAGATGAGACTGTGGACTCAAGCTAGGCAGATGGGATGGTATGCAGCAAAATGCATGGCAGCAGATACTTTAGGGGAATCGATTGATATGGATTTCAGCTTTGAACTATTTGCTCATGTTACAAAATTTTTCAATTACAAGGTAAAGTATAATAGTCTTAAACCACTGAGTAACACACATTGCTTGCTTATGTTCACTTGCTAACACTGAGCAGATGCTTTAATATTGACAAAACAATTTTCTCTATATAATAATGAACGTAGCTTAGATTTTCTCCATTCATACTAACTTTGAATGCTGAAACTGAAGAGGGCAAAAGATCTTTACAGATACATTACAAATCTTAATTGGTGAATGACAACTGATACATCTTGCATCTATATATTCTATTTCATTAAGTTTCTGTTCATGGATAAATTCAACACAGTTTGGCATGGTAAGTGGTTCATTATTGGGTTTTGCGTATGATGTTTCAAGGTGAAGATTTTTTAATTCTACTGTGGGTTTGCAAGCCAGTGAAGCAGGGAGGCTCCCCAGGGCCAGATACTTCCCTGTTTACATCAGTCTTTTGAAGCTTAGAACTGTTGTTAGCAGAAATACTAAAAGCCACTGCAATGTTCTTATGAGTGCTTTTTCTTCTTCCTTCTGTTAGGTGGTGGTTTTGGGCAAATACAATGCTCAAGGCTTGGGCTTAGACCATGAACTGATGCTGAGATGTACCAAGGGACAAGAGTATGTTAAAGTAGTGATGCAGAATGGCCGAATGATGGGAGCTGTGCTGATTGGTGAAACAGACTTGGAAGAAACCTTTGAAAACTTAATTTTAAATCAAATGGATCTTTCAGCCTATGGTGAAGAACTCCTGAATCCAGATATTGATATAGAAGATTATTTTGACTGAACAAAACCCCATTTCCATTTTGTATAAAGTTTTGACACTGAGTAATGTGTCTTAAAAAACTGTTTCCTCAGGATTACCAGATGTGAGGGATAAATGCACTTCCTTATTAAGATTTTGTGTCAATCTTGTCAAAATACCAGCAACTTAAATCTGTGTAGAAATGCAGCAACAAAAGCAAGTGGATTAGTGTTGGTAAAGAGTTTTCATCTAGATTAGATGAACATATGAGAACAGTGCTATAACAGTCTTAAGAAGTGGGCTCTACTGTGCTGTTAAGATGGCACTGCATTTGCCTGACTGTGAGGTAGCCTTCACTTTTGAAAAGCAAATAAAACATGTTAAATCCTGTGCCTGCCTCATAGCTCCCTTCTTCCCTAAACCACGCATCATTTGCCTGCCATGGTTACCAGAGCCTGGTTTCCCCATGGCTTAATGCCATCTCAACCAGTAAGCCACCCTTGTGAGCCAGGATGCCTTGATGGGATGGTGCTGCCTTACCTGTGTAAAGCTACCTCCAGCCTTGGGTGGTGTGAGTACTGGCTGGGGTGGGAAAGCCCCTGCTTCCTAAAAGCACTTGCTCAGGTGAACCTTTACAAGGCAGTCATGCAGTGTGTTACCCTCCTGCTAGCACCCCTCCACTGCTTGCACCTGTGAGTACTTGCCACAGGTTCAGGACTCCCATTCCAGCTAATGGGACCATCTTGGTGGAGCTGGCTGAGATTAAAGCTGTCCTGTTAGGGCACAGGGTGCTTGGAGCTCTTGCTACTTGGAATGTGGTCTGCAAATAATGGCAAGATGGATGTTTTATTTCCTGCACTCCCATAAGTTTTTTTCTGAAATACATTTATTTTCTACTCTTAAGTATAGAACACAAAAGCTTTGAACAGTGAAAGCCAGGATGAGATGTACTTCTCCCAGAAAACCACTCCAATTATTTTTAAGAGAATGTCTGTTCAATTAAATGAATAAATTCCACTTTGGGCAAAAGTTTCAGTTAAATGACAGGTAAAATACTAAGCTTTAGTCATTGACAAGATTCAATCAGAAAAATAAAGATGAAGACCATGTTTGTAATCGTGTTTGTTTTATATTTAAGTTGGTATACATCTCAATGTCTGTGTTTGGAGATCCAAAACAAACCCTACCAGAACTTATGTTTATAATGAGTTTGACCTTGCCTTGCTGATCATCAGCTGCTAAGATCTTAAAAAAAAAAAAAAAAAAATCTAGCATTCAACCTAAGCAATGCTTGAAGTCAGCAGTAGCTGTTGGGTCTTTACCCCTCTGGCAGCACAGTAACTCGTTTCTGGAAACACTGATGTTCATCAGAGGAAGTCAACAGGTATATATTTCTACTTCACATACAGTTAAGTACTCTTCCTGCTGAAGTGGGAGGCAGAAAAATTCTGTAGCTGAAGATTTTCTTCAGTCCATAGAGATTGCTGAGGAAAGAAAGAGATTGTGACCCTTGGTGTGGAACAGCTGCAGTTCAGCTAGCAGGATGTGGTGTCCTACATTACAGGTTGGGTTAGGCATGGAAAGAAAAAGACTTTGTGGCACTTCATTTTACAATGCAGAAGGTAGGACTGAGCAAATAAAACAATGCTGATGCACTTTAAATAACCAATTTCAGAGGATGTTGATTATATAACTGTAACTGCTTCTTGATTGGGAAAAGCAGGAATGGAAAAAAGCTTATACTAAGCCCTCCATTGCAAAAGAACTGAAGCTTTTAACATACACTGACACATACCTGGACTGAAAAACATCAGCTGTTCTGAACTCTTCAAGCATTCCTTCAGGTTTATTTCAACATAAGGAAGAAAGTTTTTACAGTGAGAACAATCAATCACTGGTACAACCCCTGCAGGGCAGTGGTAGAGTCCTCATCACAGAGGGTGTCCAGACACAACTGGACAGGGTGCTGACAATCTTGTCTAGGCTCCCCTTCCCACAAGAGGTTGGACCACATCTTTCAAGGTCCCTTCCCAGTTGGGCTGTTCTGTGATTCTGTGTTGTGTGAATGTGGAACAGTGCTAAGCCAGGTGGTTTGCTCCTTATTTGGAAAAGAGTATCACTTTCCTCAAGTCTACTTACTGTATGAAAACTGTATGAAAGCCATTATTATGAGGCTTTTCCTTTTATATAATTAGTCAAATGTAGATATTAAGATGGCAGTAGTGTTCTAGCAACTTCTTGAAGTACATGTGAGAGAAGGGAGGTCACATGGTTCTAGGTTGAGATCAGTCTCAAAGGAGTTAATAAGGGTCAGTTGCTGGTGACTGAATTTATCCCAGCAGCATTTTACAGTCCTCGAATTAGGGGCTCAATATACATCATCTTCTAGTTTAGAAGAAGTTAGAGGGGAAATCCAGAACCCTGAGGGGCAAGGAAAGGACCACTCAGTAGCAGCAAAAGGCCTTATTGGGTACCAAATGCTAGGATTGCAGTAGCAGCTCATGTTTTTCCAAACTTACCAAGGTAATAGCTCAAGCATTCTTATTATCGTCTATCCCTTTGCACCTAGGACACTAAGGTCTTCCCATGTTCAATCTCAGGTCCTGACAGCGTTCAGCTTCGAATAATTTTTTTTTTTTTTGCTAGAAAGGCAGAAAAGTACCAGTTTCAATCTAATTCTAAACCTCAAAATTAAAATTCGACCATAATTTCTGAATTGCCAAATTCCCAGTAGTGAAACATCTTAAAAACAACTTCTGCTCTACTCTTACTTTGTAATCCCGAGTGATTTTTATCATCTTTCTTCTCTCAACTATTAGTTTTGACTAAGCTTGCATTGAACGTCTGTGTTATGGAGAAACACACTCTGTGTTCACCCAGACAGGTATTTAATTGCCATCAGCCTCTCAGCTTTGTGGGATGAGGTAAGAACATTTGCAGCAGTAAGCACTAGCTTGCTCTTACACTGACAGACCAAGACATTATGTGAAAGGAATCACAGGCGAGTCAAAAGAGACAGGTTGCTCTTTGAAATGGTGGAGATGCACTGGTTTAAGCCCCAGGCCAGCAGTGATACTCTCCAATAGTTGCTTCCTCATCTCCACAAACAACAGGAACATAAGCAAATGGATAGGCAGAGTAGCAAAGTTAAGAGACTAGAATTCAGAAACGGAAAGATTTAAGTTTAATGTAGCCCACATTTAGGGCTTAAAGTATGCAACTTTCAATGCAGTCATGTTCTAGTGCTTACAGAAGAGAAGAATATTTCTTAGGATAACCAAGACTCAGTGCTAATTAGAATACAGATCTGTAGTTGGAATATAAGCCAATTCAACAGGGGAAGAAGGGGAAAAGAGAAGAGAGCGCTGAGTATTTCTTGAGTGGCATTTTTTCTATATTTCCCAAATAAAGTACAACTTTTACAAAGGGAAGAGCAGAGATCAAGAGTTGTCTTGTTTTTAAACATAAATTTAGGTACTTCTGAAAAGCACATAAGTGGTAATTTTCTATTTGAATAAAAAGCTAGAGAAATCCAGTTCTAAGAGCAACAGACATATTTTAAAGGTATAAATACATATAATATTTCACAAAAATCTCTACAGGTCAGAAGTATTGCAATGTTGCAACAATGCCCTGTTGAAATTCTTCAATTAAGTACACTCAAGTACTCAAATACGCTGCAGTAGGTGTAAGTATTGCAGAAACAGGCCACATCTCTCTGCTCAAAACTACAGCGATGGGGACATCCACGTGGGCTGGAACAACCGCCCCTGGCACAGCAGAGGCTTTGACCCACCCATGGCTCCAGAGGAAGGGCGCTGCAGCAGCCCAGCGCTCTGGATGCCTGATGTCTCTCCCTGGGGCTGGCGACAGCAGCCTCACCAGTGGGAGCTGTCCTCTGGTTGCAGGGCCAAGTTGCCAGGTGAAGGAGCTGCAGGAGGAGGTGAGCTGCCTGTGTAGCAGCCAGGAGGAGGAACAGGAGGTGACAGGGTCTTCACAGAGATGCTGCAAAGCTAAGGACCACCCGAGTCCTGTGCTGCAAAGGAGGGAAAACCTTGAGACTACCCTCACAGGAGCAGTGGATGGAGACTCCCACAGGAGGGAAGGCTGGAAACCTCTTGTTTCCACCAACACGCACGGACTCCTTTTCCACCTGCAGTTCTGTTATTACAGAGTAGGTACGGTGCCGTGAGAAGGACAAGGATGATGAACTCCACCAAGGGATGCATCAATGCCAGCTGACCCTGAGCCAAGTGTTCACACAATGAAGAAAAGGAAGATGAGAGTTACCAGAGAATCCCTCCTGTGGGGGACAGAGGCCCTCATTGCCAACCTGACTTGGAGACATTGACAGGTTTGTTTCTTACTAGGTGCCCAGATCCCAGATGTTGCTTAGTGACTGTGTGATTCAGAATTTTAAACTTGACAGAGAAGTGAGGAAGACATAGTAGAACCACTACCCTGGACCTCACAGAAGAGCACATTTCAGCTTGTTCAGGGATCTACTTGTCAGGATCACAGGGAGACTGCCCTGGAAGGTAAAGGGGCTCAGGAGAGCTGCTTGATTTCCAAACCATAACCTCCTTAAAAACACAAATAGTCTATTCCTATGCGCAGAAGGTCGAGCAAGGGTGGCAGAAGGCCAGCACAGGTCAACAGAGAACTCCTCAGCTAGCTCAAACACAAAAAGGGAGGCAGAAGGTACAAGGTACCCAGAACAAATAGAGACATTGCCTGAGCACGCAGGGAGGGAGTTAGAAATGGAAGAGCGCAGCTGGAGGTGGAAACTAGCACAGGATGTGAAAAGCAGTAAGAAGAGCTTCTTTAAGTAACTTAGCAGCAAAAAGAGGGGTAAGGGAAGTATGGTCCCACTGGTCAAAGGGGTAGGGGAACTAGTGACACAGGACATGGAAAAGACTGACGTACTCAACCCATTTTTTGCCTCATTTTCACTGGTAAGGTTTTCCCTCAGACCTCCCAGGTCCCCAAGCCTAACAGTCCATGGGAGTAAAGCAGCAGAGGAAGGTGGAGTTACAGATCACTTAGGCCAATTGGCCATACACAAATCCACAGGACTGAATGGGCTGCACTGAGGGATGCTGAGGAAGCTAGCAGACATCAGTGCAAGACTGCTATCATTTCTGAAAGGACTTGGAGACTCAGAGAGGTTCCTGACGACTGGGAAAAGGCAAATATCTCACCCATCTTCAAAAAGGAGGATCTAAGGAGTTACACGCCAGCCAGCTTCACCTCAGCCCCCAGAAAACTTAAGGAGCAAATACTCCCAGAAGACATTTTCAGACACACAGAGGTGATCAGGAACAGCCAGCTAGATCTACCAGAAGCAAAACATACCTGATCAACTAGACCAACTGAGATAACTGCCTGTGTGAATAAGGGGGTAGCAATGGATGTTGTATACCTTGACTTTAGCAAGGCTTTTGACATGATCTATAATTTCCTTGCAGCTAAAAAACATCAGTGAGATATAGACTAGATAAATATACAACAAGGTAGGGAGAAAGTTGTCTGAAGCACCTGGTTCAAAGGGTTGGGATCTGTGGCACGAAGTCCAACTGGTGGCCATTTACTAGTGGCAACACTCACAGATCGATACTGGGGCCAATACAATTTAGGGTCTTCACTAACAATCTAGGTGAGGGATGGAGTGTGCTCTAGCCAGTCTGCAGATGATACCAAGGTTGAGAGAGCTGTTGATACACTGGAGGGCAGGGCTGCTATTCAGAGGGACCTAGACAGGCTGGGCACATGGGCTGGCCGGGACCTCTAAGTTAAAGGCAAAAGCAAAGTCCTGCACCTGGGATGGAGTAACACGCAACAGTACAGGCTGGGGCCAGACTGGTTACAGAGTAGCTTTGCAGAAAAGGACCCAGGTTCCCAGTAGGTAACAAGCTGAACGTGAATCAGCAGTGTTGCCTCTGCAGCACAGACAACTGCATAGTAGAGTGTATTAGCAAGAAGGTAACCAGCAATTTGGGGGAAAGACTCTTTCTGGGTATTCAGCACTTGTGAGATTACAGCTAGAGTGCTGGGTTAAGTTTTGCACTTCCCAGTAAAAGAAACATACTGATACACTGGATAGAGTCTAGCAGAGGGCTACCAAGCAGCCTAGGTGCTCAGAGAGCAGAAGCAGGGGCTTAGTGAGGAGAAACAGACAACTGGATTTCTTCCAGATTAAAAAAGAAGAAAGCCAGGGGAGAGGTAATGATTGTTGTGATCTTGCTGTTGTCTTCAACTACCTAACGGAAGAGCATAGCAGCAATGGGGCCAGACTCTTCTCAGAAGAGCACAGTGGTAGGACAAGAGGCAACAGACAAGTTGCAACATGGGAAATAACAATTAGCTCTAAGAAACGTCCTTTTTCCTTTTTTTGGTCATGAAGGTGGTCAAACACTGGAACAGGTATTGAGAGGGGTTGTGGGGATGGTCAAAACTTAACTGGGCACAACCCTCAGCACCCTCTTCCAACTGGACCTGCTTTGAGCAGGAGGTTGAACTAAATGATCTCTGCAAGTCCCTTCCAGCCTGTGTGATTCTGCAATAGTGTTACTATACACTATGCTTCCAAAAGACTTAGAAAGGCAACGCGGTAATTATTTACATTTTGTAGTCATTGCTGTATCAAAAGATAATGCACCAGTTATTTTGATATGAAGCATTTTTCCCTTGACTACTAGACTTTTTCTAGATTTGAGGGTTTTAAATATACTTGTTTCCCTGTTAGTTTTTTATTAAAAAAAAATGCACAAAAGGTACCATTACTAAAACACAAACTGAACTTACACACTACGTTGTCCATGGAGAAGCAAACAGGATTAGACCGTAAATGTAGTCTGTGAAACTCAGTCAAGAACCACTGGTTGGTCATCTCCACCTGCCTGAAGCTTAAGCTTCTTTGCTTTTAAGTTCGAACCACAGTTAGGCCGTTTATGTTCCTGTGCCTTCTTCACCACTGAGTCCTGCACAGTCTTTGAAATATTCTGAGCATTTTCTCTGCTTCCTTTTGAATTCGAAGATTGAGATGGTTTGTCCTGTAAGTTATAAACAGTTCTATTAAAATTCTAGCATTGTTTTCCTTCTTTTTCAGTGTTCCCACACAAGAGAGAAGATACTTATGAGGTCTATTTTAAATCCTGTTAATTGCATTACTATGAAAAATATATTGAGCAGATACCACACTATTAAAATAAACTATAGTGGAAAAGATATCTATATAGCAAGTCAGTACAGATATAAATACCTTGTAAACACTTTTCTTGTTTGTTATCCCTTCTATAGTTATGACGTGTGCCTCGTTTTTCAGCAGACGTGCTTTTGGTCCTATCTTCAGGTAGGATATTGTAGCGAATGCCGTGAAGCTGAAGTCTTCCCTGCATAAATTAAATCAGTGTTACAAGGGAAGGTTGGAGACAAAGACAGGCTAGACCATGCAGGGAGAAAATGGGACACATTAACCCTTCTGATGGATGTTCCAAATAGCAGCTTGATTCTGCTTTATGTATTCAAGTGGATAGTCCGTTAATTTAGAGCGAGTCTGGTCAACACTTAACATAATTCAGTTTATGGACCTTTACACACACACACACACGTCAATCTGTTGGAATACATGGAGGAAAATGAGGAAAAAAAGATGTAATAAGTCATCTGCTCATCCTCTTAAGAGTATAAGAGGTCACCTATACAAACATGCCAAAAAAAAATTTAAGACAAAAATAAAAGGATTAAATATTTGATTTGTACATATTCCTTGAACTTCTAAAACTATATGGAAAGACAAAACACATACCACACAGACAACCAGGTTACAAGAGAAGCACTGTTGTTATTTTCACTATGCTTTCTTAAAATTTCTAAGTACCACTTTCCATATTAGCCAGCCTATCCTGACTTAGAATTCATCTGGGCAACCCCATTTGCTTTGCTTATCCATGGAATGTAAACGAGACTCCACATAAACAGCAGACTTCTCCAAAATGAAGCCTGCTGCAAATTTAAAGGTTCAACCTGAATACAGAAAACCCCAGCTTTTTAAAATTGCAAGACATGCAGCATTTCAAACATTCCTCCAACTTCTATTTTAACATTTTGAAGTAGAAATATAGTGATCCTTTGAGTTTTCTGAAATACATTAATGCATCTGAAATAAAGGCTAAAAATGAGACTGCAGGATGTATCCATTAATACCATATAGAAGTAACACAAGAGTAAAGAAAAATGACTACTAGATGTTAAAAAAAAGTAGTCGTCATCTTACATACTTCAGATACTGCTGCAGCAGTAAATGGGCAATAATTCTCTCCAATTCCTCTCGAGGGTGCTTTGGTGGAGTAACTTCAGCCACCCTGAATTTTGATACACCTTTCCCAGACCATGCATCGATTAATTTCAGTGGGGTGAGTTTCTCACTCATGTTTTCAGCTTGTTCAAGTATCTTGATTAGATCCCTGCAGTATCCTGTTACATCCATTTTCTCACATGCTACAAATAAAAGTGAAGTAATATTTAAATAGCAAGTTATTTATAGTTATTTAGATAGTATCCATATATATATTAGGTGTATACAAATATATGCACTTTTATATATTTATAGATACATATATCTATAAATATATATCTATGTGCTGTATAATAGCAATGCTTTTTTTATTTTGTTTTTAAACTATAACTTAACAAATAAAACTGTAACCTTCCCTCTGTCAAATTGGGATATATTTGTACTCAAACTTACATGTATCTTTCTACTTCATTATTAAAACTCCAATCCTGCAAACATTTTTACATGTATTTAACATTACAAACCACACAAATTATTTCAAAGAAGCATTTACAAAGCATAAAATTTGTAAGGTAGCTACTATATTACTCTGAAGCTGGATTGCTTTTCCTCACCCATAATATATATCATGGAAAGACTAGAGAGCAAAGAGCAATTGAAGAATATAAGCGAGACATTTCTTCTCTCAATACACTTATGGACAAAACAAGACAGAAAAAGAAGTATTAATTTAATTATACAAATTAGCTTCATCGTGAATAATTATTCCAAGCACTAACACATCCAGGTAGTACATAATGATCACACTTCTACTGCATGATCAGATCATGGCATAGAATTACCCCAACTGCCTCCTCCAATACTAAGAATTAAGTACTGAAAAACTAGTACTGCTGCTAGGTTTCCTCAGACCTTGCTTATATCAAAAGGCCCTAGGGGTAAACCAGCAGTAAACAGGATATATTTCAACTGTATTTCATCACATGGCTCCTATAAGTCTTGGGTACAAGCCAGCTCCATACTCTTCTCAACCTCTGATCCCAGTATAAATTTCAACTAAGCCCCATTTCCAATGAGAAGATAACAAGATATTGTTATTTGCATGATTTTGCAAAACGGTTTTATTATATAGATATAATTAACTGTATGAAGAAAAAAAGAAATTAAATACCTTTGTTTTGTCTACTTTACTCCCCCCAAAATGTACAGGGAAATGAAGTCTAGTTATGAGAACAGTTTTGAATACAGAATTGTTCCTAAGTTTTTCAAGTGTTGATCACTACATTATCCAAATGCTTTGCAATGGATACGTGGTATGAGGAGATTCTATTTTTCACGTATTACAAGAATTCACCTGGTACTCAAAGAAATTTAAAAGGTGGTTTTATGTGTCCAAGAAAGATGCGCAAGACCCACTTTTCCTCAGCACTCTTTTCAGAGCTTTCTAGCTTTGTATGGGATTTCCTATGTCTAAACCAGAGCTCTCACTTAGTAAGTGCAGCAACAAATACTTTGTGCATCTTCAGAGACTTATTAAAACTAGCTACCCAACACTGGCCAGGATGTTTGTGAGCTAAGCAGCAGAAGAGCTTATGTCCCAGAACCACGTTCTACTGAAACCATCCTCCTTTACCATGCAGCAAGTCTTGTTTCAGCACATCTCCCAAGTTCCTTCTACATCTGGCCCATATACCTTCCCTCTTATGTTCCCAACTTTCTTCCAAAGGAAGAGCACACACTAGACAGACATTGTGCTGTTAGGGCTAACACACAGCAAAAGCCTATATTTGTGTGCTCAGTTGTTCTGCACAACTGTCATGCACAGTCCTGACACAGGTAGGTCTCATGAGCATGCAGCACTGAAATCCTCAGAGATTTTACCAGGCAAGTTGTAAAAGGACACGTGCAAACTGTGCCTTCTCAGAGCTGATGTGTGAACAGTTTGCCATGTAGAGAGTAAGAGGCTCCTTTTCAAAATAAAGCTTTCACACTCAGAGATATCCTGAAACAAAACCTGACACATAAAAGAATCTTTTTAAAACAGGTAAGCTGAATGGCTGAGCCTGAAACATACCGAAGCGTTGGGCCTCAGGCAAAAAGCCAAACCAGGAAGCGCCCTGCTAAACATCATGAATTTGGCAACACTAAGCCACTAAAAACCGACGTTCATAAAATTTGCACCTTGGAAACAGGCAGTATTACACGCACTTTTTACAGAAGTTGCTTACGGTTTGTCTAAAAAAGATATTTCTTTAAGCCAACCTTCTCCATGTTCTCTGTCCTTGGTTATAAAAACAATTTACTTACAGCTCTCTTTACAGCAGTTATCACACATTCTGTTGCAGTTTGCAGAATCCCATACTTCATCAAAATGATGGGCTATGAGGACCCGGCGACATCTGAAAGAACAGAGAGCAAAGAGGGACTATAGAGCATACATATATAAACCTGTGTTACAAATCATGAGTGTGGCAAAAAGAAGGTCCCTTGGGTCAGCTCATATCTCAAAACAAGCATGAAGAATTATCTCAGGAAAAATCAGAAAACAAACACTGTGACACAGTATTCACTGTCAGTTATGCTAACAGGAGTAACTAGTAGCTTTCAGTAATAGTACTGTAGGAACAGTTTGGTTAAGGCAGAAAAGTATAATCTGCAATTTCAACAAAATGAAAAATCATAAGAATATGAACTAATTCTTAGACTGAGGCCAACAAAAGCTATACTGAATGCACGAGTTGTCCACAACACAGATACAAGTGTTTTCCATGAAGTATTCCATACAGCTCAGTACAGCAGATGAAGCATTAAGAACATGTGGATTCCTGTACGGGCAATAAAAACTGGTACCTTAGAGTAAAAACCAAAGTATTCCAGCTTTTGCTCTGAATGGAATTTGAAATCCAAAGTGTTTGTTGACAGATATTTCACCTCAACATAACTGCTTCCAGAACTTTATCCTGAAGCTGGCAAGCAACACACCAACACTCAGTTTTATGCAAGAGTACACGTACTGAGTAGCCAAACCACAAACTCCAAACTCAAGACACTGTTACAATAGTAGTGTTTCTATAGTGTGGTGGGGTTTTTTTGTTTTGTTGTTGTTGCTTTTGTGGATGGTTTTGTTTGGTGGTTGCTTTGGGTTTTTTTTCAAATGCTCTCAAAAAAGAGAAAAAAAAAAATCAACAAAATTAGCCTATTTAAAAACTAAGCAACCATACCACCACAGTAACTTACTTGCTCGTATTCTGGCAGTAAGACACCATATCATACAGCTTCTCTTGCCCTACATTTTCCATCACTACCATTGAGCTGATTCTGAATATATCTCCAAAGCCATAGTACAAAATGCAGTCAGCTTTTTGGTCATCTCTACCTGCAATGCATTAAAATGAACAAAAAATTTAGAAGAGATTTACTTTAAGCATAGCATTTTCTGGTACAAATTCCACTCTTTCTGCATAGGCTTCTGCAGCCCCTGTAAGAGAGTGCATAACTGTAACAGTATCAAGCATAACATATTAGCCAACAGAACATAGCATGATACAGACTAGAAATAAAATAGATTTAGAAGAGTCTTCTACAACTACAGAATCAAGCAAACTGAAAATACTACACAATGAAGATTTTGACCCTTTAACAACTACAATAAAATATTAGTATCATACAGAAAGTCAGTGAAATCACTATTTTCTCACTCTAAAACCTCTTGGAAAATCCTAGCCAAATACATCTTGAAGCCCAATTCTTATTTGTTTAATAGACATTGTAAGGTTCAAATACCTTATTAGGTATTAATGGTAATAAATAAAGAGAGAATTAGGTACAATTTAACAAAATATTCTGTTTAAAACCAACTGTGCCTTCTATAGCTGAACTTAGATCATCTTTCTTCCTGTTGCCCACCCCTCCCAATGATGTGCTGATGGGTGTCCTCCTGCCATTTACAAGATCCAGAGAGCAGAAAAGGCCTAAAAACCCTAAACTTTTTTAAAAGTTTAACATAGAATCGAAAGGAACTACTTCAACTGGATGGGAAGTCAAAGGGAAAAAGGAAGGTTTCATAAGCTAAGTACTAAGTTCAGGCAAATGAGTAGCGGTGCTTAATTAATCCTTCCCCAGAAGAATCTCATTTAAATTGAGCTATGAAGAAGAAACACAAAAGCTTGCTTTAATTATCCCAAGTTGATAAACACTGTGAAACAACTATTTCAGCACCTATATGGCCCTTGTCTCACCACTTCAATATTTATACTTCCCGCTACCTCCAGCACTATCTGGAAGTAACCAGGTTCTAGCATAAGCAGATGCAAACTCCCAAACTTTGATGACTGTTGTATTTCTTAGGCCAGCATTAAGGCCGATTTCTATTGCACAGGCATAGTTAAAATCTCAACCAATTGCCCCTCAGGGTCCTTATAAAGCTTTCCTCCACATAGATTCAACTCTGTCTTTGAAAAAGTAATAATGCACAAGGTCAAAAAACCCACACCAAAATAAAACACCACAAACCCTTTTTTTTAGCTGTAACAGCTATTTAGTGCTGCTATACATTGATCAATCCTTAAAATTCCCTGCTCCAGACTCCCCATCCTACTTGTATTTCAGTGGCCACTGAAATTCATACAGCCATTAGACATCATCTAGAGACAATGTGAGCAAATCACACAAACCAGTTGCTATGCAAAGGAAAAAAAAACAAACAAAAAAATCCTTTCTGTAACATACATCCCATCAGTCAATGTCATGTTATGAAATTATTCTGGTAAGCCACAGATGTCACAAAAATCAAGTAATTAAAAAAATGCTGAGTAAATGGCTAGGTACCCAGTTATTCTTTGCTACACTGCAGTACAGAGGCCTGAGATCATGAATGTAGTTTATATTTGCTTTAAAGCCTCTTTATAGAGGCAGAGTGGCATTACACACTTCGGAACCTGTCTCAAAGACAAGACACACTGCACAAATGACTGAAGTCAAAGTACAATTTTATTGGTTTAATGGATGTAAAAGGCAACTTTGCAAAAGCCATTTCCTACAATACCTGCACGTCCACTCTCTTGGTAGTAGTTCTCCATGGACTTGCTCATAGAATGATGAATTACAAACCTCACATCAGGTTTATCAATTCCCATGCCAAAAGCAACAGTTGCCACCACAACCTGAAAAAAGATTAAGAAACCATCAAGGTACCAAAACACAATTTGTTTAAATGAGACATAAGTCTATGAAAAGTATCTGCTTCACCTGGATTTGATTCGCTGCCCATCCTTTATGAACTTTGGTCTTATATTTAGCATCCATGTTTGCATGGTAAGTCCCTGCCTTGATTCCCAGTTTCTGCAAACTCACAGTAACTTGCTCAGAATCCTTCTGAGAAAAACAATAAACAATTCCTGCAAGAAAGTGGAAGATGCCTTATTGTAATGTCTTAAAAAACCCAAACAATTACCAATACTTAAAAACAGCTTTGAAAGTTTTATTAACTTAAAAATAAATAAATAAAACCCAGTAAACAACCTTTGTGCCTATTCAGTCTGCAGTATTGGTAGCCATGAAGGGAACTTCAATTATCAGCTTTGACTTGTAGACTAAAGAGAAAATATGGGTGCCAACCCACATAATCATGGAAGTATTCTATTAATGTTCAAGGAGGACAATGGTTATTAATGCTTATGTAAAGGGGTGCTGTTCCTTATGACACCTGTGACATCTCACCTGATGTTTCAGATAAATCTGCTTTTTGTCATTAGTCAGTCTGGGCTAAGTCAAGGATTACACACAAAGCCGTGCGATTTGTGATCATCTTAGCACAGTTTGTACTCAGGGAGCTGCTTGTTACAGCCACAGTGTTCCACAGCAGAGACAGGGACACGCTGCTGCTCCAGAAAATTGGATTCTGTTGCCTTTGTAATATGGCTCTCCTCTTTATTTGCACTACATAATTTATTGAATTACACAAAGTCCAACTATTGCAGTTCTGCTTTCATCACAAAAGTACAATTCACCCCACCACACCCCCATTCTGGGAACTGAATAATACATGAATCTTATGATCAAATATGAAAAAGAAGTGTTAAAGATAGTAAGTATCCTGACGCATAGATACTAAATGACATATGTGTGATTTAAGAACAGAGATAACCTTTTTTGAGCCTTGTTCTTACAAATCTTAAAAATTGCTATTATTATCTATACAAACATTGTTCTATATACATCAACATTATATTTCAATACTTCAGAAGATATAAGTAAACTGTAAAGACATTTAAACACTAATGAATGAAAAGAGTAATTATTCAAGGTACAGGTCTTACATCCATCTAATGCTGGATGTTTAATGTATGGTGAACATAGAGTTTCTCTACACGTTTCAGAATCACTTGAAAACATCCCTGTAAGGCCAAAGATTATAAAAAAAATAGCATGCTCATTTTTATTTTCTTTTTTTTTTTAAACACTTTTTACCTGAGAATCCTTTGTATCTTCCATTAATGATCTTAACTATGTCCTCAATGAAATCTTCATTATTTGAAGGCTTATGACGAACCTCAAAAATATAATATACACATGTCAGAGAGTTCTTCAAGTGTGCACACAGTCTGTTAAACAATCCTATTATTCTGCTTCTTCCACTAAACATAACTATTCTTCCATTTACAGTCAGATTACATATCAAAAGTCCATAGATAAAACAAACCAAAACAAAGCCACAAGTTTTCCCATGAAGAACAAAGAAAAAACCTGTGGCCAAACTGAAAATACAGTACAACACAATAATTCACAACTTTTTGCAATCATATGACATTTTTCAACAGACTGCAGCAGTGAGACTGCTACCTACCTCTCCCCTGTACAGAGTCCTATCTGCTAAGCCTTGCTCACAAAGACAGAGCAGCCCAAGTTCCTCTGCAGATGACGCCAAGTTCAGCAACACAAAGTAATGAAAGAACACCATCATTCAGTTGAAAAACGTGTAATTGAAAATCTACTCTAAAATTCATCAACTGTACCTTACAGAAGACAACATGACTGCAATGCAGTCAAACAAACAGGTAGTAAGACATACCTCATAGTAAAGATTGGGCCGGTTGAAAGAAGCAGTAAAGGTAATGCACTTCTGAACATGCAAAATTTTCTGAGCATCCTTTAAAACATGATTTGTAGCAGTTGCTGTCAATCCAATCAAGGGAGCATTGGGAAACTGTCTTTTCAAGATACCAAGAGACTTGTAGTCTAAGCAAGAAAATGAAAAGGAGAAAGAAAAAGATTTCTCATACCATAGATTCAAAGTTAAAAAAGATATTCATGTAGATAGTATTCAATGGGGTAATACTGAAATAAATGTTATTACTGATCAATTTACTACAGTACTAATGTATACATCCAAATTATTTAATAAAGAAGGTTGCACTTATAAAAATAGATGCTCTCTCTTCTAATTGAATTTTACAGAAACAGCCACAATTCAGAAGGCAAAACATATTGAAAGAGAAGGTCTTAAAAAGATAGAAAAATATAAGTGGCATCACATTAACCAACATTCAGGTTATTTTGCAGGTCTGTTTTTACAAACAGCTTTTCAGTAAACACAGCTTTGCTGATAAACAAGCAATGTAGAATTTGGATACATAGACCATAGTACACCAAGGAAAGAATTTAAAGGCTCAGTGCTGACAATCACTTGCTGCCTTAGAACAGAAATGCAGCCAGAGGTACATATTCAAATTCCACGTTGCCTGTTTAACTGGCATGGCTCTTTGCTCAGACAACACTTTTTAACAAAACTGCAAAGGTTGACTTTACAGTTATTATTGCCTCAAATCAGGTTTTCTTTCAAAGGCGAAGAAACAGTAGCCAGTAAGTAACAGACTTCTACTACTGACAAGATAGGAAACCAACAAAGCACACTTTCTTTCCCTGCAAGTCAAGGGCATTTGTTTCAACTTGCTTTAGAAGCAATTAAAATACAACTCATAAATTTACAAAATGCTCTACCTCTGTCACACAGAGTGTTAGGGAGTGGTGTACAGAATGACTTTTTCATGTAGCCATAGATTAAAGATAACTGTATTGTCCATATTAAAGATGGCAGCCAAAAACTTTCATTTCACTAAGCTCCAATTAAAGTAAACTTAATTAGGAGTTTTTCAGAATACTGACAGCAAAATCTACATTGAAATTGCTCCCATTTGCATGAACTTAGCTCCTGGATAAGGATGTAGTCATTTGTGAATTTAATTTAAAGTCCTTGAGCTAACACAGGTACTTGCCATACCCTAAGTATTTACTTAACACATGAAGAAAGCACCTGGCTTTATTTCAGGCCTAACTCATTATTTATTGATGCCTGAATAACACTGCAAACTGGATTTCTGATGAGCATACCAGGCCTGAAGTCATGACCCCATTGACTACAGCAATGGACTTCATCTACAGCAATGCGAGCAAGACACCCTGCTTGATAAGCTTTCTCTAGCTTTGACATGAACATTTTGCTTTTTGCAATCTTCTCCGGGGTCACGTAAATGAGCTTCAGTTGCGAATTTCTGTCTAGCATTTCGGTATGAACCCACTTCACATGTTCCTGTTCAAAACAAAAGGAGAAATCGGGGGCTAACAAACTAGGACAACACACTGAAGTTGCTTAGTGCTAAGATTCTTAAGAGGTTATTAACAATTCGTATGGGGTAATTAAGAGAGTCTGATAAACTGTTACACAGTATTTACCGCTACTATAAGTCTTTGTTGAAGATCATTATATATAAAATGTTAATTTTAATACTTGGAAAATCTGCCACAGAACTTTGAAAAAGCAAACTATTGAATATTTGTCTTTGCTTCATCACGTGATATCAGTATTTTCCCAATAAACTATAATGTACCAAACATGCCTGTGGTACTACAAGAGTAATTTCTTGCACACAACTGTAGTCTTTATTACTGAGTTTTCAAAGCACTCTACCTCAAAGCAGGGTCCAAGTTTGGCACACTGCATAAAGCCACTAACCTATCAAATCCAGTGTCATGTTCAAGTTAATGACCACAGCCTCCTGCTAGTCAGGAAAATATATTTCACTGTAAAAAGCAATTGGCTAATAACAGACTGAGAAGTAAGTTGCTTCTTGGCCTCTGGATCAAACAGCTTACCATCCTAAAGTAAGATAAATAATTATATGTAAAAGCCTGCACAACTTAACATGTTACTAGTGGACAAAAGTCATCTACTCCAATCATCTTTTAAGTCTAGAAGCTGAGTAAAAATCTACAACACACACCAGCCAAAGGTACTTCACATCCTCTAAACAGCCCAATGAAATCTATTTATTCCATGAAAGGTGTTGGTTTACACGTGTTCTTATCATTAAAACAAGAATGCAAAATACTTATTCACATATCACAGCATGTAGCTGGCAAAATACTGTTGACAGAATGGCATTAACTGATAAAACTGTGCCATTCATTCAGTATTCATAAATAACATACACAGAGGCAAGATGCCGGTACATACACCACAAAAACTGTGAAGAATTGGCAGTTAAACATACCTTACTGCTTGAGGCATTTAATAAAGTTGCAGAAATACCAAGCTGTTCCAAAACCATGAGTTGATCTTCCATAAGTGATATCAAAGGACATATCACGAGTGTGAAACCTGTAACAATCAATCACTGTGCAAACTGAACAGTTCAGATGTCACAAACATCTCCTCTAATACTTCTTACTAATGCATGAGTCCTGTTCTGAAGGAACTGCCAAAGGTGAGCTTAAGCTTCACACATAGTAGCAGATTCCCCTCCTAGAGAGCTGATAAGTGACTGCTGGGTCACATAGGGATACTTCTTATCAACTGCCCATGACATGCACCTTCTCTTAGAATCTAGACCACAAACAACTGAGCTGCAACAAACAGAGTTTAAGAACTAATATACAAAACAAAGAAAGTTGGATTCACACCTGTGTTGTGAGGTGCTAATTTACCATACAACTAAGCAATGCTAGGTATTGGTAAATTTGGTCTTTGTAAATAAACAAACTTCCATGCAATTGGATGGGTTATTTTTCAAAAAGAAAGCTCAGAAACTAGAACAGGATACTTATTTTCAAAAATGAATATGCAAAGTCTCTCCCAAATAACCTGAAGCTAAAACTTTAGAGTGGAAGAGACAAATAACAGATATCCATACCTTAATAATTTACAGCCTGTATATTGAATTAATGAAGAAAGAAAGAAGTGACAAACTTTTAAAAAGTTCTTTCAGTGTTTAATAATATAATGTATTGAGAGGAACATAGATAAATTATTTAAATCTAAATCACGTCTAAAAGGCACACCTATTTTAAAGCTGCTATTGCTCCTTCAGAGAAAATAAAGTAAGAGAGCAAAGCAAATATTTTTAGTTAATCCTTCTCTCATATCTTTGCTCTTTTTTCCACATACTGTGATACTAGACCAATGTAATGTTCATTCTCCAAATAACTATAAAAGGGAGAAAATAAATACAATTGTTTATATGTGACCTTTTCTGCCCTTACATACCATCAGAACACACAGCTGGTAACTGATAGCAAAGGCTCTTCCCACCACCTGTAGGCATGACAAGAAATATATCCTTTCCTGCCATTGCAGCATTTACTGTTTCAAGTTGCAAGGACCTAAACTTCTGGAGTTTAAATTTGCCCTGCAGTGCAGTTTTTATCTTCTCATACCATGGAAAATCTGTTAAGGGAAAAAAACCAAACACGTTTCACAACCAATCTAAAATATAAGAAGGAAGGGCAATTTACATATACAATAACTAAATCTGGAAGCAACACAATTTTAGATCTGGGAAAGTGTTCAAAGATTCAATAAGGGCACACAAAAAGCTACACACAACCCGAGTCCATAAAAACCAGTTTCTATGGTGGACCTTTGAGAACTCTGAAATGTAAACACAATACACCTCCAGACTAAAGGCTCTTATTGCACATAAATGTGAACTAATACGAAAAAACACACAAGCAGACGGAACTTCAAAGTGCTAGTGATCAAGTTAACTGATCAGTCCAAAATTAAATGGAAATGAGAAGCCCACCCTGAAAATAAATAAAACCAGACACCAAGCCCTACAACAGTTGCCCAAATGCTTCCCCCACACAAATGCAGTGATTACAAACAGTACAATGAAGGCAGGGCTGCCATTTTTTCCATATATTCCAGCGATAATAAGTATTTATTTAAAAAAAAAAAGGGGGGGGGGGGAGTTTAATCTTCCCCAAAATAACCACCCCAACATGCTTATAATAGTTTTTTCTTTTCTTCAACAGGGCTAAAGACTGCATCATTTAACAAGATAATACTGTAAAAACTTAAATTTCAGATGCATCAGGAAGCATATTAACCATTTTCGTATTATTAAAATTAAAATGCAGAAAAACTGTGGGAACTCCAGGCTACACTGTGTGCAATGCAAGAATTAACTTTGGGAATTGAGGTGACATTGCTTCCTAATTTACAGAGAGCACAGACAAGATCCAAGGCTCTCTGAAACCAAGCCTCCCACTGACTTCAGTGAGCTTTATACTGGGACCAAATTTAGCTACTGCTCTTATTCAGCACGTACACAGCATCTGATTGCAAAGATGTTAGTTTTCAAAGCACAGGAGGAGAGAATTAGGCACAAAGCTACCCAAAACAAATCAATTTGTTCAATAGCATCAATTTGCAATTATAAAGTATCAGTATTCTTACATATGCATAACACTTTTCTCAAACTCAGACAAATATGGATTAGACTACAAAATTAATTTCATTTTTAAAAAAGCCTAAAAAGAGAATATATACAATGGATAAAGGCAGAAATTAACAATGCATTTCCAAATTGCAAGTGAAGTAAAAGAGGAGGGGGGAAAAAAAAAATAATAAAAAGATCTGAATTGAATTTGGCTAGGCATAACATGGTCAAGACCCACCAACTACCCAGGACTTTAGTCAATGTTTAACTTGAAAGACAGTGCTTCCAAAAGAACAGCAGCCCTCACACCACCATGGGGCACTTGCCACTTGGACTAACTCTACCATACTAATGTATTCCACATTACTTTTGGCAGTCAGCATCCATCTAATTTGCATTACTTTGGTAAGGCAGTGAGGCTACATAACCCATGGCAAACACAACCAATGTCCTATTCACTGAAGCAAGAAGAAACACAAAGAGAGCAAGAAGTAACTTTGAGAGTGCAAGACTGTTATTATCAAATCCTGAAAAGATCCAGAATAATTATTTTTAGAACATAAACAGGGAATATAAGTATTGCAATATATCCAGATTTACTCTGGGATTCTTATAGCAAATCAAATCAAGTTGTGACTTTGCAACAAGAAAAGAATAAAAGTAGTTATGACAGGCCATTCTTGTGATAATTCTGTCCAGAAGAACTCAGATTAGTATTCAGGAATGTCCAGGGAGTTAAGTACAAACATTACCCTGAGTAATTAAGACAGCAGGTCACCCTGCTGAACAAAATGAAATAGGACAATATAATTATCCAAACAAAACTCTGTATGAACACATTTTTCCCCTACTGAATTAGTTTACTTCTATGTTAGAATACTTGAATTTGACTCTGCAAACCTTTTTTGTTCCATGCCTCGGCTGAGGTTTCCATGTCTTTACTTCCACCTGCCTCCAAGTCTCCTGAGGACTGCTTTATCAGACTTTTTACTCTCATCTTCTTTTGAATGAGTTCCTGCTGTTTATCCACAAGTTCCTGAATCTGCATCTCCACCGCTTGCAGCTCATTTTCAATGGAAGCCAGTACCTCCTCTAGCACTGAAAGGAAAAGCAAGGTGAACACAGAATAGAGACTACAGTAACATGCTAGTTCCGATTTTAAATGACATCTTAATTTGTTGATTGAGAACAATCAAAATTAAACACAAACCAAAAGCATTTAGAGAAACAGACGGCCTGACAGGCCCACTGATAAGATTATAGCATCTAATATTGTATATGCCATGTAAAAATACTCAGCAAGGCTTAACAATGTATTTCTTATATTAGTAGGTCATATATACACAGGTATACTGTGAGTTGTAATCTCCGATATGGTATATGAGAGATATGCAATACTATCATTGCCTGCATTGATTAATAAATAAAAAAATATATCACAACCCAGTTTCTCAAACGCAGTACCACTCCAGAGAAACACTCGAAATTATTTTCTTTTCTGCAGATGCACATGAAGCAGTGAAAAGCATATCGTATCTGCCCTGATATTAAAGCTGCAAGTGTTACAATGAAGACGAGTACTCCAGCCAATTCCAAGGTGAGCACAACATTAGAATGTTTTTAATAGAAAGCATTTACATGTGAGAAGCAACATTAATCTCAGCAAGTAAAGGTCTTCTGAAGATGGAAATAGGGACATTAGCAAAAAACTACATTTCATGCACCCAGATCTCCCTCCTATGCAGGACCAGAGGATCTGCTGAATGTCAAGGTTTGAACACAGAGGATGAATGCTTTTGCAAACACAAGCCATTCTTCACATCTGAAAAAGCTGAAGCAAATAATCCCCAAAAGCTTGGGTTAGATAAGTGAATCTTTGGTGGGAATTTGCCTCTTTATATGCTAATACACATCTATGTGAATTATGGATTGTGTTCTAGAATCCAATTCCCAGGGTTTAAAACAATAATTGACACATACCACAGCATGCCAAGCGTGTATCACTGTTTCAGAGCCAGGTCAGAAAAGCATAAGAAGAAATGTCTTCCTCTCCTCATCCCAAAAATTAAAGAGATTTTGGTCCAAGCACAGCAGATATGATAATGTGCTTATGGAAGCAAAAAATGTATAACGTGGAAAAAGATATCCTCATTATATATGGCATGAAATGGGGACAATTTGTCTTCCTAAATGCCTACTGTTAGTCAGCAGGAAAGAGTTGAAAGTATCTTAAAATATGAAGCATATTTTCAAAATAGTGAAAACCAAGTAATTTCCTTGACAAATCTGCTTTTGTTTTAGTTTTTATCTAAGAAACAAATAGTTACCCAGTAGAAGAACTTTTTCTTCAAATCTGAAGTATAATAGCACCGACACCACAAACTCTTTTCTGTATACATTAAATTCATATAACTAACAATCAATAACATCAGGTGATTGTGTCTGTTAGCTAAAAGATAACAAAATTAACATATTGAATACTAATGTTGGATTACCTGCAACAGCTGTCATCTTTGGAGATTACAGAATGTTATCCTTAGGAGGCCTTATTTAACCGAGCAACTGTCACCAAGAATAAAATATGATAAATTAAAATAAAAACCCAAAATTATTTCATGAGTAAAACTTAGAACAAATGTACTGCAAGATATTTTTCATTAATATAGGAGGTGCTAATATAACAGTTTAAGTACCAGTTCATTTAATCTGCCTATATAAATATGCCCAACTAGATGACAACATACTTCTTCCCTTCCACAAAAGGGACAGATACCAACTTGCAACCAATTCCTAAGGCTATAGCTCACCAGCCTTCTAAATGAAACCAAGTGAATTTTGACCAACTCATAAATTTTCTGAGAGGCATGGTCTAATATAGACCAGTCATTCACCTACCTTTGACCTATCTTTTTTTTTTTCTATCTCTTCAAAGACTATTTTACAGAAAAGTCTGAACAAATTATATTGTGCCCCTTAGAAAAGCAGCCACCATAACACCCAGAGGATCTTCTAGGAGGAAGTAGAAAGGTAGTTTGGTTCAGAGAAGGGGCATCAGTTTTAATTAGATCATCAGTGAGATGAACTTAGAATTCTATTTATTGGCTAATTTTCTGAACAACATTCTTTGTCACATTATATGCTAATAATACAAAACTCGAGAAACTTGATATTCTCTCACTCTTGTTGAATTCTGAACTATTATACACATGGGAGCCAAATCTGAGGGAAGGTGAAAGGGAACAAATTCATCAGACCCTTACTATAAGCTGATCCTAACGTAACAAATATTTTACTGTGTTCCTATAAATGGGGGGAAAATATATATAAAAAAGAATGTGTGAATAAAACATTGACTTTGCCAGAAAAGGTTATAATTAAAAATAAGATAAAGGTCCACACTTCAGAAAGAAATTGATTATTGTGTAAGATAACTCAGCAGTGTCCAGGTCACCCACATAATTCAAGTTACACAGTCCTGTCTTTATACCACCTCCCACTTGCACAAAAGTATTTGGAAATACTGGTCTCCCCAAAGTATAGAGCAACTAGTGGCATCCAGAAACAACAGTAGGTGTGAAACAGACACACTGTAAGTGCAATACACTACTTCTATTCCCCACAGCAAGCACGAACCTCATAAATACCACTAGGCTGATAGCTCAGGAAACATAAGCCATTTTCTTATCCAAAGAGCGGGAAAAGAATGAAAATTACCTATGAAAGTTTCAAACATCTGAATTCCTGTGAATACACCCCATAACAGCCTTTTCTAAATAGCCCACTAGGGGGGAAAAAAGAGGCCTTAAGCAGATAGAGGCCGGCCATGCCTGAAACAGACAGGCTGGTGGTAACCAGCGACACTTCCTACCCCGCACAGGTTTAAGTGGGTGTCCCAGCACTGGAAGCTGTCTTACCTCACCTTCTATCCAGCCTCCACACTAAACCTCTTCAGCCCCAACTCTAAGAATTGACGTTAATAGAGCATTACCAAACCAAAACCCCTTAAATTAGGCAATAAAACCAACAAGAATTGCACAGGCAAGATGCGTCACCTTAGCGGTAGTTTAATGGGGTAAAAAAATCCCCCATCCGGCCATAAAAACCCTGAGAAGCCACCTTCAAAAGAAAAAAAAAATATCATTAAGAGAGGAAGAAAAAAGCCAAACCGGCAGCAGGGACGATACCTTCACACCGGCCGTGTCAGCACCCGTCACCCGCAACCCCAACACGAGCCGCGGGCACGAAACGCAGGGAGCGACCGCCTCACCGAGGCGGCCCCACGCCTCACAGCGGCGGCCCATAGCGGAGCCGTCGCGACCGGGCAGAGAAGCCGCCTGTCCGGCGGGCCGGAGGAGCAGCGCCGCGGCGGCGGGGCGGGCCGGAGACTGCTGGAGGCCACGCAGTCGGAGGAGGACGCGGCCGGCAGACCCCTGCCGCCAACGGCCTCAGCCTCGGCCCCCGCCGCGCCACGCCACGCCACCCCCGTCCTCTCGCACGACGGTTACGGCCCCGGCGCGCGCCGCTCGCCTCTTCCCCCCAGCCCCAACCACCACTACTCCCCGCTCCCACCTGGACTGCCGGCTCCCAGGCCCAGGCCCAGGCCCCGCCCCCTCCCGGTTCCGCCTCTTCCGTTGCCGGCTTCTCTCAGCCAATCGCCAAGAGAGGTCGAGAGCGAGGGTGACCACGTGCATCCTCTCTCCCCCAATCAGCAGCGGCCCGGCGGCGGTAATGAGAGCAGAGAGGCGGGCGCTGAGACGGGCGGGGGCGCAGCGGCGGTAGCAGCAGTAGCAGCAGCGGCGGCGCGAACAACGCGGCTGCTGATTGGCGCCGGCCCCTCCAATCGGCGGCCCCCTTCCACCCGGCGGCGAGGCGAAGGGGGCTGCGTGTTTCCGGAAGACGTGGCCGTTGCAGCCGCCGCTTCTCAGCCCCGCGCTCCCGGCCCCGCCGCTGCCGCCACCATGATCTCCCTCTCGGACACCCAGAGTAAGCACCGCCCCCTCGCCACCGGGAGTCCGCCGTGGGAGGGGAGGGGAGAGGAGAGGAGGGAAAGGAAAGGAAAGGGGAGGGGAGGGTCGCGTCGCGTCGCCCGCCGCGGGGCTGGGGCCGGCGGGCGCCGGGGAGGGGGCCCCAGTGGCGGCCGAGCGGCGCGGGGCGAGCCGGGCCCGGGCCCGGCCCCGCCCGGCCCCCTCGCCTTTTGTTTGCGGTCCCGCGCCCGCCGGTCGCAGCCGTGGGAGCGGTCGGGGCTGAGGGCCCCGGCCCGGGCCGGTGTGGCGGAGCGCCCCTGCGGAGAGCTCTCCGCCGTCCTCGGCCCGCGTCCGCCCCGGAGACGCGGCTCTCGGCGCTGGGGCGGGAGTCGCTGAGGCGGGGTCCGGCTTGCGCGGGCACCGGCTGGAAACCAGCGGCGGGCCGGGAACGGGAGGGGCGCAGGCGGAGCTTACCTGTCCGCGCCCGTCGGCATCGCCTCTTCGTGAGGGCGGTCAAAACGGCGCTGGCCCCGGCGTCGGGTCTAGCGGCGGTGCGGTGAGCCGTCAGGTGAAGCGGAGAGCGAGCTGGGGCGCGGGGCTGCGGCGGAGCGCTCGGCAGGGCTGGTCCCCGCGCCCCGGAGAGGGCGCTTCTGCCGCCGCCGCTAGCGTTTGCCTTGGGCTGGGAGATGTTCCGTGTGGGCAGGGGTGCTGCGATGCGACGGTGGCGAGAACGAAGGAAAGCCGAACGGTAAACAAAAGTAACCATTAGCTGAAGTCTTCTAGCGTGCCTCCATGTGGACGTTAGCGGTTTGGAATCACTGAACTGTACGTTAGTGGCTTCTCTTAACGTGCCGTTATCACGCTGAACGTTTGCAGGTGCAGCGAGGGGGTTTTAAGGTGAGGACCAGACACTCAGTCTGAAGGAGGGGGGCGGGGGGGAGAAAAATGTACTTGCATGTGACCGCAGTTTTGTTCTCACTGAATAGAAGACTTGGAAATAGAGGTGCTGAAAGGGAAAATACAAAGAAATCAAAGTAAAGGGGTTTGTAAGAGTTTAAACTTCAAGGTAAAGGAGAACGGGAGGTGTTTGATTTAAGTTAACATCTCACGTATGATGTGTTTCTGGCATGGTTGCCATGGAAGGAAATAAGTCAGCTTGATAAGCACTGTACTGTCAGTTATGAAGGAAGGCAAGTGTGAAAGATGTAGAAAAGAAAGTTAAAAAAACTGAGTTTAACTTGATAGCAGGATACTGGAAACAGAGGCATTGGAGAGCCAGTCAAGGCCAAGCATGAAGACAGGCAGAAAAGAAGGTTAGCGGTGTTCAAGGTCAATGATTTCTTGAGAAATTTAGGTGCCGTGCTCTGTTACTGGGATGGGTACTAACCCTTGGGGTTAACTTTTAGATTTCTGACTGATTAAACCCTTGCAGGCTTTGCTTTTCCCATTCTCCTGTTCTCCTGTCCAGAGTATTCATTGTGGAAAAAAAGAAAAATCTCTTCAGAAAGAGGACATCTGTTCACTGTTTCCTTTTCTTAGTTCCTCGTTTGGGACCTTCAGCTAACTCCAGTGCTGATTCTGTTGGTTTTAACTTTCAGAGCCAAGAGTAGTAAGTAAAATACTGTGGAGTTCAGGGGGGTTTTTTAGGGTGGTTTTTTTTTTCATTGTTTTTTTGAAATTCTGAAGATATTTCATCAGATAGTTTTAAACTCACTGTGGTCTCGAAAAATATGGAGTTAGCCGTAGAGTCACTGCTGGAGTAGTGTGATAAATACCTGGAGATGACTGCTGCATTAGTTGACGTTTGGAAAGTTTAAATTTGCAGCTGTAGTCTAGAACATTTTGTAAGCGATTCATTGAATGGTGTAATAAATCACCAGTAATTGCAAAAGAATGCACTTAGTTTTTCCCAAACAAATTAATTTTTCAGTACTAAAAAATACTACTAGCAAAATAATAATAGTTAGAAATTGAAACTTTTCATAACCTATAAACTGCATGAATTTTTGTCTTCTGAGAGCCTGTAGTGCACAATTCCATTTATTTTGTACACAAAAGATGGAGGATGTGTATTGTCTTCCATGAACTTTCACAGTCAATGTGTCTTAATATTTACTAAGCTGTTTCAATACAGTGCTGAAGTACTCTTACACAGCTTACAGGATTTCTACAGAAACATTTGAGAAAGTATTGCTCCCTCATTTCAGTAAATCATAATAGTTTAAAAAAAAAACATATTAAATGTCACATGGTTAGTATGCGTTTCTGCATTTCTAGGTATTGAAATGTATTTGAGTAATATGGGAAGGCTCTTCTGGTGCAGGAGAAAGCATTTAAAAATAATTCACACCCTCTATAAAAATTCCTAGTCCATTGTTGCAAAGATTATGTACAAAATCACTGTGCTTTTTTTTTTTTTCCTTCCCCTAAGAATGCTAGTGAAATATATTTCCAAATTCTGATATGAATCAAGTCAGTAATACCTTCTACTGAGATATTAGCAACAGGGAGTAATAGTCCTGGACTACTCATCTTCTTTCAGCAGTAGTTTTGGGACAATAAGAATGGTGGTCCTTTTTTTTTTTTTTTTTCTTTTCACTAACCAGGGAATATGCTTGACTTCTAAAGTGAATCTGAATCCGTTGTAGGAGTAGGTGATTACAAACATGTTTCAAATGAATACAGGAGAAGTGACAGAATAGTAATTGCAGCAGCTGTTGGGAGGTGGCCTCTGCCTTCTTGCTAGATCCCTACTTTGTGCTGTGTCTGTGAGAGGAATGAATACTCGCTTCCCATGACTGCATATTTATCTTATTGGCAGCTGGTAATTCCTTTGGAGTCCTGCCTCCAAGTGTTTTCCTTCCAGAATACAGATTGTTTCTGCTCTTCTAAAGTAGAGAGTAGTAGAGAAAAGGGCAGATTGCAATTATTATATTGCTTTTAGTCAGCAGATTCTCAATACTTGTTTACAATGAAAAATGGAATTGCAAATTGTATTTTCAATGAATGTCTGCAGTAAATCAATTGTAGCAGGTTACATAGTAGTTTTAATTCTGGGTGGTTAAAATGCTTATAGCAAAAGTTTAAAGTGGCAGGCAGTGCTGTAGAACTACAGATTTAATACCATGTGGTCTGTAACCTTGCTCAAGTTAGGGAAGTTGAATGTTGCTGTACAAATCTCTCTACTCTGGGGTGTTTTGAATTTTTTGCAATAACTAAATGGAAGTTCTGAAATAGGCAGAATGATACTCCTTTACTCCTGAGCTCTTCAAGCAACAGTAAACGATCAACTAGATCTACACTGCAGTCAAAAGTGCAACTGAAATACATTTATGTAGATCTGGCAAGCAGTAGCAGTGAAGGCTATGATAGTGTGGGTGGGGTTTCTTGTTTGTTTGTTTCAGGCTAGACTATACAAAACTACTGGGATCTTCAAAATATACCCATTTATACACAGATACAGACACACAAACTGGGCTGCCAGCCTGTCTATAGTAAGTATCGTGGCTGGTTTTGCTAGCTGGTTTTATGCATCCTGTAAGTTTCTAAATTTTCTGGTCGCAAGGATAGCAATAATGTAAGGGTGAGTGCATAGATAAATGCAAAGATTTTTGCAGCTGTGGTGTTGTCGTTTGTGTTATTTCTCCCATTCAGTCTGCATGAGAGTGACAGGAAGGCCTTAGAGGTTTAATTTTAAAAGTAGGATGTATTTCTAAGTATGGTCTTAGAGGCTATTGTCAAGTGGTAGCTTTAATCATAGCTTGATATTTTTAACCTGGTTTGTCAGACAGACCTTCCATCCTACTCTTGCCTTCACAGTATTTCTTGAGCAACCTTTACAGACAGGCAGAATTCAAAGATATGTAGTATCTACAAGTTTTGTGAAAACTGGCAACTGGCTGGAGACCCAAGCTAGTGTTTAATAGCCGTCAGCGCATGTGTAACTTGTAAAGAGCCTACAGCATTAATCTGAGTTGTGTTCAATCCAGAAGTTTGGGAAAGTGGGACTGCTATGCAAGAATATGGGAGGTGGAATGTGAGGTCTTGGGATGATGGAAAGGACCAGGATACTTATGTTACTGTGGTAAACATAATGGGATAAGAGTTGCAAATGGAAAACAAAGTTTCATTATCTGTTCACAAAACAATCCTTTTCTCCACACTAGCAGTAAATCAAAAGGGATGTCTTTGTGGTATGTATATATGCATGCATGCTTTCTTGTTGCATTCAATTTCAGTATATAGTTCTGAGTGTGTACTTTTTTGATAAGCAGCTTCCAAAGATCTCTCTGTCTGTTACTGAAGTAATTGGTGTCTGCAAGACTTACTATATTTGTACACTCAGGAAAGTTTTTAGGTAGTCATAAAATAGGCTGAGTTTTTCTATAAATTTAAAATGTCAGTAGATTGGACGTTCTAAGTTTTTCATAATTTTTATGCATGAGTTTTTCCTGGTACTATGTTCTGTTACATGCCTAAATTTGTTTCTTTTTCAGAAATTGGAATGGGACTAACAGGGTTTGGAGTGTTCTTCCTTTTCTTTGGAATGATACTCTTCTTTGACAAAGCTCTTTTGGCTATTGGAAATGTAAGTGCCTTCTGTTCAGTCTTAGATTCTGCACTGCTTAGAATTAAGTATGTGATATATTAAAAATAAAAATAGAACAATAAGTTGTCAATTTGAAACTATCACAAAAAATACTGTGGCAATTTGGTATAAAGGAAGAGTTATGCTCAGCGATATGAGTGAATCATTTTTCCTGATTAAAGCTAGAACAACTCATGTGAATCTAAATATCGTACCTCCAGGTCAGGCCTGCGGTATGTTGGTCAGACAAGAAGCAGCTTGTTCCACAGTTATGCTGCTGCAAATATGATTTCTAGATTGGCTGTCATTACTAATGCTTTCTTTTTTGCGGTCTTGTAAGGTAACTGTCAAATTTAAGTATATATTTGGGTAAGAATAGTGAAGCGTTCTGTACACGCTAGCAAATGTAGCTTTGTTGTGCTTTATGACAAAAGAAAGAAGTATGCATTGCTGATAGTCTGGCTTTAGAAGAGCCAATCACCCTTCATAGTAGAGAGATTTAACATCTTTGGTTTTTACCAAATCAAAGTTTTCACTTAAAGCAGTATACAAACTAAATCCTAGTTCTGGTACACAAAATTCCCAATTCAAAGCAAATATAAAATGACAGGGTGTTTTCTGAATGTGATAATCTCTGTGCCTCTGCTGTTCTCGGCTTCGCCAGCCAGCCAAGAGCACAGCCTGGTAGAGGTTTGCATCCTCTTTTGCTGATGCCTAGAAGTCTGTAGTCAAAACTGATCAGTTTCATTCTCTGGCAGCAGAGTCAAACACTGAGATTCACGAAAGGAAAATATATATATATTTGCATTTGGGTGCATAAGTTAAAGCAATGTTCTGAACCATCAGTAAAGTGTATAGTGGAAGAGTGAAAAAAATAAAATAATGCTTATTTTTTCTTTTCCTAATGTAAGGTAGAAATAAAACATCCTGTTTAGGGAAAATGATGAAAACACAGGTAGGAAGAGACAATGACAGGCTATGTCGTAGCCAAAGATAATGCAAGAAAAGGTACTATATCCTTACAGAAAGCTTAAAAAAAAAATATCAGAAAGGGGAAGAGGTGGTAAGAAAATAGTTTATTAAATAACATACAAAACTTAAATTTCATTTATAATCTTGAGTAAAATCTGAGATACTATCCCCTTCTCAGCAAAAATGTTGCCCAGGTGTACACTTACAAGCTGAAGTAAGTACAAATCCTGTTGCTAAAGGACACTAAAAGTAGTTCAGACTAGTTGGGACTAGTGTGATAGTGTTCAGTCTATACTGGAACTAGTAAACAGTAGAAAGAATATACACAGAAAAAAAACCCCAAACCAACAAGTAAAGTAACTGGTAAAGCTCTTCAACCAGTTTCCTTTTTTGCCTTTGAACTGTTCAGTAGATTGGTACAAGCTGTTGAAGATGTCCATGGTATAGAACAGAGGTGCTTTTGTAACACGTCTGTTCTCAGTTTTTAGGAACCTTTGCTGTCAGTGGTACTAAGCTTCAGCACTGCTTGTGGATAACGATCGTACTTATGTTATGGGACAGATATAACTGTTGTCACCAGGTCTTTTGCCATGATTGTGTTTGTCAGAGACCACAAAGGTAGACTTTACTTTTTAAGCAGCTGAGAGAAGAGTTTTGAATGCTAGCTACAAGTGCTTCAAGATGGACTTTACCAAAGAAAATCACTAGTAAATTCCTTCTCACCATCTGTCTTTTGGTATTAAAAAAAGTTATGCAAGAAATGCAATATGATTTTGTAGAATATATATGTTTACATACTAAATTTAGGAATATAATTAGCTATTTTCTTTCTTTGGTTGGTTTTTGTCTTTTCTAGGTTTTATTTGTGGCTGGCTTGTCTTTTGTTATCGGTTTAGAAAGAACGTTTAGATTCTTCTTTCAAAAACACAAAATGAAAGCAACGGGCTTTTTCCTGGGTGGTGTGCTCATAGTTCTCATTGGTTGGCCTTTAATAGGAATGATCCTTGAAATTTATGGGTTCTTCCTATTATTCAGGTAAGACTTGTTTCAAAATACCTTTCTATATTGGTGTATATAGGAATAAATGTATTTGTTTAGTGTTGCTGCATTACAGCTGACAAAGCTGCATACTTTAAATGTTCGCTTTTGATAGATTTTATATAAAGTTACATTTGCAAGAGGTGGCAAGTAGGTAAGTATTTTTCCAAGACTCAAATCTGCTAAGGTTTGTGAGGTGTATACCAAACTGACTTTGGCAATGTTGTTTATGTCTAACGAAAGAATTGTAAAGCTTCAAAATGTCTGGGAGCCCAAATTGTTAGCAGTGCAAAGTTTAAATATTTCCTCCTTAAAAAGGCAACTTAGATACTAAGTATTTATTGGTGGGGAATTTGTTCTTTTCTTTAACAGATGGGGCAAAATACTTGGTTACAAACATGCTGTGTTTGTAACCGTACCATTTCATTACTATGGTAGCCCAGTGGAAAGATGTCTTCTGTCGTGTTTCATTACACTTGTGCCCTAGTATAGTCAGAACTGCTGGGTTTGGTTAGCATTATCTTGACTGAGTGAAGGAAAGATGAAAATTCTTATGTTTTGAACAGCAATCTTGATATATGTTATAACTTTCACAATGTGTCATTTAACTTCTTCATAAATGCAATCATAATGGTGAAAGAATTTAACTTGTTACAACCTGTATATATCTATATTTTTATTTCCATGGTTGAAGTTCCATACTTCAGTATAGAACAAAGTACAATGCTAGTAAGTAAGAAGGATGACTTTTAGTTGTTCTTGGACTTCTGTTCAGATGAAGACTGTTTCAATAATGCTTATTAATCTAATAACAGACCCCTAAAACCAGACCCCTTTTCGAAGTGTTCGGCTACCGGCTAAATAGTACAGTTCCTGTTAATCAAAATCAAACCACTGTTCTCATGGCGCCTTTTTTTCCACTCAGTGAAATTGTACGTTAATCTTGTATTTAGTTTAGATAAAATGTTTAAATATTTTTTGAAAAAAATCTTAACTTGGCTCCTACTGAAGACAGTGAGATTTCTGAAAATCAATTTTGCAGTTTTAATATATGCTTCTTATTGTTGTACTTCGTATTACCCTGAACTCTGTCACTGCAAGTGTTTTGAAAATCAGTGTTTCACTGTATATTGTCATTTCTTGCATGTAGAGCTTGGGTTTAATCAGCCAGTACAAAGCAAGTAGAGTGTGTTTCTAACCAAACACCCCTCCTTTTAAAAGATCTCAAAAGAATTACAAATTACGATGTCTAAGCAGGTATGGTTGTGGATTATCTATTGGTGCTAGCCAGGGGCCAGCAAGGTAAAATAATGTTGAAGGGATTATAGAAGGTCAGTAGTTATCCCTACTAGGTCATTAGGACTATCCCTTAGCCAGAAGAGTATCAATAAGGGATAGATAATTCCAGGTGCGAATGTTTGTCTGATCTGTTTTAATTTAAAACATCTCTAGATCATCTCTTCTAGTGCTTAATAGTTCTTAGAATCTAAATCCCTTGCTACAATGTCAGCTAGTTACTACTTCAAACAAAGCTTTATGTTTTGCTTCAGTCTTGTTCATTTCAACCATTATTGTGTTTTCAGCCACTTGCTTCTTTCTGAAGAAGTTAAAAATGGAGCCTTTCCGCAAGCATCACTTTATACAAATCCTCAGGATCCCGCTGTTTGGTTGTGTAACAGAAAACTTCCCTGGTTGTCATTGGTCTCTGAAGTACATAATTTTCTTAAGCCCAAGGAATACCAGATCAATTTATGCACCTTTGGATTTTTTAGGGCAGTATGCTGTGAGGATGGGCATTTCTGTGTATCTTAATGGTTCTAGTCATGTGGATTACCAGGACTTTTATATGGAAAATCTTTATATTTACCAAGAGAAATTTAGCAGTTCTAGTAACTTTACTTCAACTCAGACTAAGATAGTACAAATGTAAACCACTGTATTGTACTTTTTTCAGATCCCTATAGAATCTTTTCTTGTAGGCTGTTGTCTTGCATATCTAGACTACTTTTACAGTCACCTTTCTTACACCCTGTAGCAGTAATTGCAGAGCCTTTGCTGTCCATAAAACAACGGTTAGGAGCTGGTGACCAAGAACATGTAAACAAATGACAGGATTGCAAAGACTTTTTTTTTTTTTTAAATATGCATCTGACTGAAGTGAGACACACACACAATTATTGTTTTACTCTGCTTTAAATCTAGCATGTCTTTCCCTTCTTGTCTTTATTTAACATGCTGCCACAAGTTTCCCGTCAGACGTTTAGTTTTTTTCCATACTTCCACATGCTCGGATTGCATTCACTGGAGAAAGCTATTATGGGACATTATCTCTTGAACTCTAAGCTGCTTTTGGAGCCTTGTTCAGATTACAGGCATCCAAAGTTATGGCTAACAATATTATCCTTCCTGTACTGACTATTCCTTATTCTTGGCTACACCAGTTGTTTTAATCTGTTACAAGTGGTTTGTGTGCCCTGCATCACAATTTACTGGACCACTGAAATGATTTGGTCTTTAAAAAAAGAAAGTGTCCAGGAAAAACTTGCTGATATTGGTACTACCCAGCAAATAGTTCTTACCAGTGTAGTGAAGAGGATGATGACTTGTGAAACTTCCCTGTTTCAGTGTGGCTGAGGTCTCATTACATGTTAATCCTTAATCTACACAGGGAATGTATAGCTCAACAAGAGAGAACTCAGAATGCCACCACCAGCTGAATTGCTACAATTGACTGCAAACAGCTGAGCTACTGCCATAGAAAATTTGTTTTCCTGCAGCAGAAACAAAGTGGAAAGCACAGGGGGCTACACCACAGCAGCTGTGCTAGGCAACATCCTCTGGCTCATGATTCAAATCTCTGACTTTACATAAATTTGTGAAATAAGTGAATACACAACTCTGTCGTGCTCAATTTTCTTTAGTTAATGTAAAGAGTACCATATATGGTTTCAAAGGGGATTATTCAGAATTAACTTCAGTTGTTTTTACATTGGGTATTGCAAGAATGTATTTCCTATAATGTAAAAAGAAATTACCTCAAAATATGTATGGTAATTTTGAGAAATTAGTTGGGAGCATCAGTTCTGTTGACTAAGTTGGGTATTCTTTCTTCAGTTATTTTTTGAAGAGCTGACTGAGGGTTGTCACCTATGAAGAAAATTGAGTCCATTTAAAAATAAGGTGTTTCTTTCCTGGTTTTCTCCTTTCTCTGCTGAATGTATGTTGATGTATTTGGTAAAATTAATGTGCTACTAACAAGCTACGAGATTTTATGTAACCCGGGTTTAAAAAAATACCTCCTATTTCTTCATTTTATAGCAATATGAGAATAGTTTAATTATAAAAACTAATACAATCTTCTGATATCTTAACTAAAGGGGGTTCTTTCCTGTGGTTGTTGGCTTTATTAGAAGAGTTCCAGTTCTTGGATATCTCTTGAATTTACCTGGTATAAGCTCGGTAAGTGTTTGGTACTTCATGCAAAATTTGAAGCTTGTACTGTTTTTTGGTTCCATTGTTATAGCAATAGTAGAAATGCATCAGAAATAAAGAAAATATAACTTTAGAGCAGTGTCTTTGAGTGTATTCCTGTATAGTTCTTGCACCATACAGATCGCCTTCATTCCCAGTGAAAGACTTCTAGATGTAAAAGGAACAAAAGGATACCTTTGCAGAAGCTTACATGTTGTGAAGTGGAAAGAGCCCTGGATTGTGATTTGGAGCGCTGGGGTTCTGCTTTCTGCTTCACTGTTATTGGCCCTAGGTGACCAAATAGGCAAATCATGCCACTGTTCTCTGCCTCTTCTCCTGTCTGTACGATGAGGAGGACACTGTTCTTCTTTGTGTAGTATTTGGATATATTTATGAAAAGTTGCTTGTAAAAGCAAACAGTTTAGTTCAACATTATGTTGCAGCTTGTATGGCAAATCCAGAAACCCTCATGTGCATAATCATTCATCAGATATACTTTTTAAGGTCCACTGCACCAGACTGCAGCTTGCATTTACTAAGATTTGTATTTTTTCAAATGCAGTTTTCCATTTTCTTAACCAAATAGCCAGGGATTTGAAGACAATTAACAGGTGCCAGAAAGATGGTAATCTAGGGTGTTTCAGTCAACTACTTTTACTGTGCTAATTTCTGTACATATTTTAACACAACCATTTTTAACCCTAGTTTTGAAAGCAACAGTTTTAATAGCTGCTACTAAAAAATTATAGGGGGTATAACTTAGATGTATACAGGCTGTTTTTTTAAAAATTAGTGTTCAAGGTCATCTGTTCCAATCTTACAGTTAGGCCAAGTTCTGGCTCATAATTCATGATCAATTGAATGTTTCATTTGTCAATTGATCTTACTTAGTCATATTTAATTTGATCATAAAGGGGTTAAATCTTGTTTTAAAAAGATAATTGTTAATGTTTTATTCAAAGCCTACGTAGGCTCAGAAGAGAATCCACAGTAATGGTCAGTTGGAATATCTTACTTGGTCTACTAATGCATGTGTGGCTGATACTGTATTGTTTTGTTTTAATCATTAAGCTAGCAGTGTTATCTGCATTCTTCTATTTCCTTTTTCATTCTGTTGCATCTTCATGTTGCACTGTTAATGTCTATATGAGAAAAACATGTCATGCAGAAACACAATTGCAATGTAAGGTTTTTAATTTTCACAAACTTAAACCATGAGACCTTGGTGAGTACTACTTGACTCTCATTTTCAGTCGCATACTAACTGTGCAAGTAGCAAGTAATATTTGAGAGTAACTTCACTGTACATAAATGTCATGCAGCTTAAAACCTTTTTGTCTCCTTTTCTACAGCTTGTAGATAAAGTTGGAGAAAGCAACAACATGGTATAATGACGAGAGGGCAGAAGACTGATTCTAAACTTACTGTATTATTTATAAAATCCTTTTGAAGAATACTCAGCACAAAGATTAAGTTGTGTACAAAGGAAAAGCTTGTTACATTCTTTACATAACAGTTTAATTTAAAATGTATAGTCAACAATATACATTAGAAAAGAAGCCCTGCAAGTGTGCTTCTAGGAAAGTAACTCCAGAGTTCAGGAAGTAAACTGAAGAGGTGAAAGTCATGGAATAACTCATGTTACAACTGTTCAAGACTATCTTTGTTGGTTTTGGAAAACATGCTAGAGGCAATGAACCCTTGTGGAATTAACGGTGCCTGTACTTTACCTCCTTATTTTGAAGGTGCAGTAGAGCAAACAGGCCTACATTTTTAAGGGTGACCCAAACTTATCCAACCCTCTGCTTGCTATCCTCAGAGTGCAAAAAAAAAAAAAACCAAACAGAAAACTTCTTGTGTGACAAGAGATGCATCTTTGCATGAAGGTTAAGATGACTATTCATCTTTAAGTGTATTATGACAAAAAAAAAAAAAAAGGAAACCCTACATGGTTCTGTTGTAAACATTTTTGTAAATATGTGGCTGAAATAAAACATTGTTATCTTAATGTTTCAAAGCCAAATGTAAGTTGATTGTATTTGCCTTCCATTTTGGAATAAGCAAAAGGTCAATCTTGAATAACCGTGGTCTTAAATGTTGGTTCTGAACATGTAGAGCTCAGCAGGGAACTCTGGAAACTGACTTGCACTCCTTCCAGTTTGTTCTCCTTGAGTCATGTTACACGTGCATCCAGATGAGAATGTAGCCCCTTGTCACTAACATGATAACTTTGTGAAATATGCGTAGTTCACAAAAAATGCATTTGGTTAAGGTGCTGACATGAACCCTGTGAAATGTATCTTATCAAAATTTGAACCTTTGTTTTTAAATAGTTCGAAGGTAAGGTTTCTTTGTTTACTCTGGAACTACAAATTGACTTTTATTTTTTACAGTAATAAAAAGAAAACTTAAAAGTTCTGTGTATGTGAGTCTCTGGGGAGAAAATTAAGCTAATGGGGCTAACAAAAGATCAAGTGCCAATCTCCATATGTTTTGTAACTTGTTGCTTGGGTTACCTTCAAATAACTTCTATCAGTCACAGCAACAGCTTTGCTGTTACAGAGATTCTTAGCTAACCTGGAATAAATGTCCCCTACTAATGCAAGGATCACATTTCTGCTTCTATTGGAATGTTAAACATTGTGCACTTTCAATAGATTTAGTTACGTAGTGTCCTCACCTAACAAAACATGATCATTAAGTAAACTGTATTTGTGCAGGCTTTGGGGGTTTCTGCCGTTTAACTTTCTTTTCCCTTAAATGTAATCTTAAAAAAAAAATTACCAAAATGCAATGGTAGTATTTCAAGTAGCTATGTAGTCTTAAAGGTCTAATTACTGTTTTTTTGTTTGTTTGGTTGGTTGTTTTTTTTCTTTATCATGCAGTTAAAATTGGTATTCCAAAATAACTGTTAAGTTATGAAGAATCCTCGTATACCAACCCTTTTGGAAATTGCTGTGAAGTTTATTTGTATAAGACTTCTTCTTTTCATTACAACTGTATAAATAGCCACAATCTACTATTCCAAATGTTTAATTTGCTTCCTTCTCAAACAGGCACAAAATGATTCAGTGAAAAAATGCCATTGTATTTATGATGAATAGCATCTGAAAAAATCAGTGTTTTTATTTCATAAATGACAAAAAATGGCTATATTTGCCTGATGGCATGTGTGTTATAGTTTACAGACAGGACTAAATACGACTTGTGGCTTCTACCTCAAGAGATAAACCAATTTTAACTGCTCCTGTAGATCTCTTGTGTGTTAAAATGACTAGAGAGTAACACTACAGCAGTTTAGCAAACTCATCTTGTTTGCTTTGGTAGAGCACTAGTCTGTACTGTGGGAATCAAGTACTGTTTAAAGCAGACAGTGTTCATCATTTACATTGGAAGTCAGCTACCTGAAGGTTTTTATTCTTGTCCTTTGAAAAGTAATGTGATGGGAAATGTGGATTGCACCCCATGACTGTGGAGCTCTGACTGAAAGCAAGTTGCTTGGTAAGCTGAAGTACCTTCATCAACAAGAAAGCTGATGGTACCTTTCAGAGGTGATGAATGTGGTGGTATATGTGATCTTTTAGCCCTCTGAAACACTGGGATGTAGGTAGTTCATCTCACTTCTATTTAATTCATTGTTTTAAATCAAAAGTCAATTTTTTGTCAGATGTGAACTGTTGTGAAAAGCGTCTGAGGGAACAAAATTGTACGTTGAATTTAGCATAGTCTTTATCCCTCAAGGTAATGTCTTTGAGACAGTTTTGCCGAGATAAGTGTGGGTGGCAGCAAAGGTCAAAATGACAGCCTTAAAGTGTTTCTGTCGTTGCAAAAATATCTCTAACAGAAACATGCTTGGAACATTTCCCCTTTTAAATGTAATTTATAATTGCTGCTTTAAAAATCGTGAGGATGGATCTTATTCTGAGCAGATGAATACTGTAAATATCCTTGTCATACCTTGAATAAATGGGTACCTTTTTCTATAATTTGTCTTTGTGTCTCTTTACATGCATGTTTTAAGAAAGTGTTTTGACAAGTTTTCCTTTCCAAAGGTTAGGGCGTGCATGCTGCTATTGGTTCACTATCTTACACTGTTGTGACTTTCATAGTAAGTAGAGTCTTTGATTAATCTTTAATAGAAAAGTTTCCTCTTTTTCTTACAATAAACCTTTTACATAAACATCCCCCTAGTTATTCAAGTTCCAGTTTCAAACACATCACAACAAAATGTGGAAATTACAGTTACGTGGGAAATAGTTTCTTTGTTAAACTACCTCCTTTCTGAGGAAATAACTGTGAAACTTTAGGAGAAAAAGGATACATGTCTAGAACTTGGAGCAGGTTCTAGTCCCTGTGCTTTCAGTTTAGTTCAAGGATATGAGTGTGAGCTATTGATAGCCTAGAGAGTGGCCTGATAAGCAGGTTTACTATTCTGTGGTGGTCTGCAAGCTTGCAGCCCACTGTTGAGGATTTTCACAAAGAGAATAGAACAGCAAAGCAGGGATTTTAGTTGGTTGTTGAGGTGGTGTGTTGGTGCTATGTGCTAGTTAATGCCCTAAAAACTTACTTTGACTAAAGTTGCAGCCTCTCAGCTATTACCAAAGTCAGTTCTAGCTGAAGAATACCAAGGAATTTAACTTGGTAAAACTTGGTAAAAACTTTCTAATTTAAAAGGACAAAATTCCCAGCTACATCTAGTTATATTTGTTAAACTGTGAGAGGTATAATGTTAATCTGTATGTAGCTCATGGCCAGTTACTTTCAGTGAACAGTTGCCATTTATTAACCAGGAACACTTTGTTATTGCTCCCAATATAGTACCACTGTAGTTCAGAGCCTCTGTCAAAAACATTGTAAAGAAAGGTATCTTTACAGTAGATGTCAAAGCAAGGTTTTATTGGATTACTTTAAAATTGTTTCCGCACGGGATTTCAAGGTACAGGCCCATCTAGGTGTTGCTGTTCTGGTTTGCTTGATACCAGGCTGGAAGATAGAGTCTGCATCCCTAAACCAAATGTAGTATGTATGTCTCCCAGCTGTCTCTTCAGATGTCACTGCCAACCCTTGGACTCCTGTCTCTATTTCTCTGGCTGCCATGTCCTGGCTTGCTTTGGCTGTTACTTCTACCCTTCAGATTGCCATTACCAGCTACGACAGCACTAGTGTGCTGTTACCAGACTAACTTACCCAGAAGAATTTGGCCTTTGTGGCCCATTTGCTCTATGCTTCACCCTTCTAGTATTGGTCTTGGCATATCAAAGCATCTTTCAGAAGACTTGGATATCACGCTCAGTCCAACAAAGAGATTCTGCAGATACTGTAATCCCTGGCCAAGCCTAATTTCGGCACAATTATTATATGGTAAAGCATAGTCCTCAAATAGGTAAGAATTTAAAGAAAAATGACAGGTCTAACGTGCAGTAATTTGATGTGGAATTCGTTATCTCAAACTAAGTGTTATGGCTGATAATTTGGGGTATTGCTCAAGATCTGTTTATAGAAATGCATTTAGGTGTTTATACCAGTCGTTAATGTCTAGTTTACCTGTGAAGTAGAAGTAGCGCAGGTCTGGAGGAACCCACGTGCTTTTCAGCAAGTATACCTGTATACTTGCTAGCAGATACCATTTTTCGTAGTAGTAGAAGTACCACTTTGCTGGGGAATGTAATGGATCTCCTATAAAAATATATAGGTTTGGAGTATCTTATTGCATACGATGCTGAAAGCTCATAAAAGCATTGGGTTCCTAGCTGGCTTACCACATACGGGAATTTCTCCACTGAAAGGGCAGCAGTGTTTAGCCTGCTGTTCCGTCCAGGGGCGTGGATCTCATCAAGATCGGGAGCCAACGTGTTTATAACCGAGAACTGGCCTCCTGCACCATCGAACTGGCGGTGCAGCTGACCTCGGGCAAAACGTAGGTGACCCACAACCTCTTTATTTTCCTTTTTTTCGGTGCCCCGCTCTGAACCTCGGTCCGGCTCCGAGCCGGCCCTCCCGCCATCAGGTGCGGCGGTGGTCACCCGGCGGGCCTCGGGCCCTGGCGGGGCGCGGGGCTCCCGGCGGCCACCAGGGGGAGCCACGAGGAAGAGAAACGCCGGGGAGGCGGCGGAGCCCCGCCGGGGCGGCGGGGAGGGCCGGGGGGCGCGGGGGATTCACCGGCGCCTTCTGGGCGCCAAGCACGGAGCCTACGCCGCCCAGGCTCCCCGAGGCAGTGAGCGGGGCTGTACCTGCAAAGCCGGGGACTGGAGGTCGAGTGGTGGTACCTCACGTGGTGGAGGGCACAAGATACTGTTTATAGTCTTCTTTTCAAATCAGCCGCACAACGAGCCAACGGTTCGGAGTCCTACAGAGGGTAAGTGGGGCCCGAAATGTCGTGAAAGTTTCTGGCTGGTTTGTTGTGTGCTTCTCTTTAAGCGTGATTTAATTTAGACTGGGGAACCGCAACGTGGCTATAAAACACGAAGCGGATGTTGAGCTCTTTATAGGGAGCCGTTTGTGCCAAAATGCTGCATGTCGGCCCCTCTCTTGGCTGGCAGGATTTGAAGCAGCCGAGTTGTAATTTGGAGATTGGGAAAGCGGGCTTTCCTCTTGCCACAGCCCAGCTGCCTCAGTGCGTCCTTTTCTCCAGGCACTCAAAAGCTCTTCCAGTAACATCAGAGAAATCAAGATTTCACATTGATTTCTACAGTTTAACTCTACTGCTTTGAAATAAAAGGCATTTTTGGCCCAAAATGTTTTACACCACCCAAAAAAAAAACATTGGGTCAGTCTTTAAATATTAATTTAGTTTTTGTATCAAAACCAAGTAGTTCAGCAGCGAGTCTTCCAGGCAGCCTGGTTGAGTGGCTTTTATCATTAACCATCTAACCTTGTGTGTCCGAAGAAGGGCAACGAAGCTGGTGAAGGATCTAGAGAACAAGTCTTATGAGGAGTGGCTGCGGGAACTGGGGTTGTTTAGCCTGGAGAGAAGGAGGCTGAGGGCAGACCTTACCACTCTCTACAACTACCTGAAAGGAGGTAGTAGTGAGGTGGGTGTTGGTCTCTTTTCCCAAGTAACAAGGGATAGGACAAGAGGAAATGGCCTCAAGTTGCGCCAGGGGAGGTTTAGATTGGATATTAGGAAAAATTTCTTCACTGAAAGGTCTGTCAAGCATTGGAACAGGCTGCCCAGGGAAGTGGATGAGTCACCATCCCTGGAGGCGTTCAAAAACTGTGTAGATGTGGCACTTTAGGACATGGCTTAGTGGTGGACTTGGCAGTGTTAAGTTAATGGTCGGACTCTATGATCTTAAAGGTCTTTTCCAACCAAAACGATTCTATGAACTTATGGGGAGAATTATCCTAAACTTGCTTACCCCCCCCCCCAAAAAAAAAATATAACAGCACAAAATATAAAGTGTTTCCCCTCATACTTTTCTGCCAGTTTTTAAGCAGGCCTGAGTGGGGGAGAAAGAAGCGACTTAGCAGTTATGAAATCTTGGCAGTTACCTTGGATGGGGAAAATGGGCTAGCGAGGAATCATGGTGCTTCCCTTAAAAGGTGAAGGACTGGGTTGATTTTGATGAGAACTCGGGATCCATGTGGCCCAGGTGCTAAAGCCTCAGATGGAGCCAGCCGAGGGGGGCTCTGCTGCTGACCCAGCCTCTGAGGTGCTGCTGCCACCTGCAGCATCTCCCTGTGCCCCCATTCCCACCTGTGGTGCACCTAAACTCATTCTAAATGCCTTTTGAAGGCTTTGCTTCAGAAGCGTGATTGACACTTCACCTTCTGCGATGCGAAGGAAGCCAGCCCCGTTCCGGCAGGGCTGTGAGGCGGGCAGGCCTGAGGCAAGGCAGGTGCAGCGGCCCAGAACCTTCTGGAAGAGGCCTGCGGGGAAGGCCCTGCCCTGCCGCCCGCCGCTGAGGAGGCTGTGAGGAGGTGAAGGAGAGGAGCTAGAAAACTGAAGTCTGAAAGAAATGTTGGAAACAAACTCTGTTCTTGGTTAATTCCCAGAGCGTAATGTTTTTCTTGCTTCTCAGGGCAGAAATAAGTGACACATTCACAAAGTGCTTATTTAGGAAGAATGCGTAAAATGCTGTTTCCCTGAATGGGTGGGAATGAAAGGGCAGGAGACGTGTTTATTTGGTTCCAATTACTCTCTCACATGCAGGCGTTTTCTTTTCAGCCTTTTTTTTAGTGTTTTCCTGGTTGTCAGGTGTTCTGTGGCTGCTTTCACCTTTCCCTTCTCTCACAGCTCTTGTTTTTTAATGTCTTTCTGAGAGTGTAATTATGCAGTCTGCTTCTTTGTGAGGATGCCAGCTTAGACACTTCCCACCCTTTAGCATCTACAACAATTACTTCCTACTCCCATGCTTTTTGTCTGGGTTTTTTAAACCCAGATCACTCTATTAATTTGTTTTTACAGCAGAGCCCGCACACAGCAGAGTTGGCATGTCCAAAGAGGTGGAAAAATGGCATAATGATGGAAATGAGCACCCCGAGAAGGTGCTGCCACAAAAAGATCTTGCTTCTCTGAAAATAACATCCACTGAAACCTTGCATCTCACTCATGCCCTTCTGTGAGGTGACGTGTGGCTCTGACTATGAGTGCCACTGTGCCTTTATCTTTCTGTTTCTACAGAGAATCCTGTTTCTTCTTGTTTTCCAAAATGAAGACTAGTAATTGCAACCATCACTTTCTGTGTATAAGGCTTATTATTTCAACTTCTCCTATCATTCTGTTGTAGCCCAAAATGACAAGACTCTAATGACCTGTCCTTCTCTGAAATAAAAATAATTTTAAAAATTATCTTACCCTAATATTTTGTAGGTATATGAACACATATATAAGCATTATATTTACCTTTTTTTTTTTTTTCCTGTTAGGAAATTTCTACAATGGCAACCTGATTCTCATTCAAAGGTTTCTCTTCCCCTCACTCACTTCAGGACTTTAAAAACTTTCCACAACTGTATTCCCAGTTCTGCAAGGCAGCTATATGGAAATCATGTCCTGCAGTTACCTTCTTAATTGTTCTGAAGAGTTTTAGTTTGGGGACTGAAATCAGACACATGTTTTCCCTGAAGAATATTTTAGATGAAAGTTGATGTTTCCTTATTTTAAATATTTGTGCCAATGCATTTTCATGCAGTTGCAGAAACTAAGCACAACTGAGTTTTAGCACAAAATCTAAATAGAAGCAAAGTATTTCAGAAATATCAGAACATACCATTCCGATATTTTTGAAAAAGATACTTTAAAAAAAAAAAAAAGCTTTGGAACACATTTCAAAAGGGCTTATATTACAAAAAGCTTTGAAAATTTTAAAAGATCAAAATCAAACTGAAACACAAATTTTGTCAAAATGATACCTTTTGATTGAATCAAAATTGCTTTCCCCACATTTTACTACAGGAACTTTCCATTCCATTTCAGAAGGAAAACAATCTCAGAATCCCAGCTTCCTCTTAAATGGAAAACCTGGTTTCTACCCACCTTCACCCTATCCTCTTTATGCAGACCAGGGTTATAAGAGGAAACCTTTTAAAGTGTATCAAGCTATGGGGTTCTGCCCTTCATTCCTTGTAGAATTATGGAATTATACAAGTTGCCTCTTTCAAAATTCCCTATTTGGCTTTATATCATAGAGCCTCTTCATTTTCCCAATGGTAGTTCCTCATATTTCTGTGGCTAAAATGTGAATTTATTCAGTTCTGGTTTGGATAATGTGCGTGATTGAAACCCCTTTGGTCTTCTACAAAAATTCCACTCATGAGCCCACAGCAGGGAGAAGGAATGCTGTGTTCTGCATGGCTTCTGTGCAGACCAGCAGAAGGAATGGAACATACTAATCACAGGTTTTTGTGGCCACTCTACAAACATAATCTGCCCCTAGAGCCCCAGGTATCACAGCTCCTATTCACCTTGTGAATCTCTAGAATTTTTTGAAATGCTTCAGACTCGAAGTATATAAATTACCTAATTCTCTGTGAAAAACTTACTCATTAAAACTTCTAAAGTTTAACAGAGCTGTCAAGCGTTCACAGAATGCTTTGCATTAATGGAAAATCTAGCATAGAAATGAACAACAGCCTGTTTTATGAAAATAAAATATTCAGAATGTAGAAAATGTATGTTCTTATTGATGGATCAATACAACTGATTGAATTGGTAGAGGTAAAGTCAATGTCCCTTGCATTATAACTTCTGGAGTGCTACATAAGGAAATGTAACTAGATTGAAGTAATGCAAGCCAACACTGCAAAAATAGGTGTGTATGCACATTTACTAATGGCAATTTCGGTTTTGGGGTGTTGCAGCAAGATGCAAGTTTTGAGGTAATTTCTGCAGCTTCTCTGAGTTTTAGTCTCCTTTTTTTTATTTTTGTTTACAAATTCAGGGCCAGCTTGACTATCGATAAAAAGATCTCTTTTTAATATATATCCTAGGTAACTTAGTGTTTTGGCTTTGCACAAGTCCTCTGTAGTTCAGATAACATTTCTCCTTTCTCTTTCCTTTCCTTCTCCTATTTCTTAGTTATGCCCAGGCCATGGATTCTGCTCTGTACCTCAATAGTTGGCAGTAATTTGAGGATGACTTGAAGTGCATCTGTATGGTGGAGCATGATTCAGAGAACTAGAAAGAAAAAGGGCTCACAGCACAGTACTGTTCAGACTGGCAAAATGAGATCTGGAAACAATAAAACTGCATTTAAACAGCTTTTGTTCTAGAGGGATTCAGGATACTGAAGTAAGTCTGGAGAAACTGTAGAACCTCTAATAAGGAATGCAAAATGATATATGGATAAACATCATATTGAGGGGCAGACTCAGCATGACTTTTCTGAAAGGAAATCCTGACCTGACTACCTAGAAACTTCTTTGAAGGATTCAATGAACATGCAGACAGTAGAGGTCCAATTGATACAATCTACTTGGATTTCCAAAGGACTTGGCAAGGTCCCTTACCAAAGGCTCATAGAAAATAACCTCCCATAAGAAAGGTGCTTTTATGGTTGCTCTCATTAATTGGTTGAAAGACAAGAAACAGAAGAGAGAGAGTCTGTGCAATTGAGAAAATAGTAGGGAAATGGAAGCAAATAGAGAAAGGACAAAGTTTGCTGATGAGATTAAAACCTTCAGGGTAATGGTGTTCAATGATTCAGCCAAACTAGAGCTATCTGCAAAGAGTTACACAAGGACCTTATGAAATTGAGTACACAGTTGTCAAAATAACATATAATAATGTCTGCAAGTATAAAATGATACACATGCCAAAAGGAATACTAAATATATGTGAACGGTGATGGGTTGTGAATGACCTCTTACCTTTCAGGAGAGAAGTCTTGGAATTAGATAGTTTGTAAAAATATCAGTTGAGTTTAGTGCTCAGGAACAGTCAAATTAGGAAACAGAACACCAGGCATTATTAAGAAAAGAGAGTAAAAAAAAAAAAGTTAAAAATAAATATGGCTACCTGCATTTTGAGTGTTTTGTGTAGTTCATATCCCCATCCTAAATCAAGGATGATCAAGGGTATGGAACTGTTTTTATATTAAGACTAAAAAGATTAGGACTCTTCATCTGGAAAAAGGAGATGGCTGACAAACGATTCAACAGTAGCCTGTAAAATCACCAATGACAGAGAGAGGATGAATATTTTGATCTTCATGTGTGTTTACAGTCTCACAGTATCAGAAGAAGGGAGCATGATGTGAAATTTTCAAGTGGCAAGTTCAAAATAAAACAAAATTATGTATTTTTCCACAGAACAGAGCTAAATTGTAGAACTTATTAGCACAAGATCTTACAGATGCCAAATTTTACATGGGTTCAAGGAACAACCGAATTAATGGAACAAAAATCCATGAAGAACTGTTAAGCCTTAAGAATCCATCTTTCAGGAAACTGCTGTGGTACAAACCCCTTGAGGCTCAAAGAGCATATCAGGAAAGTGCCACTGCGTGCTTATTCTGTTCTTGTAACTCTTCTGTAGGCATCGTTATTGTCGACTGTCAGGATATTGAATTAAGTGGACCTTTGGCCTGACCCAGTATGGTTGTTCCCGTGTTGTGGTTGTAATCTGAAGGTAATTCATTGTGAATGGATTGAATTGCTCTCATGACCACTGAGTAGTAGTTCACTGATGATGAATTGCATCTGTCTGATGCTTCTTTGCTGCCTTCTCTGCCTCCTGGTTTTTGCTCCATCTTTCTTCTCTCCTAAATAGCCACTAAAACATGACCATTCAGATGAACTTTCATTTTCGGTAGTGTCGTTTACCGGTGTTTCTTTGGAATCCAAGTTTTTGAAATTCCATTAAATAGCACTTTCTTACCTGGCTGAAGAGTGTCAGGAACAGAGATCTACTTATGTTTACGTAACCAATCTCTGGCACTATACAAGAGAGAATAATTCACGTACATCATGCAAAGCGGAAGCTGACACTTTTGACAGTAGCATGGAGATGAAACAGCTTTCTGCAACTACTCTCAAACAGATCAGAAGGGGAAAACATTTATGCAAACAGTAGTAAAGGAAGAAAAGACTTAACCATAAAATCTGTAAAGATGAAAGTAAGCACATCGTGAACATTACGCTGTGGTTATGCTGGGATTTTCTCTTAAAAATTCATGGTTTTGTTGTACTACTACTGTACGGTTTCACTGACAGCAGCACTGGTAGAAGTAACAGAGTAGACCGGCCTCTGATGTTTAATCTTTTTTCTTCAGGTGCTGGCCACCTGCCTCCCAGGTACCTACGCACAGAAATCAGAGACAGAGTAGTACACGCCAGCTGGCTGTAAGACGGGCAGCTGAGGTATGAAGAGCTGTGAAGGTGTAGCTACGTGGACTTCAGCATGGACTAGGCAGTGGTTAGCAGGGGGAGGACCCAGAGCCCCGTTGTGAAACATCTGGCAATCCCAGCCAGCTCCGAATAAAATGGGTTGTGCGGGCCCCTCCTGCGTTCGTTGCCAGTGCTGGAGGACTTAGCACCAGTTGTGGCCGTAGCGGTGGAAGGCGGAAGGCCAGGGGAAAGCCTGCCTTGCAGCCAGAGAGCTGAAGGGCTTGCTAGCTATGGGAGGGGTAAACTGCGAGGTGTTTGGTGTGTCAGACAACTCGGAGGCAAGAAGGAGGAAATGACTCAGGGACTGAAAATGACGAGTTTCTTAATGCTGGTTAAGGCAGAGGGCTATGAGGAACGCGTTATGCTCAGTACAAATGACAGTAAAAGCATGGAACGGTCTCTGCCGGGCAGGCGCCGCGCACGGTGCGGGGCCATTTTTGGGACCGGCCGCGGCTGACCCTGCGAGCCGACCTGTCCCCGCGGATAGGTGCGGGCGGCGGGTTGGCATCCGCCGGCCTCGTCCCCGGCTGGGGTGCGCTGCCCGCGCGGCGCTTCCCCAGGGCGCGGCCGAGGGCGAGGCGGGGGTGCGGCGGGGCGGCCCGCCGGGAGGTGTGCGCGCCCGCCCGGAGGAGCGAGGCGGGGCGGCCCGCAGCCCCTCGCCGCTCTCCCCAGCGGCGGCCGGCGCGCGCGCCGCCCTCGCCCGCTGATGCAATCGGAGCCCGCAAGCGGCGGCAGCGGCCCCGGCGGCGCCCGCAGGCGGATCGGCCGGCCCTGAGCCCGCGCAGCGCGCCGCCGCAGCCGCAGCCGCAGCCGGGGGCTCGGCGATCCGCGGGGCTCCAGCACGAGCGCTGCCCGAAGCCGGCGGCGGCCCGCCGAGAGCCCGCTCCGCCGCGGCCGGGAGATAACCCGCCGTCTGCCATCATGATCAAGGTAAGCGGAGCGGTCTTCCTGCCAAAATCCCCTCGTCCATCCTTCGGGGGACGCGGAGCGGCAGGGGGACTTCTCCTTGGCAAACAAGGAAAGCGGTAGTTTACCGATTTGTGTTTACAGATTGCAGTGCTCTTGCTTGTTATTTGTGCTTTGCGAAGGAGATTTCTGTCCCCCAGAGATTTATTGTTTGAGATTCAGAAGCAGCATGCGTGCGATTCTACCTCTTTCCATGTTCTTTCATTGCAGGCAGCATGTGTGGAAAAGAAATAGAGTCGGGAGGGAGAAGGGGGGGAAGGGGAGGTGTATCATTTCCTCTGAGGGGGGGATTTCTTACTGTTTATTGGTAACAGGGGACTCTTAATGATTAAAAAGAAAAAAACCTGCAAAGGGTATGGTCTCCTAGCAGGCATCATGCCTTTTCCTGCCTGTGAGTTTATTATAGGTCTTATGTCTGCCATGGTACTAAAATAGACTATGGGTGATACCCAGTAACATGTATTTAGAGGTTTTGAGTAATTTCAGAAATAACTTTAAATAATGGAAGAGGAGTTGTCAGTAGTGAACACTAACGTGAGAGATAAGCATCTCTGGGAACTCTCCTTTTATAAATGTCATGTTTATGTTCTTCTGCTTAGTGAGGCTGATCTGGGGATTAAAAAGAAGTCTTGTCAAGACAAAGGGCATGGAGATAGCACGGGTGCTTTTCAATTAGATTGAGGGAACATCACAGCAACTTTATACCCTGTGGAACAGCTGCACTAAGAATAATTCTTGGGTTTTGAAGAAGGTCTGTGCTGGGCTGACTGGACTTCACAGTCGCAGCCTGGTGCCAAAGTTAGTAGCTGAGGAAGAATAAGGCTGAGTTATTTGCTCTCCTTGGGTAACTATAACAGATGGAATATGGGCACAACAGGTATGTGACTGGGAGGCATCCCCCCAGCTCCTCTCTGCCAATGATGACAAGTGTTACTCTCATCCCATCCTAGGTCTCATCAACATTGCTCTCTCCTGAGTGGGTCTAGCAGTGGTGCAGGTGCTACTGATGATGGCAGGGCTAGAATGGGTGAGTGCTCTGGAGGAGCCTCAGGAGGATCTGATTAGTCCCATTGGCATTTTCTGAATTTGGAGGGTGGCAGACCAGCCATGGCAGAAAACCAGTCTGAAACTACTCTCGGAAAATACCCAAGCAGCTGCCCCCAGCCAGAGTGGTGTTATCCAGCACCTGGCACTAAGGCTCTGGCATACCCATGCAAAAAAAAAAAAAGTAACAGGCAAGCCATAGACCTACCTGCCTGTTTGCTCAAAGCAGCACTGACATCTCATTGGGTTCTTCCCACCTGCACAAAACCTAACTTTGCTTTGTAATTTTACTGTAGAGTAGACAGCATGAAGCAATAGCTACAGCAGTAAAAGTACACTCTTGTCACTTGCAAGTGGTGTAGCCTTCGGCAAGTCAGTTCTGTCTGAGCCCTTTACCCTTTATTTGCCTCATCTGTTCAGACTGTAAGCTCTTCAGGGTTATGGCTGTCACTGTGTGTTTGTAGAGCACGTACCAAAGGTGCAGAAAATTACCATTTGATTATCATGATACTTATGCCAAAACCAATAAATTTATAAAGGTATCAGTAAGCAACAGCATTATTACACCTCCTTATCCCTTCATCTCCCCCTTCATCATTTCCTGCTTCTAGTCACAACCCTCCCTTTCTCCTTGAACCATTTCCAGCCCAACCTCAACCGTCTCTTCCTTGCCTGTTTAAAGGAATGTTATGTATAAGAAATGAATTATGCCTCTGGTTTCTGCAGTCCTGCCTTGTCCACCTGTTGCACTGATTGTTACTGACAGGCCTAGCACTCCTAACATTGCGTGATCCAGTGGATATTCTGATTTTTCCCATGGAAATTGAGTATTGAAATCTGCTGCAAAGTCATAGGTAAAAAAGAAGATTGCACAATCATTAGGTAGCTTTAACACAGTTGATACCTTGCTAAACCAGTCCATAGGCCATATCCTTGGTGTAATTTGATAGAAGAAAATAGTTCAAATGGAATTCACTAGTGATGAATTTATCCCTGGGAGGGCAATGTTAGGAAATGAGGTAAATCAGCTCATTAATTGTGTAAGCACTCAGTTACTCTGAATTTGTTCAGCCATTTTAAAACAATTTATTTGGTGTGGGCATGCTAAAGAATCAGGACAGACATTATTTTCATTACTTTCTTATGTTATGCCATTTTCCTAAATGAATAATCTTAGCTGAATGTATAGCAAACTGCAGATTATTAGTAGGTTTGAAGGCAGGACCTTCAGTGTTAGAATGAAGGAGCTAAGGGGTAAGTTCTGTTTGGAAATTTTGCACAATTAGCCTTAGGCCACGCATGTGAAGACTGGCATCTTCATGTTATGTACTCCACAGTGCTAGGTAAACTCATCAGAAACTTCTATGAGCTCAATACTGATTGTGCCTTTTGATAATAAATTGTGGCTATCCAACTGCCACAATGGCTGTGATGTAGAGATTAAATGCATAACCTTCATCTTGAATGTCTGAATTTTGGTGATACTTGGGCATAAATCAAAGTAGTACATGACCCTAATTTGTTATTCATCATCACTTACATGCTTGCAACTTGATACCTCCAGTTCTTACATAGGATGAAGTGAATGGGTGGTCCCATATACCTTGGAAAGAATTTCATTACTTTATGACTTTATACATTAAAGGGACAGGTAATATTACCTCATAAAATAGAGCACCTGTTGTAGAAGGGCAATTTAGCAAATATTACCATATGCTATTGCAGATGAAAATCCAGTGTTTGGTGCATATATGAAATGATCCAAAAGAGTTAACAAGAACTAAATAATTGAAACTATCTTTAAAATGATCAAGAAGTTTTACCCATCTGTCTTTTCTGCATCTTGGCCCATAGTTTATTACTGTTTTTACAAACCAATGTCAAAATACTCTTCCAATAGAGTTACTCATTTACTTTCTTCCCTTAAGGTCTGCAGGTCGTTCCAAGTTTTATTTTAGAGTGTACCTGATGCATTAATGAAGTGCAGCATATGACTTCTCAGTAGGTACACAGCTATTGCTAATTCATGTTGCCTATTAGAGCATTTCAGACAAAATTTGATAAAAACACTCTTAGTAAGCACAGAAAATATACTCTTTTTCCTGGTATATGAATAGGTTTTAATTCCACAAACATTCAGAGAGATCAGTGCCACACAAGTCATGTCCACTTGTTTAACTTTATTTAGACTGTTGTCTTAGGGGTCATCACTTCTGTAACAAATGCTTGAATTTGCATTACCCTTACTGAGAATGAACTTTTTTTAAACTTTGACACTGAGAGGCTGAGGGAACTGGGTTTGTTCAGTCTGGAGAAGAGGAGGCTTTGGGGTGACATAATAGCAGCCTTTCAAAATCTAGAGGAAAATCAAGGAGATTAGTGCCAGGCTCAGCAATGATGTATGGTAGGAGGACAAGAGACAATGGCATAACTTGAAATGAAAATGGTTCAGACCAGATATAAGGAAAAAAATCTCCCCAAAAGGACAGTCAGACAGTGGAGCAGGTTGCCAAGAGAGGCTGTGCAGTCTCTGTCCTTGGGAGCTCTGAAGACCCAGCTGGATAAAGCCTTGAGAAACCTGGTCTGAGCTCAGAGCTGACCCTGCTTTGAGCAAAAGGTTGGACTAGAGACCTCCTGCAGCCCCTTCCAGCCTGGATTTTCCTGTGGTCCTGGAAAAAAGCTTATGAGCTAAGATTTTTTTTTTTTTTTTTTAATCCAGTCTTAGTCTTTGACACAGTAGTGTGGATCAGTACATGTTTGTCCAGAGCTCTGCTTGCTAGGCTTTTAACAGTACAAAGAACTCTGCGCAAAGATGGTCTTTAAAGTCACCAGTATAGGCGGATTTCTTTGGAGAAGGTAATTTCTTTAACATGTCACTATAGTAGTAATATTTTGTTCTTTATTATCTTGAGAAACTCCACGTGCTTAACAGAAGAGGTTGAACAGTAATGTTGGTGCAAGTCTCTTCACAAGAATGCTACTTTATTTGGACCCTTTGGAGTTTGTTTGTTGGGGATTTTGGGGTTGGTTTTGGTTTTTTGTTCTTGGTGTTTTGTTTTTTTTTCCCCGGGAGCCTTGGTGCTTTAATTACCTCATTAGAATCCATGGTAAGGTTTATCAATACTCCACCAGTGTGCCTACCACAGAGCCAGGAAAGAGGACTGTACCTCCTTCCTACACTCTCAACACCTTCCCTCTAAGTACTGTACTTTCTTTCCCCATGCACTTTGGAGAGCCAAGCTAGTACTTTTTCTCATAATCAGAATATATCCTGGTTTTGCGAGACTTTTTTTCTTACCATGTATTTTAAGAATATTTCTTTAAACAAGGATCATTGTACCAGTAGGCACTGGCCATGGGAAGGGAAGAGGTATGCCAAAACTACTAGGGAAGTTGCTAATGTCAAGGGAGAGTTAAGGGCATATCTCAGGGATTCAAACATCTTTTTCTTAAGGTTGGGGGTTTTATAATACTGCTGGCTTTTTAAAAAATAACAGCTTCTTGTTGGTTTTGAAATGAATTCACCAGGTCTTCTTTTTACTTCTTTTCAATGCAACTGACTGCAAGTAAAGTTCAATGTACTGTTAGAATTCTTACAGCTTTTGAAAAGGTTCTGTCTAGTAGTTTTCACTTCTGTAATAGATGATGCTAAATTTTCTAAATTGTGTAATTTTTTGTTTGATATGTGGAAAATAAAACACTGGCAAAACTATATGAAGCACTGAAAAAAAGAGACCATTTTTTATTTTCTGGAATGTGAACTTTAAATTACTATGCCTTAAATGTAATACACAAATATACCATACAAAATTGCATATTCTACTCTTACAACAAAATTGTTGATTCACGAGTTTTTATACAACTGCATATCATCATGCAATTCATTAAAAATATCACATAAAGTCCACTTAAAATCAGTAGTAATAGTATAATTTCTGTTGATTCATGGAGTTTCTCACCCTCCAGTAAAATAAAGGAAATTCTTAATCAAAAGAATATGGGGAAGAAAATTCTATAGCAAATTTTAATACTTGCAGTATCCTCAACATATTTAGAAGGCTGGTTGTTAAGTAAGTTTCTTACCAGATGCATGATGCAGGTTTTATTTCCCTGATTTTAAAGTTTGAGGAAACAGGTGGAGAGGTTAAGTTTTTGATCCTGGATGAATAAAAGCGTAAGTCATTTTTTTATAGGATCTGTAGTCTTAAAACATTCAGAAGTACCATAATTTTTTTTGAGAACTGAACATCAAGATTTATTAAGATCATCAAGCTATCAAGGTCACAGTCAGTGCTAGTGTTAACAGTCAAAACTGTAAGTCCTTCTGAATCCTGCCCTATACTGTGGCAGTGCCTACTTACAAACTTGAAAAAAATCCTTCCTAATTGCTAGAAAGTATTGCCTGAAGTACAGGAGGTGAAAGCTATAAAAAAATGAATAGTTGTCTACTAGTATAAAAGTGTAATGTGAGCCAAGTTTATTCCTTACACAACATGAAGTAGTAGTTGTAGCATAGGGTATTATAGCATACAGTGGCTACACAGCCACAATTTTTGCCACAGCTGTACAGCTGCATATATACATGCATGCACACAGGAAAAAAAAAAAATTGTATTCATATGCTTGTATATTTGAGGCATCCATCATGAGCATTAAGCAAGTATGGTGGTTAGATATGCTGTAACCTATTTATACGTGCATGGGAACTAAATTGCAGACTCTGCCTTAAACTGGGTTAACTGTCTTTAGAAACAGAAGTACAGTTTGGGAGACAAATGAAACAAAGTTTCCCATGCTGGGGGAAGTGTTTTGTTTCTGTAATCATAAAGGAAGTCCATTGGGTTCTTTGAATTTGGTTCAGTTCAGTTTTTCTTCTTTCAGTATCCTTCTAACACAGTTGTGCTTTTTTCTAAATCTGATCCTGTGCTGTAGCCCAGTCCGTGGCCCAGGCTTTGTCCTCAGTATTACACAGTGCTTTATAGAATACAAAGACAAGTTCTGTAGTCTATGCTTTTTTCATATTGACAAGTGTCTGTTCTTTTTTTAATATTATCCTTTGCCTTTCAGCACCTTTTCAGAGACAATTTTTGGCAGGTTGATAGGTTTATAGGTTTATATAAACCTATAGTTTATAGGTTGATTCTCTTCTTGACATCTGGAGATAGAAGTTCAGTAACGTCAGCATTCCTTTCTGGTTCTCGATTGAGCTGAAAATGCTGCATTTACAATTGCTTTCTTTTGGATCTTCTTTTAAGTGGTTTTGCTGTAGCCAGCAGTGTTTTCATCATGTCAGTTGGGCAAAATATTTATTGCGACATACATACAAAATTAATGTTCTGTCCTGCCATTTCCAGGTGAACTGGATTTTGACAGTGGACAAATCAGATCCAACTCTAAACTCTTTTAAGATGCTTAAGATTGTCTCTGTCATTTCTGAATGTATGAAGCTATTCTAGTCAAGAGCATTGATATTCATGTGGGTTGAAGCTGGGCAAAACCCTTGGTTCATGGGGATGTTATAAATAAGTCATTTGTCAATTTAGATTTACTGAGCTGAGCAGGGCTGGTTGATCATTTATACATATGTCAAACTGTAAGAGGACAAGCGTACATTACTTGTCATAGGCCTGTTTATTATCTTCATTATTAGTGCCATTTCTTAGTATTTCAAAGTTACCATTTTTCTAATAGAGACTGTATCACTCTTGATTTGTGATGACCTCTTACCATGCTATAATTTTGGCAAAGAGCCTCTGTTTGCTTTGCGTGCTTAATGCGTGCTTAATGCTGACACCTCTACAAATACCTCATCTGTGACCATACTTTTTCAAGGCCACTTTTAATGTGCTGAGTGCTATTTTGCTCTCAAATTCCCTGGGCAGAATCCAGTTTGCTCTGGGCACTGTCAACAAATGATAGGGGATTTCAGATGAAGGGCTTGCTCACAGGGTATTTAGAAAGGACACATAGGGTAACTAATACAACTCCAAAATTTTGGAGAGTAATAATGCATGATTTTTCCCTGTCTTAGAGTTGTTACACAATTCAATATACACTAACTAGGTGGAGTGGCTTTGTCACTCATTTAAAATATTTTACCTCTTTTGAGCAGACATCATCAAGAAAATCACCTTCTGATGGGTGTTATCTTGGTGTTTTTCCACATTCAAGGGAGTAATGTGTGACACTGTACAGTGACACTGTAGTTGTGCCCTGCTTTTCTTGGCTTGTTAGTAAGCTTCCATGGGATTATTTACATTTGCTTGGTGTGGTAGATTATGCTTACTACCTTTCGTTGCACCCACTGAAACTCATAAAGACTGTAAAGCGAGAGAAGTTCCTAGCATATTCTGAGCTGGATGTTTGTCATGCATATACATTCCCTCTCAGTAGTTTGTTGTTAATTTGAACACAAGAACACAAACATCATTGTACTTATTGTCTTCAGATAGGTTCCAAGGATTTTCCCTGTGGGTTAGCTCTGTTCGTAGTGCTCTTTACGTCAAGAGAAAAGCTTCAACTTCCTTTCTACTTTGTTGAATTGTGTCCAGTTAAATCAAATTAAGGCAGTGTTTGAACACACAACAAAAGACACATCACAAGGATATAACCCAGGCTTTGGTAAAAGCCAGGGAGAGATCTCCCATTACTTCAAACCAATTATGCCAGGCTTAAAACCCACTGGAGCTAGTATAGGCAGGTCTTCTGCAGCCATCTCCTGTGTGGTGTTATGCAAGAAGCTTCCATAGGGCATAGGTGTGAGTAAAGTGCACAGCCAAAACCACATCAATCATTTACACTTGTTCTTCTTCCTTGAGAAGAACTGTAGTGAATCTGGTGGGTATGTCTCTATAAGGAAGAAGAGCTATAGATTTAGTTCCTGGGGAGCTGTGCACGCCCTATTCTGGCACCCGTCCGCCTCTCAGTGAATTCTCTGAAGCGACTGCCAACCAGTGTGAGGTATGCTGATGAGACAATCTATGCCTAAATTTCCTGCCTGTAACAGATACTTCTACCTTCCTTCACTTAGGTGTTGTGACTGCAGAGCCAGTATTCATTTTTAAGGCATCCAGGTATTACAGTGAGAAGATTCGTTTAAAGCTTATTAATAATGAAGGTCTCAGTTCTTTATCTGGAACAAACAGTAAAATAACTGCAAGCATCCTACAGACCAACCCACCATCAGAATTCAAGAGAAAGCTCAGTATTTGCAACACCTCTAGACAAAGCTTGCTGTCCTTCTGGGTTTTTTCCTCTACCCTGGCTTGGATCACCCATTTAAAGAGACCTACTAGATCACTCAATCTACTGTAAGCCTTGAAAGCTCAAGTCTGGGTCCTTCTGCACTGTTAGAATCATAGAATCATAGAATCATTTCGGTTGGAAAAGACCTTCAAGATCATCGAGTCCAACCATTAACCATGCCCCCTAAACCATGCCCTGGAGTACCCTGTCCACTCGCTTTTTGAATATCTCCAGGGATGGTGAATCAACCACTTCCCTGGGCAGCCCATTCCAATGTTTGACAACCCTCTCAGTAAAAAAAATTTTTCCTAATATCTAACCTAAATCTCCCTTGCCTCAACTTGAGGCCGTTTCCTCTTGTCCTATCTCCAGACACCTGACAGAAGAGACCAACACCCTCCTCACTACAACCCCCCTTCAGGTAGTTGTAGAGAGCAATAAGGTCTCCCCTCAGCCTCCTCTTTTCTAGACTGAACAGCCCCAGCTCCCTCAGCCGCTCCTCATAAGACTTGTGCTCAAGGCCCCTCACCAACTTGGTTGCCCTTCTCTGGACACGCACCAGCAGCTCAATGTCTTTCCTGTAGTGAGGGGCCCAAAACTGAACACAGGACTCGAGGTGTGGCCTCACCAGTGCCCAGTACAGGGGAAAAACCACCTCCCTGCTCCTGCTGGCCACACCGTTCCTGATACAGGCCAGGATGCGATTGGCCTTCTTGGCCACCTGGGCACACTGCTGGCTCATATTCAGCCGGCTGTCAACCACCACCCCCAGGTCTTTCTCTGCCGGGCAGCTTTCCAGCCACTCTTCCCCAAGCCTGTAGCGCTGCATGGGGTTGCCGTGACCGAAGTGCAGGACCCGGCACTTGGCCTTGTTGAACTTCATACGATTGGCCTCAGCCCATCGATCCAGCCTGTCCAGATCTCTTTGTTGTGGGCAAATGTCCAGGCAGAACGCATATCTAGGTGTATACAGTTCTGCCTGTTACAAAAAACAGGGTCTGTACTCAGCCATTTGAAAAGACCAACATAGTAGAGAAGCACATTTATAAGGAGTACTCCTCCGACTAGTCAGGCAGAGTGTACCTGCAGTATTGAGCCCATTCAGATCCCCAGGTTAGATAGCTGCTGCCATGCTTTATCAGCTTCATCTGTTGGACGCTTAACAGCTAAACAAACCACTTGGGGAGCAGGAAACAGGCAATAACTGCACGAACAGCCTAATGCAATGCAGAAAGTCATGCTTCTTATGGTTTTGCACCACTGGCTTTTGAGACTCAGTGATGAATTAAATAGGCCATGCAAAGTTATCAGGGCTGGATGTGATACCAAGCCAGCATACGTCTGCCTTTTACAGAGCAGCAACCACATGGACAGTTGCATAATGTTTTATTGTACTTAAACTGTTATTCGAGAGCTGGCTGTGTAAGTTACTTATTATCTCTAGTGGGACTGTATACAGGACTTGTGGTAAAAAAAAGTAACTCCTTTTGCCTCCAAAAGCTTTTTTTTTCCCCCAGAGCTTTTGTTTTCAGTGTGTGATTCGTCACTGCTCAGCGTCTTATGTAAACCTTTATTCCAGTGCAAAATGGACTTAAATGGGACACGGTCTAAGCACTCTGAGAATAGCTACAAATGACCCCTTATACAGGCCAGTGATTCAGGCCTGACCCTGTGTTTCTTCTGGTTCCACTGTAGTTATGAGAGAGCTTGCAAACAGGAGTATGTCCTTAAATACAGGGTTTTGTCTGCTAGCTCTTTTCTTTAAGCATGTCAGTTCTCATTTTGGAATCCATCACTGTCTGCTGTGGTTTGGTTGGGTTTTTTTCCCCTAGGAGTATACAATGATTTATTTGCAAACTGCAGAAGCTTTGGTCTCCCACACTAAATTGTCTGCTTCCAGTTCTAAACCCTCAGTAACTCTTCAGACAATGATTTTATTTGTTTCTGCTGTGTATGCATTCATGTTATTCACATTATCATTTGGTCATTGCATCAAGCCACTTGCCTTGGTCATCAGCTGCAGGATATCTGTGTAGTTTCCACCATGAGGGAATTTCACAAAAAAATTGTAATCTATATTTTATGCATCTTTAAATCAGAGCTGTACTTTACCTGTACAGCTGTCTCAGGATAAAAAGATATAGCCGGTATAACTGAACCCCTGAGGAAAACAAACAGAATAATTTTTATTGTGCTTAGGCTCATCTTTGCTGGTATAACAGTGCAGTGAAAAATGCATCCCATAGCTCTAGTTAAATTTACTATAAAGTCTTAAAATGCTAATCTAGTACCTGGCATTATAGAATGCATAAGCAAAGAGAAATGTTAGAAAAAATGTGATGAACACAAGCTTCCTTGTGGTTAACAGCAAAGCCTTTTTACAGTGGTAGGGGAAAGTATGCAATAGCATTTATACCCTTTTTTGTTGCCACTTTGATGTAAAAGATCTCATATCAAGGAGAACTGGGCCTAAACACAGTAAAACTGTGGTGACTTTCTGAGTTTTCATTTATTTTCTTTGAGCAATAACCATATCACATAGCCATGAGACACTATCTAGTTAGAAAACAGATGAATTTATAGGTCAACTAGATCCAGCTGGTTCCTTTAACATGTTTTTCTTTATGCCATTCTAGCAAACAATGCACTCGTTAAAAACCTAATTAATGCTAGAGCGGACAAACAAACCAACAAAAGAGGCACTTAGAGGCACTGTTCATAGGAGTTAGAGATGGAAGAGCTCCATTAGGTCATCTGCCTATTCCCATAATAGTATAAGGCTGTTCTCCTCAGTCAGAAGGGAAGAGTCGGTTAACTGAGCAAGAGGGTAAAGACAGAGGAAATAGCACTGGGGAGTGACAGAGCAACAAGAGGGTCATAGGAAGGAAAACAAACAAAAACAATATGAGCAGTGGGCTTAGAAATCAAGGTTAAAGCACATTGCATTTGGAGGTCATTCGCGTAGAGGATTTCTTTAGAGTGCTTGCCTATTTCTGTAAAGAAAATAGGATTGTATGGTTGTGCAGGGAATGTATTAAGACAGAAGTAACTATTGAATAAATGGACACAACACAGACATGTATAGCTGCTTTATGTCCTGTATTGGATGGAGCTGGTGGCAGGTTTTCAATATTTTTCAGTTGGGAAGGATCACAGTTTAGACTCCATGTTGTGTGAGTGTAATCCACAGCTCATATTGTAAATTTTCTGAAATATCTGGCAAAATAATTTTAGCCTGAAACTGAACAGGTCCCTGGTCAGGTTCTCTTTAGAGTTAGTTACAACAAATTAATCTATTTTCTATTTCTGGTGAACTCTTTTCTTCCCTTTAGCCTTCTTGATAATCCAGTTTGTCAAGCACACGTTCTTTTTGGATTTCAGAAGTAGTTATCCTTCACCTTGCCTAGCCTTGCTACGTTTCAGGTGAACTGATACAAGCTTTCTTGTACAACAGGTTAGGCATTACTGAACTCATTCAAATATTAATTTAAGCACTGAGTGAAAAAATTGGCATTATTTCCTGGAGAGGTTTCTCACCTGAGTGCTGACTGCAATGACTTTACTTTGGCAACATGGTCCTGCATTTATTTAACCTCATGAAACCAACTTGGTCTGCTTTTAGAGTTGTGATATAGCTATAAATGTTACTAAATATGAATCTTGGATGGACTAGCTGAATATTTCCATTTCTTTATGTTTTCTGTTTTAAGGGTTTTTTTACCAATAAGTTGTGCTCATATAATCTGAATTGTCTTCTATTTAAACATAATAAAAACAGTGATACTTGTTTTAAGAGGAGCATATTTCAGTTTTATTCAAACTATTCAACTTGCTTTAAATTAAACCAAGTAACCTGCTCAAGCCAGAAGATAAGTGCCTGCACAGTCTTATGGACTAATTTAATGATAATCTATTTAAATTCAACCTTACTTTATGCAATTCAGCTTTCTTAGATAAAGAAAATCTTGTATGTCCTAAGCCCTGATGCTTTCACTCTGATGCAAAATTATCATTAAATAATGTAGAAGCTTTGTTTTCCTGCTATGCTAGTTGCCTTCTATTTTTCTTTATTGGATACTGTCATTACACTGCCTCACTTTAACCAACATTAGCACCAGCTCAAGGCTGAGCAAGCAGCCACAGTAAGGTGATAACACCCAGGTGACAAGGCATCAGAGCATATATATGTTAGGTAAGAGTAGTCTTAAAGAAATGTATTGGAAGTGCAGAAGTCAATACAAATGAGAATTCTTGGCAAACTAAGTAAAAAGCTAAGCACTGAAACTGCGTATGCCAAATTGTCCTTTTTTTTCCTTTGTGTGGTTTTTTGGTTTTTTGTTTTTTTGTTTTTTTTTTTTCCCAGTGCTCATCTGTGCACACATTGAGGTGTATCATTGGAGCTGCTCTGGGATTTGTGCTGTACATGTTCTTTGAATTCATTATTGAAGACTGGCAAGCCAATACATGGAGAGTGCTCCAACTTAACAAAGATACCTCAAAGATCTCTGTTTGGTTTGATAAGTGGTTAGAAATACAATTTAAGAATTAGTCTTCTTGTTCCTTCTGTCTTGATTTTGAAAAGAGTAGATTTAAAAGAAGTTTTGTGGGTAAGGCGTGCCATGCTATCATGTAAATGACCCAGCCCAATGAACGTACTTGGTGACACTTGCATGGTACCACATACATATGTGTATGTTCACGTTCACATACATACAATATAAAGATAGTATTAAAATATTTTTATATCATGCAACTACTCCCATGACAGCTGAGGTAAACATGCCTGGCTGTTAGATTCCATAAATGATCTTCCTGAGCTCCGAAAGTCTTTCATAAATGTCATTAAGTAAATATCTTTTTAGTTGATATTAAAAGTAGTATTATATGAGTTGGCCCTGCAGCAATATTCAGAATTTCTCTCTCAGTCTGACAGCGGGTGGATTTTTTTTTTTTTAAAGCCATGAACTTCATTACTGTTTTTTTTCTGCAAATTCATCTTTTATGTGGTATGGCTGTCAAATTGTATTAACATTTCCTAGGGGCAGATGAAAACTGTTTTGAACTCATGGAAGTGTTTTATATGACTGTAACAATACACAGAATATGTGGCATTTGTGACGTTGGACTCTATTTTATACCTGGAATTTGTGCACATTGGACTCTATACTTGCAATAGAAAGGCAACTCTTACTTGTATGGCTTTGGATGCCGAAGTACCTGTCATCACACACCTGATTTGGCTCGTCTGTAGGCAGTACCATAGAATAAGTCGTGTATTGAATTTATTGATCTGCTAGATTCCTGGAATCTGATAAGTATTCTCATTTCATTATCCTTCCAGTGTAAATCAGAGCATGAAATATTTCTTAGACACTTAGTAGCCAGAAGCAAGCACAGGAAAAAGCAGTAAGACACAGTTTTTTAGCTTGGAGAAATGTCTCAGAAAGGACTTTCTTCACTGAAGACTGTTTTTCATATGACTTCTGACTGAGAGGAAACTCCCACTCCATCTTTACTGGGGCCTGATGACTGTTACACGATAGTCTTGGTTTTAAGTTTCTCTGCATAGCAGGAGATGGGGTTGCCTCAGTAGAAGGAACTATATGCAGCCATAGTTGTGTATCTGTGGCTTATTTGCTTCTTTAGGTTCTCGTCCTCCATGAATAGCCAATGCCTGTCAACAAAGCACTGTCTACAATTCTTTCGTGGGCATGAAACTGGGTTTTCAGATGTTCCCTGTCACTGGTAGTACTCCACCCAGGGCACTGGTGCTGTTGATGAAATTCTCACTCAGAATGGAGACATCAGAGCTGTCTGTGAGCTGACTTGGATAAGCATGGTGAAACCAAAAAGATGACTAAGGATTTTGTGAAACTGCAGATCTTGAGTTGTTTTGAAAAGCAGCCAGTATGATTTCCTAGCCGAAAATGTGAACTCTGCAGAAATTATTTGCAGTTTATTTCTTTATTCCTACTTTCCACTAGGGAAAGTTTTCTGTTCCCCAGTGGTTAGAAGAGCGATCAAACAACAGGAAAATTAAGTGAGCAGAGAACTGATTAAAGAATTAGATTTCTTTAAAAAAGGGTGACAAAGTACACAGCATATAGAGTTAACTGCAAATTATTTTTTCAGAACGGGTGCCATTTTTTTTTTTTTAAATAATGTCATACACATTAGGTTAAAGAAGTGCAGTTTGCAGCTTAAGTTTACAGTGATGAAGCTTCTGATAATCTTCAGCTCTTATTTCATAACTGATGATGAGCCTATGGAATAATGGGGTAGCTAAAACCTAAGAACACCTAAGTTTGACAAAAGATCTCATAGAGTCGCAGTTTATAGAACAGATAATTCCAAATGAGAACAAAGACATAGGTGCTACCACTGGGTCTCAAAAGCCAGCAAGAGTGAGGGCACAGGAAAAACTAAGGCAGACTCATGTAGTCTAGGAAGTCTAGGGAGTTTAGGGAGGAGATGGGCCTATTTTTCTAGCAGAAGGTCCTTTCAGCTGAAGGACAAGTGATCTGACTGCATAAAAGAGGTAGATTCTCTGTTTTGAAGAAGCTGTGAGATGCAGGAGGATACCCTAAAAGATAAGCGTAACTAAAGGCATGGCAAAATGGTAATAGTGAAGCTGATTGGGTGCTCTTGCAGGTCGATACTTTGGCTACAAGGTCTCATGCCTGTAACACAATAGCAGTCAGAGAAGGTGTGCTGAAGACAGCAGGGAAAGCCAAGAGGCATTGACTGGAGCATCCTGATGCTAAAAGATGTTGAAAATACATATGTCCAGTGCAGTCTGAGGACCAAATGCAGGAGTTGAATGTTCAGGTTTGGGAAAGCTCTAGCAGAAGTGCAGGTGACGACTGTTAAGTATAAAACTTCCAAAAGTGCTGGCAAGTGTTACACAGAAAATGGTCCTTCACATGTTGGCAGGAGACTAACCCCCCTAGGGCTTACCTCTTCTTTATATAAGAGTGAGATTGGAAGTAAGTACTAATGTGAGGGAGCACTATTATCCAGCTGAGTATATTGTAATTACTTTTGCAAATGCTAAAGGATTTGCAATTATTATTATAGCATTGAGATCTTCTGTAAAAGTAAAGACAGAATTACTCATCACCAGGTCTTTATTTTAGTAGTGTTTCTCAGTGATACAATGACATATAAAACCCATTTTTTAACAAAATTTAATCTAGTGTAATGCTTTACACTTTTTTCTCATACAGGCTTTACAGTAATGATAAAATCAATGTGCAATTTCAATATTTTTGAAGGAAAACTGTGAAATACTGTCCTATTTCCAACTTACAAAAAGCAGTTACATATACCATAAATAAAATGTTGTTAGCTCTACACTACAACATAGGAAATACTGTCATGCTTGTGTAATTGCATAGCAACTTGATACAGACTTGAGTGACTTTTGAGGGGACATTGGCCCGGTGGCTGAAATGCATCTTTAGGATAATATCAGTGTTTTATATCTACCATGCTATTAAACACAAAGGGCGAATTTATGCTTGGCCTATCTCCCTTGGCAATGTTGGCACTACACCAGGAAGTAATTTTCCCTATTGCATTTAACATGTTTCAGATTTAAAAGCCATGCAGCCATTAAAATATGACTCCATCAATTAGAAAGTAATTGTGGTATGTCTTTCTAGTGCTAAGGGATTAAGTCAATTTGATCTCGGTGCGGTTAACAAAGGCAGTTAGCTACTTGTTTTAAATATGAGTTAAATCTGTAAAACATAATGATTTCATGGAGAACAGGATTAGCCCCATGGCACATGCCCAAAAAATGGGCTGTTGACTTCACTGAGTTCAGTGGGAACCTTGAACTGAAGGGCAACACGATTGAGGCCCTAGGGGCTGTTCCTGTAGGTGGTCCACACTTGAAATTCACATACAAGTTTTGTATCTTTTTAAAGATCATGAAAGAGAATATTAAACTATATCCAACTTCGGTTCTCTCTGTGTTGATGCCAACACTTGCTTTAGGGCAACTTCATAAAGCAGAGATGGGAAGAAACTGAAGCGTAATGGTTGAGTATTTGTCAGTATCTGCTGTCATGAGTAATTATGATTAGAAAATCCAATTTTGCATTAGATATTAGACAATATTTGCATATAATATAGATATTTGCAACTAGATATTAGACAAAAACTAGCAATGGAGCTGGATCTGCTTGAGAAATTCTTGTTCCACAGCTGGCAGTTACCATCCTGTTAGCTGGTAACCAGCATGCTCTCCATCCTAATTCACTGCAGTGCAAAGAAAAATCAGTTGGCTTAATCTGCAAAATACTTAACTGTTATAAACTGATGGTGTCATGAAGGCCTTCTGGGATTTTACTACTGAATTTGGAAGTATTTGAAGGATTACAGGGAAGGCAAGGACCTATTGTACAGTGCTTAGTTCAGACTGTCCATCAGTTTGGGTAACACTTTAGTCCTGCTAGGGTCTGACGCTGAATGCCATTGAACACTCTACCAAAAAGACTTGTCTTTCTGGAGTAAAACCTCCTAAGCTTTAAGGCAAATAAAACATATTTTTAATGAGGTTTTAAGGTAAAGCATATTGGTACGTTGTAAAGAGATTTGTGATTTCTCTCGGCAGATCCTGCTTTAGTTGATAGGAAGGAGCCTGTAGCTGTGATTGCGTGTCTCGCTGTAGAGGGTTAGAAAAAAAAAGAGGAACAGAAGGGTTAAAGCTGCTGGTGAGAAAAGGCAGGAGGGATGTTATGGCCTCCCTGGGGCGTTTGGGGGGGAGGGGAGAGGAAGTGAGATCTGCTGTGGCTGGGAGTTTGCTTTTTCTTTTGTTGGTAGCAAGCCTGCTATCTGTTAAAGGCCCACTGAAGATACCGCTTTTTTTTTTTTTTCTTTTTCCCTCCCCATCTGCTGTATCCCCAAGATCTGCAAAAAGGGGAAAAAATCATGTTATTTGCCTTGTGTGTGTCATGCTTCAGAGCCCATGAGCCATGCGGCCCCAGTCCTGGCCCCACAGTTTGGTGGCTGCTGCAGGACTGTGGTGGCTGGTGTCTCCCTGGCACTGCCATCCACCCTGCACGCAGCCCTCCTTGTAGTGTGAGGGCTGCTCCCTGGTTAGGAGCTTGGGGCAGGGATCTCACAGGCTGACCACGAAGGGTTTCCTGTGCACCTCCTTCCTTCGGGGGATTATACCTTTGACCTGGGGCTTTCCCACCTGGGCTGGGACTTCCCACCCAAGGTGCAGTGAGGGTGAGAGGCAGCCACCAAGCGATGAGCAGCCAGTGCAGGCTCCTGCCGGGGCTTTTCCTTTGTAGGGTTGAAAGCCCCTTACCTGTCAGCCCTAGCAAGGACATCCCTTACCTCTGTCTTTCCTTCACTCACTTAGAGAGCCCCCCTGACCAGCCTGACTGTTTCCCCATGCCCACCCATCCCGGGCCTCATCTCGGCAGCTAGCCATCCCTTCTGCCATCGCCTCCATCTTGCCAGTTGTGCTTCCCTTAAGCCATCCTCCCAACCATCCCCTTCACGGCGCATCCCCCAAACAGTCTTGCTCCTGGCACCTTCCTCCCTCTCCCAAACCTCTGCCCCCACTTCACCTTTCCAGCTCTTTCTTAAAGGCTGCTCAGAGACAAGAAATGCTGTCAGGGCTGTATTTGTCTCTTTTGCTCCATGTTGTTGGGTATAATATGCATTTACTGGCAAGGAAGGTCTAGCTAGTGCAGGAGGGTCTGCAAAGATGCTAGCCTGATGCTGTGGAAACTGGGGATCTTGCTTTTAGGTAGATGGCTTGCACCTGTCTGTGGTATCCCTCTGTTGCTAAACAGAAGCATGCCTAGAACTATCACTCCTTTTCTTTCAGTTCCTTTCTAGCATGGCCAGTGGCAGAACCCTTAAGTTCAACATAGTAGATAATTCAAAATATTCTGATTATAAATTTATATAGGTGGGCATTCCTTAACGCTGTCTTCATTTAATGAAGGATTTAACAAAAACAATCCTTTCCCTTTTTCTTCCATTCTGCCTAGTCAGGCTTCTCTGAAGAAAAGGCAAAAGCAAATCTGTTAGTGGATGTTTTAGCAGAGAAACTGGGATCTGATGGAATTGTGTAAAAACACAATTTATTTATTCAGCTTTGAATGAAAAACTTGTGATGTTGTCCATATCCTTCCACACTTCAGAGAGATAATGTAATCTAAGGCGTTCTCTCTCCCATAAAGCACTGAAATACAGTTGCACAAAACATTGCAACTGAAGTAAAACTAAAAGCCTAGAAAGTGGAAAGTTGTGCTAAGAAACTACCAAAAAATTCTTTCTAATATATTTACTGATGATGAAGTCTAAGTGATCGTTCAATACAGTCTGTTCCTAAAAAGAATTAACTGAATGTGTATCAACTTTTCTGCAATGTGCATTGAGTTTGATTTCCTCTGTTTTTATTTCTTCTAGGGCTGTCACAATGAGTGCATGGCTGGAGGATGTTCAGGAGAAACAGCAAAGCATATAACTGAATCTTTCAAGGTATGTTGTTTGTTAAAAGATGAGTGTCTGAAGCATTTCAGTAGATTGTGCCAGACAGCATCCATAACATGGTAGTGATTGTTGTGCAGGTGTTCATAACTACTGACATGCTTGAACGTCATAATTTTGTAAATCTGTAAGCTGCATTTGCCGAAAACGTTTTCAATGTAGAAATTAAGAATGTTACAAGAAGAACTTTAATTTATTATAGTTTCAGGTACTAGCTAAAAGGTTAGTAGTCATTAAGCAAAAATTAAAATGGTATAGGTGATTTTATTTTTAACTCTGATCCGCTTCAAAAGCAATAGAAATAAAGATTGATTCCCCCCATTAAGATTTTTTTCCAAACAGAGTCTATGTAACACTCTGTTATTTGTTAAACTTTGGCATTATAAATGGTGTTCAAAAGTAGGTTTTTCCATTTTGTCTCAAAGATGCAGAGCTAAGATTCTCAGAAGGACTCCAAAGCACACCACAGCTCTGGCACATTATCAGCACTCAACAAGCAAACAGGGCTATGATAATAAGGAATGCTGAGCAGCTGCCAGGAACTGACATGGAATTGAATCCCTCTTTTTTTTTTTTTTAATTTTAATGTTATGCTTAGAACTGAGCTCAGTGAAGATATCACTCTTCTCTACATCCTTCCTGAATGCAGTGCTAGTAACTAAGAACTCATTTTAAACACTATATGGACACAGATGTCAACTTTTAATTTTCTGTTGGAAATGTAAGGCCCATCAGCATGTGCTCCTTTGAATTGTACCTTCTGTCCTCATTCCCTTTTTCTTTTGCCTCTCTTTTACACTTCTTTTGCCTGTATTCCTTATGTCACACATCTCTAATTCTTTCTCTCCCTCTCTTTCCCTGCTTTACAATCTTTAAAAAGCCTCGTCTATATTTTGCAGATGTTTAAAAATAGTACTCAGAAAAAGGTGACCTCACTTGTGCTTTTTCAGCAGTTCCCTTCCTGTTATTGCTGACTATTGTCAGCAGTACATGAGACAAAATTATAATGATACACTTTGTAATTGTCACGTTCTTCCTGATTTTTTGGGCAGCATCACTGTTGTGCAGTCTTCTGAATTATGCTTAAGTGGTTATTTCCCTTTTAGTTGCCAGACTTTAACCAGATATGGAAAATAAATGCTGCAGAAAATGTGTTGGACTCCTTGGTAAGATATATTCTGATTCTGGTCTCATTGAAAACAGCAAAGAATTCTTGAGAGCCCGTGACTACAGAATTTCCATGCCATGTAGCAACATGCCATTTAATTTCTTTTTCCCCATTCTCAGCCCTTCCCAGTTCTTCTCTTCCTCATTTCTGTGCATTGTGTCTCTCTGGCAATTCTGCCCAAGAAGGAAGATTTAGGATGACTTTTCAGCCAGGAGGTCTGATTTGGAAACTGTTGACAAAAGCAGGCATGCAACTAGTTTTGAAACCCCAAGAATTCACAAATATGGAGTGCAGAGTTGTTCTGTGAATTCACCTTTAATAAATAGACAAGGTAGATCTCAGTAGATTCATTCAGTAGAGTGTACTAGTGTATTTAAAAACAAAAATTGCTTTACAGAGAGGAGACTCTTGTGTAACTGCATTGTACTGTTTCCTTCCACTCATTGGTGTAGTCCAGAAGGAAGATAGACAGAGTGGCACCAAACTCTGATAGTGTTTGGGTCATAGGTGAACTGGGCACAAACTAAAGCAGACTTAAGGCAGATTTAATTATACCAGCAGTCAAGCAGGTACTTTACCAAAGCTCCAAATATTGGGTGGCACAAACTTGGTTTTAATCCAGCTTCCTTTCCATCGATACTTGTGTGTCAGCCAGAATGGCAAATCATTGTAGTGGAGAGTCTGTGTGAGGGGGAAAAATACATTAGCAGGTGGGACAGATGGTCATAAAGGGTATAATACCAGAAAAAACAGCTGGCTCAGGCTGAAGTCTAATTTGTAAGTCCGTTCTTGCCTTATGGCTCTGTTTCTGAAGATTAGCTGCAGTCACCAGAAAGGGGTACAGCTTTTTAGAAAATATTCGTACTGGGGGGGGAATGTATGAAAGTTATGATGGCAATACAGGTACTGATTGCAGTGTCATGCATTATAATAATCATTTTCAGTCTCTTTAACTTCATTGTCAAATTAAAAAGAAAAACTTTATAAATGAAGGAAGAAATAACACCAGCCAACGACAAATAAAATAGCCTGGATTCATTCTAGGGATCTTCACAAACATTTCTGTGGAAGACAGTTATGATTACAACTTCAGAAACAGTAGCTAATAATATTTCAAAGTAATCAAGTTGACCCATGGGGCTGATTGTGCTGAAGAAAGCTGCAATTTTGTGCCAGTAACCCAAGTAATCCAAGATTCTGGGAATGCAGAAAACAGGGTATGGTTTTCTTCTATACTTACATAAAATATACTGTTTAAAGTGGATGATGCCCAACATTTGAATGCCAGATTAACCCTCTGAAGACATTTCTTTTTAGAATGCAGTGCTGTGCTTTTTAGGTGGGGTGTGCTCCTTTGAATTTTACTGCAATTTCTGCCTGACTTGGACAGGTGGACTCAGGGAGTCCCTATACACTGGTAGGGAAGGAATGAATGTTACCTACAGCTTCTAGCAAGCAGTGAGCACCTCTCCTAGTTGCTCGCTGTTTTCGATTCTCATGGGCTTCTCTTAAGTCAATAGGTCAGAATTGGCACTTTGTTCATTTTAACTGCTACTGAGCTACCTTAATTTAACTCACTTCTGCAGTTAAAAATCTCATCCTGACAGGTCTGGGATTTACAAGATACTTAATGTATCTCATTTAGAGTTGACACATGACCAGTGAGCTTGGAACAGATAAGAAACATCGAAGGAAATAGTGATTATGCTAGAGTTTCCTGTATTGTAGAAAATGTCAGATCTCCAGGATTTATCTACCCAGCTCCTTCCACTAGAGTGAAATCTTCCTCCCTCCCCTGACTGTTGTATGCACATGTTTATATATTTGTTTATTTAAATAACTGGCTGTGGTTTGTGACCATAACCCAAGAAGTTATACTTGTAGTTTCTACCTATTGTCAGCACTGGATCTCTAGGAGGGGAGTATGAAACCAGTAACGGGAAGTGCCGTCACCCTCTGTACCACTGAATGTATTTTGGAATGCTGAATCAAGAAATGCACATATCTGGTTTTGCTCTTATATGTGGGTTTTTTTCATTCAGAAACACCATGAAATAGCACACAATTATGTGTAAGGCACATAATGTTTATGATTAAAACTCTGGTAATTTCTTTAACGCATTCATTCTGGTTATTGTACTGTCACAAGACAGAACGAATGTTTGGATAATGTAGCGGTCTATTTCCATACATAACTCTAATTTGGTTTCCTTTAATGTATGTATTAGATCTGACTTTGAATTCATAATACTTGGTCTTAAGAAACTAAAAGCATCTATGATTGCCTGCCTTTCCCCTCATGTTATCAATCCATATCCAGAAAGATAATTTTAGTTTTTATGTAACTTTTTGTCATGGAATACATTATCTCTTTGAGAAACTGATACATAGAACACTTTAAGAAGGTATTACCTACTCCTATTATGTTTCTCTGTGTTTTAATGATCTGAAGCTATGTAGAATTAGTTGGGCATCTTAATGGTGCAAAGTTCAGTTGTTTTGTTTTAATTTTTAATGGCCTATTTAGCATACCAAAGTGGTGCAAACCTTCTACTGGCTAGTGTGCTACACCAAAGCAGAATAAAGTAGCTGTAGTTTACAAGTGAATCTGGGTTGACTTGCTAATATGAAGACTTCTGGTAGTGGAATGAAAAATGTTTAAGTGGAGCTTCTGTATCTGAATGGCTCATGTTACTCTAAATAACTGTGAGTGTTCCCACACAGTCTTCTGCAGACAGACCAAACCTTCCCAGGCTCCAAGCCAGTGGGATGTGAGCCCATGGCAGACTGGAAGCTATATAGGCAGGTTAGTGCAGTGCTGTGCTAAAACCAATAATCCCTGTTGAGATCTTGGACTTGCTGGGCTACATACAGTGCTATGCTAATATGTTTGCATGGTTTCCAGTTTGAAGCTAGCTCACGTCTAGCTGTGTCAGATGCTGGATATAGTGAATTTTCTGTGATGATGTATGTTTTAGTATTTGTTTCTTGCATTGCTATAATGTTTTAGAGCCCAGGTTGTGAACTAGCTGACATTGTGCTAGGTATTGTACAAATTAGAACATAAAGATTGTTTCCACACTGTAGGTATAACCTACAAATAAGCAACCAAAATCTCTGACAGGTTTTCCACAGAGTTAAAGCTGTAGTGTGTTTTACCTCTGGATGAAGTATGAAGAAACTGAAAATTTATTTCCAATGCAGGCATTTGTGGTTCAAATTGAGAGATTGCCCACGGAAGTTTTACAGATGTTGATCTTGTTCTTGGAGGTGTCTTGACACAAATGTAGTTGTTCCTTGTAATAGGACCTTTAGTTGCATGTTTTAAAATGTGTAGCCTTTGCATGACATCATTGTGAACTTGGTTGGCTCTATGCAAAACATATTGTGCTGATTCCGGTTCTCTGCCTTGTTTCATACAATAGCATTAACAATAAAGAATGGGTCTATATCTTACCCTGGAAACATTAGAATTATAAATAAGATAGTATTATAGGCGTAATCTATGCAGTAAAGATGTAGGTTAGATGTTATTGCAATATACAGCATTTCTTGTTACATAGTGTACGTTAGAAAGAGTTGGAAAAATTCCTTATTTTGTGGAGAAAGATATGCCTATTTTCAAAACAGTCTTTCAAAGGAAAACCTAATTATTGCATTTTCTATGTTTACATTAATGAAACTACATTACTGTGATTCAATACCATGTTTATACTAATGGAACTCATGTGCGTCTATAATTTGTGCCAAATATAGTGGGATATAGGATTCCTTACTCTGGGAATTGGGAGAGGGACCATTCTGAGATATTAGACAGTTTTAACCTTTATTTTAGGAAACTATGTTATATGTGAAAAGGCTTCTGGCAAAGAATAAACAATTCTTCAATTCCCTTTTTTCAAAGAAAATTGTTTCTTCACCAAATTTTCTTCATTCTCCTCCAATGCTAAGATTAAAAACATATGAAATACAGAATAGTCTAATTTTTTGGAACATTTTTTTAAAATCTGAATTAATTGACTGTATCACATTGGCACAACATTAGAGTGACGTGGTGAAAGTTCCAGTCCGTGAAGAGTTTAGAGTTTCTCTTGTGTTTTCATTTTATATGAGAAGTAGGTAAATTTTCTGACATGCTCAGAGCATATGAATCAAGGGAACACTGAAATGTTTTTGGAATGAGGACATATATGCATTATAGTTACCACATTATTTACAAGGCTAGCAAATATAAAGCAGTTTACATGGTTTATATATTTTCACATCTCTTCCTCTCCAGCTTGTTCTCAATTTGTCATTTTCTACTGACATCAATAAATTATTTGCCTGCCAAAGCATATGGGCACTCAGTGAGGCTTTTTGTCGTGTTGCAGCTGTTGATTATTCTGTGGTTTGGGGGCTAGGGGAGGTGTTAGGAGAATGCCCTACATTTCCATTTTAAATTCTATATTAGACCCCGTTTTAAATTTTGATTGATAAGATAGAACATTTCCTTTATGTTAAGTTGTATGGGCAAAATTTTATTACAGAAATTTACCAATATCTTCATGCTGTGATGAGCAGTAGCTCCCCAAAATGTGTATATAGGAAAGCTGCTTTTATGTAAACTGTCTTGAAGCAGTAAAAGAAAGACAGCCAATTGGATATCTATATGTGTGTGGGTAACATTACACAATAAGTCATCTCCAAGTGTTTTGTGTCTTAGAACCATAGGCCATCTAGTCCATCCTCCCGCTGAAAGTGGACTCTCGTCAGCACCAGACCAGGTCAGCTGTGGCTTTGTCCGTTAAATGCAGTGCTGCACTACTTTCTTTAAGAAAATATTTTTTTCTGATGTTCAGTCTGAACGTCTTAAGCTAAAACTGTCAATTACCATTTGGTAGGTCATCTCCATATCATTTCCATGGAAGTACATAGCTGTAGCTACTGTTAGATCAGGATGCCAAGCTAGAGGCCAATTCTGTTGTTGTCATAACAGTATTTAGCATTTGTGGACTGCGCATTTCTGTAGAAAAGGTCATTCTGATTTTATCTTGATTTCAGATGAATCTATTCACTCTAGCTTTTCATCATTGGCAATAAAATGATTTGCTTTTTGTCATGTGTTGAATCAAAAAAGATTGTTGAGTAATAATATTATTAGATCACAGTCCCTTCATATCACTTGATTAGGCCTCCTAGCAGGGTACGTATGTGCTGCAGAATTACTTCAGGTGATTTACAATCAAATCTGTTCCCTCATCTTCACCTGCCAAGAGGGAAGCCAGCTACAGCACAGCAAAGATTGAGTGCTGGGTGGTTTCTGTGGTATTCTGCGTCCACACAGGTATTGCACAATGCCTTTTGAATATTACTAATAATAGCTGGGCAAGACTGACTTATGTATCTGCTGCTTTCATTCCACTTATTAGGAAAGTAGAGATGTAGGTCACAATAATTATCAACACACAGTGCGCTTACAGTTGAGCATCCTGTTTTGATGAAAGAGAGAAGAAACAAAGCCCAATATGTGTTAATGAATGTTTCAGTGGTTGTTGGTTGCTAGGAGAAAGTGGCTTTCCTGAAGAAGACCATGCAAGTTGCATGCACAGGTGGAAGGTACACTAATGCAGCTTAGTATTGCTGATTGCTCTACTTGGCACATCAATATTTCTAAATCAAGCTTGTTACCACAGAGTAGCAGCAGTAGTGTCACTGCTTCAGGATCGTAGTAGCCAAGAAATGCTACTTAGCAAAAAGTTCTTAGTGCTGTGAAAATAATTCACCATGATTCTTCCATGATACGCTAAGGGATGATTTCACAACAGTCTTCAAGTGGGTTTCTCATGCCATCAGGAACCCATCTATAATGTGGCATTTGAGATATGTGGCAGCTCTCTTCAGTTTTAGCTTGGTGGCAAGTAGTTCCATGTTTCTCTTCAGGTGGGTAATGTGCTTCAAATAGTTGCAGGCTTTTAGCAAATAGGTTTTCTAAGCTGTAGTAGAGAAACTGATTGTCCCATTATCTGAAGCCGTAAGATTTGTAAATAAAGCTAATTGTCTTCTGCAAATAACAGGAGCTGTTAGCCAAGATAAAAGGAAGATGCTAGAAGAACAGCCATGGGACAGTTTGGCTGATTTATAGCACAAAGAAAGTGATGCTTATCTTCTTTTTAACTAGGAGTTTAAGATATAGCTGGTGTGTATAAAAGCACAGAAATTGTACTAGAATTTTGGAAATTCCATTGGCTTGTATCATTTTCTGGATTTATTTTCCCCAAGGTGAAGAATTGCTTTTAGAATGTAGGGCTTTAGCACCAGCCAATGATTCCCAAAGGAACCTATCTGACTCCGAAAGTTATAAAATCCATGATGTACATACCTATTTCCAAGAATTCTTAAATTTTAATGTCATTGTGATAGCAAGTCCCCAGGTTTGATATTGAATGTTTTCTTTGCTGAACACACATCAATAAGAACTACAATTTAGGAAAAGAATTTAGTCTTTTTTTTTTCCATAGGATTCTGTTGGCCTTTCTGTTTGCTTTTGAAATCATGTCTATATCCTAATTCTCATGAACTAACAGCCTAGAGAGCTGGAAGAGTTTTATCTTAATCCCATATTTAGTCCCTGTTTCTAAGAAAGTACTGAATGGAAGGAACTGGCAAAATGTGGCAGTTTCAGTGGCAGATCAAACATTGAAATTCATGGCAATTTGTAAGTTTACCTTGTGTCTACCAGTGTGAGAGGGAGATGGGATAAGAGAAAAAGCCAGGTGTAGTTAACTGAATGTTTGAAATTATTCCTGTAACATTTATGTGAGAGACTGTACCATGAAAACCTTTTATATTCCCAAAAGTTTTTTAAATTCCACATGAAATGATAAATTCTGAATGCCTTCATTCCATGAATCCACTTCCTTGCATGTCTGCAAGCTTATTAAAATCAGGGTAAGAAGATTTAATTGCAGCTGCTTAGGACTTCGACATGTGAGATTATGATTCTATTCTCGGCTATTCCACATAACATGTTTGTGACTGGCCAGGCTACTTAGGCAAAATATTTCCAACTTGTTTGTCTGAAATTTAGACTTGCAATTCATTTCTTCCTTCAATATGGCTACTTCTTTTAGAAAAGCTTAGATGTAAATATCTCAATTTTTGTTTCACTTTCTTCATGTGAAATAGAAATTATGTTTCCCAAACCAGGAGACAGTAGTGTCTCAAATATTTGTGGACACATTTTTAAGTTTTGTTTTCATACAGCATTATTTGAACATGTAAAACACTGCGCTGCTGTACAAAAATGTGGTATCAGTGAAATGTCACAGATCTCTCTATTCCAGTTTTGTGTCACAGGCCAGTGTGAGCCCTCAGCTTGTGTTAGGCTCAAACCTTCTCCCAGGCAAACTCTTTTCTAAAAATGGAACATTGTGTTTATGCTACAATGCAGAAATACAGTGGTTGTGAGGCAAGGAGCAGCACAGCATCAGGAATTGCATTAACTAACCTGTCAGATCTTTTGAGAAGAAGCAGTACATACTCATAGTGAATAATATGAATAGGGTAATTAGTCAATGTATTCCATTAGTGAAGAATGGTCCTAGTTTTGTGTTTATGGAAATGTTTGAGTATGAGTCTATGAGAGGACTTTCAGTACAAGGAATTGGCCTATTACAAAATTCCAGTCTGTGATTCATTATACGGAATTGCTTCTTTCTAATCAAAAGCCCAGGTACACCTACATTGCAGACATGAAGTGCAGTTGCATGGCCAAAGAGGATTTTTATATAGCTAACTGGACCAGCAGTAACAGTGGGCTACAGCAGTGTGTTTTTCAGTCCAGTGCAATGACTGCATTAAAGCCTACTCACACTTCCTCCCTATTCACACTTTCTGATCACCCCACTTAGTTAACTGGAATAGCTGTTAGTAAACAGAAGTAGTTTATAGGACCAAAATGCAATAAAGTGTCCAGTTTCTGTTCCTATGTTTAATAGTCTTATCAGCTTCTTGGTGGTTTATATTTCAAAGAGGTAGTCATATTTGAAATGTTTTATATAATTCTTTGATAGATGAGATACTAGATGACTGTTCTTCATAGATCTGAAAATACCATTAGCTGGAGTAGAAGAGAGAGACCCCATTAAAATCAAATAGATGCTTCCTTAAGAATTCCCTAATATCATGTAGAAGGTTTCCTTAGGATCTGTAGGAACCCCATTCCTTCATCTTTCTTAACTCTATAAATATGTATTTTCTGAAACTTGTGTCAGTGGAGAACAGACTAATGAGTAAGGGACAAAAAAACCCCAAACAAACCCAAACCATTACTAGTCCATTTAATTTTCCTGAAACAGTAGAAAAGGGTGAGGCTATAAAGATTTAGGTAGTTTTGCCTCCCTTACAATCCAAATTCTTACAAAGATGGAGTAAGGGGTCTTGATTAACTTGAATGGGCTTTGGATCAAATCAATGGGAGTTGGTGCAGGGCAACATTTTAGCAACATATGGAAAAACTCTAAAAATTTAGTTAGTGGCACTGAAATCAATGATACTATGCATTATCCATGTGCTTGAGTGTTTTGTAGGGCAAGATTTGTTTCTTCAATGCTTTCTCTACAGTCTAGCCAGACTGTAGCTTTCCAACATCTTTATTTCCCTTCTGGTGCATTTTGGGAGCTTCAGACTGCATTTTCAGCTGTGCTGCTGCCCTAGGTGCCCTTTTCATTCTCTAAGGCAAGAAGTTTGTCAATTCCAACCACTTAATCTGTTGTCTTGTCAGAGCAGGTTTAATTCCCTGCCCACTGCTCCAAATCAAACATTCCTGCATCAGAGTTGGAGCATCCATCAGGTCAGGGGAAAGGTTAAAGAAGCCAGCAGTATGTTGAGCCCTTCTCCTTTTCTTCCCATTGCTTGCAGAGTGCAGCAGAAGCTCATTCTTTGGTTTGACAAATATTTGATAAATATCTGCTATGAATAGTTTGGGTTAGATGCGTTGCAGAGGAAGGACTAGGCAGAGTCCTTCCAGCCATGTTTTCTGTTGTTTCCATGATTGACTCACAGCTGATTCAGAGCCTTGACTCCCTTTTGCTTTGTCATTTGTTCTGTGGTTTATTACGCAGTGTACAGTGAACCTGATGCAATGATTCCAGGCCCCAGTCCAATTACATGTGCTAACATATTCTCAGATGAAGTCTCAGGGAAGCTTTATGTTGAAAGATTTCTTGGTATTCTCCCTGGGGCTGCAGAAGTTATTTTGTTTTATTTTGTTTCTCTTTATTTTTTTTATCGTAGGAAAATTAAGGCTTTCTTCCTGCTCAAATCTTGTTATATCTTGGCACACTTTCCATTCTCAAGCCTCAGGCTCTGCTGTAAATTTAAAATAGTAATGATGGTAAAGGGATTATATGATAGCTTACATTAACATTATTTTTTATACTTATAAGCTAGTAATAGATTTCGAAGAATTTATTTAACTCTGTCTTATTCTGTTTGAGTTGATAGAACTCTTATTGTTCTTACTGTTTCTACTATAGATCTTATTATTGCAATCAGAGCATACAGGGCTTAGCCCTATACAGAAAGTGATGGTCTCTGCCCCAGAAAACTAGCAGCCTTTTCTAAAGAAGATGGGGATGGGAAAAGAAACAGAACCACAGACCATGGTTTACCCAAGGCCTGTAGGACATAAATCTCCTCTTTTTTTACCTAAATAGATGCTGCTGTGGTGTCAGCTAGTGATTAGTGGATAGAGCTGAGAGGTAGTAAGTCAGACAAACCAGACAAAAATAACACCCGCTAGAAGAGGTTGCAGTTGGTTTCATCTACTGGAGCAGTATTCAGCATTTCTAAGACAGGGTTTAGGGACAGGCAAAACACGTGATTGTTTATTTTGTCCCAGTGGAGGAGAAAAGTACCAGTTGCCCTAACACCACCCACAGCCTCCATAACCTTTTCCTACTTTCTAGTTGCATAGCCTAGCACTGCTGCTCTCTGCTCTGATGCCACTGATGGAGGAGTTGGCAGTCATCGCTGATTCCTTTCAGAGTTTGGCACAAGCCTTTTTTTTGAGCAGTAGTAGCTGTTAAGCATGATTCGTGATTTCTGCCCACAGAAAGCAGGCCCATGTGGTGAAGGCTATTCCTGGATCAGGTTGCAATTCCCTGTGGGCTGCTCCTAGTGGCTGCTCTACAGGAGCAATTATGTGCAACATATAGTAGTCTGAACCCTGCTGTATGAGGTTGCTGGGCTGGAATATCTAATGGATGAGCTTCTCCAGCCAGCTAAGATCACTGCTCAGGTGAGTAAGAAAATGGGGGCAATCCTCTGCTGTCTGCAGCTCTACATCTGGAAAGTGATGGAGCTGAATGAGTTACACGAGAAAGGTGGTAGCTTGCCTATTGGCTGCAAGGCCAAAAAAAACTTCAGAGAAGAGAGGGTTTCAGCTTCCAAAGGTAAGTTAACAAGCCACTTTCTTCAGCCTAGTTAGTATCCTCAATCTAGTTCACCATCACTGCTTCTCTTTGGCAGTGCAAACCTCTTCTCCTCAGTCTGTGATATAGGAGCCTCAGGCTCAGAAGGACAGGCAGAAGGTGTTGTAGGGTGAAAGTAGCTGCTCCAACAGAAAGAATGGCTTCCTAGGATAGATATGTGCGTGCAGGGGAGGGCCCAAAAGCAATGATGAGGGTGCCACAACCATAAGGACTGAATGGCAGGAAAATTACATCCTCATCCCTGGAGCCCTCCTCAAAACCATTCTGTCTAGTCCGAGCCTCGTTCTCTCCAACTCCCCCTGGCTACACTTTGTCACCTTTTCCCTTTATAGTAATTCCTGATGCTCTTTGTAATCTGTCTCCTCGTCAAAATTTGCTCTGCTACTGCAACCACATTTTGCTGGCAAAACAAGTTACTCAGTTTTGCCTATGCTTCCATGTCTGTTATTGCATCAGAAGGCCCTGATCTTTCCTAGGATATGCTTACAAACTCAGCATAAGTAATAAAAAATAATAATTGCAGTTGCTTTGTGATCTGGAATGAATCACCTTAACTAGAAGTCAGGGAGGTTACTTATTTCATCAGAATAGATTACAGTCAGTCTCACTGAATGGATGTTAATGTTTTGAGGATCTCTGCTGAAACTTGCTGTTACAGTTAGGTAACTTGTAAGCTATTTTACAGCTGAGGCTGCCAGTTCTGTTTTTATTCAAGCAAGTGATAGAAATGCTTGGCCCAGCACAGTGTTTAGAGAAGTTTGGGTATGTCAAATGAATTACACCTGTTACAGCTGCTCAACCTACTGCGTATGGTCTAGTATTTTCACTGCAGTGAAAATAACCACAGCCAAGGATCATTTGGGAAGGCATTGGCAAATCTTGATGGAAAGAGTAGGACAAAATATGCACTTGCCATCTGCACCTACCTGAGACAGCTCTCTAGGGTAAGAAAGGTAGGAATGTAGTAATGAGAGTAACAGCTCTGGCCAGAGGCTGCTGTCATCTCCAAATCCACTTGAGGCTATTGCAAAGGCTGTGTAAAGTAAGCATTAAACTGACATCTTGGCTAGGGGCACCAGAATGTCTTGCTACAGCTTTGGTTAAAATTGACACTGGCCAGCATGTCACTTTTAGTTTGACCTAGCTCATAATTGACAAGATCTGTTTTGATCAAATGATGAATTTTAGTTTCAGGAGGTCACAGTATATCTTCTTTACTTGGGCTGGGTAAAGCTTCACTCTGGAAGAAGTTGCACTGGAATCAGCAGGCACTTTTCAGATGAGGGGCTATTAAAAAAAGTGCATCTGGTTGAGACAGTGGCTGTTTGTAGGTGTACTGTTGCTATATAAGCCCTGAAAATCAGCAGTATCCAGCTGGCTTCTCCACAACTGGCTTTTGCCTATCATAGGCAGGGCAATCTGGTTCTTCCTATTTCTTACCGGAATGCCCTGGGCTGGGACCTAGGCACATACATCTTGTATGTACTGTACTGCTGCGACGTGAAGATTTGCAGGGCTGGAACTACATCTTTGTCATTTTACTTTAGGCAACAGGGGCCAAATAGCTGCACTCAATAGACTGCGTTCAACATCTGTTTCTTTCTTATCTCCCTTATCCTTTTTGTTCTTGCATTTACTGGTTTTCCTTCCAGTTTAATGGTTTTATTAGGCACCAGTGTCAGAAGGTGCTTGAGAACGTGTTGATAAACAAAGCAAGCAAAACACAAACCTAGTTGAAAATTGCCCTTTGTATTGGCAGTACAAACAGCAGAGATCTGGATGGGTGTTAATGCCAATCTCTAATGCATCCTTAATATGCTGCTTTCAGGGCTGGGGGAATGTTGACAAAGAAAAGAAATAAATTGCCATTTATAAAGGTCATAGGTGATACCATGGTAGCACTGCAATGATTTTTTAATGAGTGATATTAAAGTAATAGGCATAGATACTTAATCAGTACTCCTGGTATTAGTCACCTGGCCTTGCTTTGCTCTCTTTGTGTGGGTTCTTCTGAGTGTTTGGTTTCCCTCCTGCTGGTGCGGCTTGAACAGCACCACAAAATACTGGGACAGGACTTCAGTCAAGTTAAGCCAAAAGGGTCTGTGGACCAGGTGAGATATTGTGTAGGAGGTCTTATTACTCAGGGACCTAGAAGAGGTTGAGGGTGCTGGCAATACTTCATGTTGCAGACCAGACTGTGGGAGAGAGTACTCCAAGGGTGGGTTCTCCAGCAACCCCCTGAATCCCCCTCTATGGAAAAAAAAGATTCAATGTATTACAGCACTTGATGGTGTCTTAACATAAAAAGCATTGGGATTCTGGTGATTTTGCACACTGTTAACTTGCACTGCTCGCTGCTTGGTAAAAAGAGGGAGAAAAATATAATAGAATGACTAAAGGGGAAGAGCCTTAAGAAAGGATCTTAAGAAAGTAATGGCCCAAAAAAATCTTAAATGCATCTCCTGAGAGCTTAACAGGATTATAAGGATCAGGAAAATTGCCTTTTTGCCTGTTTAATGATTGTTGCCCTCCTGGTCTGTGCAGTTTAGCCTATATTTGAGGTCTTCTGCGGGGTGTTCCTACTGTTGTTTGAAGGGTCAAGTGTCTGGGTCAAGTGTCGTACCTGATATCATTGAGTCAGGTGTTTGCAAAATGCCCGAATGAAAGCTGGTTTCCCTAAATGCTGAAGGAGGTGAGAAACAGCAGGTGGGTTCCTTGTGCAGAGCTCCAGAAAGCTCTGTGGTCCAGAAACTATTTGCTTCTTTTCTGGATAAGCATCATAGCTACCTACGTTTCTAGGCTTTCTGCCTTCAAGTGACTGAACTTGAAGTCCAGTCCAGTGATTTCTGTTTGTGACCGCAGAGAGTCCCCAATCCTTGGGGCTGAGAGCTAAGCAGTGTGGGCTACTGCTCTGAGCCGTTGTCACTGCTGTGTGGCCACCCATCACACAGGAGTACCCATTTTATTGAACTTGCAGGAGGGAGTGCTTGGCCTGCGTCTTATCTCTAATGAGCCAGCATAGGAGTTACTCTGGATCTGGGACCCTCCTTGTATTAACCATTAAAGCATAACAGTGTGCTTGTATTGGATCAGCACAGCTTTATTAAATTATCACTCACACAACAGAGACTGTCCAAGGCTCTCTTGAGCCCCAGGTCTACAAATCTGGAGAAATATCTTTGGTGGAAAAACTGGGTCAAAGAAAGCCCAAATGCTCCCAAGTGATCGTGTTTCTTCACTTGTGGCCGCAGCTTGCTGCTCCCTCTACATGTGCTTGGGGGCCTGTGAGAAGAGCCAGATTAAAATCCTTCCCCATTCTTAAAGCAAAAGCTATTTGTTAACCCTGATGAGCTTAGCAAACTGTTTTATAGGGCTGCCTTTCAACTAGTTGTACTACCACAACTGAGGAAGTGGCAAACTGAGGCATAAAACCAGAAATCAGCACACTGATGGGAGTTCTAGGGGATGAGACTCCATATGATAATTCTGGTGCCGAGGCCAGTTTATTGTAAAGATAATTACTTTAATGAAAATGACCTGAGATGAGACAGAAGCCTTGACTTCAGGGAGAGCTGTCAATACCACTGGCAGTAGGAGTTCTTTAGAAGCTGTGATTCTGTCCAGAGATAAAGCCAAGGATATAACTGTGTTCTACATCCTTGCTTAAGCCCCATTGACATCCTGCTCCTGCATAAGTGTTTTCCTGAGCTAAGCCTTGCATTGTAGATAATTACAAACACTCCTTTGTGGCTTTTATTTTGATCCACACTCTTCTGTGATATATTTTTTTCCAAAGTGCATGATAAGAGGTTGTCAGCTAAAATTCATTTTTATTTTCAGGACATCATTAAGTAGTGCTTTTCCCATTGGAGCATTCACTGTCAGCAGGATAAAGGGTACTATAGAGAGTTAAGAAGAGTAATTGTTGTTTCATCAGATTATGTATTAGTTCAACTGGGCTAATGCACTGTAATATCTAGACAAGACCTATAATTGGAGATGGTTTGAAACAGCTTTTAGCTATTCATATGCTCTAGCTCTAAGTTAATTTCACATCTAAGCCATTAAGCAAAAAAAAAAACCCCAACCAAAACCAACCAATCAATAAAAATAGGCCATTGTTCATTAAAGACATCTTGAAAATCAGGTTGTTTACAGAGATAGGGGTGCACATGTTTTTGTGTTCTTTTTCAAAAGCTTGGGACTAATTTTTTCTCATTTTGCAGAATGTGTGCTGAGTCTGAGAAGTCAAAGTCAATGATATCTCTTGCAGAACTGCCTTTTTAGTGCACATGCAAATCATTTGAACAATAGTCTGAACTACCTGCATTCCAGTCTATTCTGTATGTACCCAACATAGAGGAGTAAGATTTCACTTGGGGGTCTGTAATAAGGGTCAATGCTTTCTGAGTCATGTTAGGAAGGAAAATGGAACTTTGAATACAGTTTGTTGTTGAATTCTTCCTTGCCTCTCACCAGCACAGTTTAAATGCTCCACTGGCATAGAAAGTGAATGGAGAGGGTGGATCAAGACTCTGCCCGCCTCATAGCCCTCTCTAGTTGTTTAGCCCCTGTCTGTGTATAAAAGGGGAGTGACCTGCCAGAGATCCTGCTTTCCTCCTTCCCTTGCTGTTCTTGAGGATGATTCACACCATACAAGCTACTATAAAGAAAATTAACTCTATCCCAGCCAAAACCAGTGCAAAAAAACCCCTATGCTGCATTTCTGCAGCTAGTCATGGCTCAAAAGAGAAAGTTAATCACGCAGGGAAACATTTAGCCTTCTTTGCTAATGGGATCTTTCTAGGAAAATATGAATGTGAATGAACAAGCTAGTGTGACCCAAGTAATCTGCAGACTGCTGGCTCTGATCTTTCACTTTGGTTTTATGCATTAAAGGAAAATCAGCATAACATATCTACTTAGTTGTGAGGGGGATTAATTTCTGATGATCAGCTTATGTTCTGAGGTACAGCAATTGGGTGTTTCTGGAACTTTTATAGATGTGTTAATCTAAATGTCCAAGAAATTTTCAGCTGCTAATTTTCTGTTTTTACACCTTGTACTGCTTCCTCCACTTAACAGTACTTCAAAATACACTAACTACGTCAGGTATAAGCAGCACTGCGTATATGTGTGCATACATAGTATGAATACTTTGCCCGCTACTTAGAGGTTAGCTGCCTTTAACTGTTCTGTCATTAAATGTTCCCGCACATAAAATATTGCCTTTGTCTGTGTTCACTGATGCAGAATAATTTTTAAAACAGTCTGACTTCATTATTTTTATACACTTCATTTTTGTCTTCATGTTCCTTCAGGCTTCAGACTTGATTATCACCCCAGCTACGACTTTCAAGGAAAAACCAGACCCCAGTGGTTTGGTATTTGGAACTGTGTTCACTGATAATATGCTGACAATTGAATGGTCCTTGGCTTCAGGATGGGAGAAACCTTACATTAAACCGCTTGAGAACCTTTCACTACATCCAGCCTCCTCATCTCTGCATTATGCTATAGAAGTGAGTACTGAATCAATTTGGAAACTGCTGTTTTGTTTCATTAGCTCTTGAAGCCATAGCTTTGTAATACGTGGACTACTACTGTCTTAGGTTTATAAATATAGTGTTACATATTGTTTTGTTAACTGATGTCCTTCCAGAATAATTCCATTATTTACAACTGGGTTATGTTTATGTTAGTATAACTCAGAAGCAACTCTGGCCTGTGGATTCCAGCTCACTTAACTTTCTAGCCTAGTGAAGGTGAGCCCTTTCTTGTATGGTGACAAATTCATTTGAGAAAGCGTTCTAGTTCACTGATGGTGGATCGGTCCAGTTACTGTCTCTGATGTAACTTAATGAAGCACTGGATAAGACCACGTGAGATTCCAAGAGTAGCTCTAATTTGGGGACCGAACATGCACTTTGGGAAAGTTATTTTAAGCTGTTTTAAAGGTTCATAGCTTGGATTGCAGGTCAGACTAGACAAATGCTTGTTTGCAACTCCGAACAAGTCTGGAGAGCTCCAAACTAGATCTGATATGTTCAGCATATGCAAGTGATTTAAGCAGAGAATATACAGCAAGGAACTTTGGAAAGTGAAATGTTAAGTCGGAAACCAGCGTGGTTAACAGTTTCCGTGCTTAGCTGCTTACTGTCTAAAGCTGCCTTTTGTGTCCCCAGAGCAGCTTTGGCTATACTCACATCTGTGTGAGAGCCTCAGTGGGGCACATATGCTGAAATGGAAGCCTGCTTCTCCTCCCACTTCTGGGTAGGTGGGAGTGTCTCCACTGAAGTTAGTGGAGTTGCTTGTGCTTCTTTTATTATTTCCTTTTTTTTATTTTTCTTTTTGTTGTTTTTTTTTTAAACCACTGATATAAGGGAAGGATCAAGCTTTTCCCTGCTTGTCCCTGAGCTCCTGCCTTCACCATTTTTTGTTGTTGCTGTTTTTTCTCCATCTAGTCACCAAGCCTCCAAAGGTCCTGTGTAAGTTACAACAGGCCACTGTGACTAAGGCTGCAGTTCTTGCTAAGGCTGCAGTTCTTGATCTGCCCAAGAAGTAAGAAACCACGCTGGAGTCCCAAATCTATATTTCACTCTTAGTAGCATATTGCTTTAATGCTCGGCCTCTGGCCCAGTCTGAAATCATTGCTAATATGAATATGCTCTTATTTTTTTTTCCATTTTTTTTTTTTATTCTTTTACCCTTATTGCATCACGTTTCCTCTAGCCAAGAGGACAGACAGAGGAGAATCTGGTGCCAATGCTGTGGCTCAATGAATACACAGTGGGTATAATAAAAATGATGAATTTGGCATTCCCTCCCCTTTCTCCTTGCCCTCCATGATGCAGTGTGATAGTCTGGATCTGCTGAACTCCAGATCCAGCTCCTGTGATGTACCGATGTCAGATAATATTGTTTGCACACAACTGTAGCAGCCAACCATCAAGCAACCACAGCAGTTGCTTTTATTCAAGTTGAGCATTTCTGGAACACATCACTGTCTCCCTTTTTAATGAGTGAAAGGTTTTACTGAGCTCTGGAAGGTTTAAAGTATTTCTTTTCGGAGAAAAAGATTTAACAGCTTGAGAAGGCTTTGTGTTTCAGTAATGATGTGATTCTTCTCTCAAACCATTGATCAAACCTTAGTAGCAACATTCCTTCCTCTTCCCTCTCATTAAAAGTTCTGTGAATGTGTTTGGGAGAAGGGTGGGGGGAAACAACTGTTCTGTGGTAAGAAAGTAGCATTACAGGAATGTGGTATTAGTAACTGACCCAATAAAAATCATTTCAAAGTATCAACCATATCACCAGCTATGCCATCCTTTATTAAAGGTAGAATTTTTTTCTTGTACCTACAATGTCTATCCTAGGAACAGTTTCTTTTTCAAAACTGTGTACAAAGTTTTTAATAGGGTTGGCATTGCCATAGGAATAAGATAAATTTTGAAGGCAAAAAGTTCTGGGTTCTAATTCTGGTTCTGCTACATAGTTGGCACGTAGCCTAAGGAAAATTGCCGGGATTCCTGCAACCCAGTTACAACCCAATTAAAATTTGTCATGTGGAAGGACCTAGCTCTGTCATGGGACTGCACAAAAGCTTTCTAAACATTGCATTTCACTGATCTGCATGAGAAAATGTTATAGAATTTAATAATAATGAAGCCTGGAGTATACTACTAAAATTATTTATACACAAACATGGGGGGGGGGGGTGTCCAAATAAAAAACCTGCATACGTAGACTTCCAACCACATAGAATATATTTCTAGCCATTTTTTGTGGAACAGTCAGGAGGAGAATTCTGAGGAGACTGACAGCAGTGATGCAGTTAAATTCATAGAACTTATAGTGAAATTTAATGTACAAAGGAATGCTTTAGAAAACAAATTATAAAAATCTGAACTCTTGTCTATAAGCATAAGTGATCCTTTAATTCTTAATCTAAATAATACCTGTATATATTTATATATTAATGTGAGCTTATATAATACATGTGTTTTCTGCCTATAACTATAGCTGGAAATTATCAATCTGTAGCTGAAAATAACTATGGATATTTTGTGGGCCTATGTTTTTTGTTGTGGTTAGGAGATGCTGTAGAGCATTCTGGTGGGAGGACACTGGTGGGATAAGGTTTTCTGGTAAATTGGTTGTCAACAAGAGTCATGCGGATTCTGCAGTTTGACAGGACAATTATGACTAATTTAAGTTTCCTGTAAAGTATAGATAAAACATTTTCATGCATTCTTCCTCTAGTGTAACGCTGATGCATCTGTCTTTCATGCTAGCTAAACCCCCTTCCACAGTGTAAGGGTATATGAGGGAAACAAGTGACCAAGATTTTGCTACAACTATAGCAAGAACTGCAACAGAGTTCCCTTAATTACCTTATTCTATGCTTCCTGCCAAAATGCATTTTGGACAGAGCCCTAAAAATGATTAACATATATAATTAAATTCTATAGATCTTTTCTGTAAGGGAGAATACTGTTTTGGCTCAGCCTTAGGTATCGGTCAGGATGTGAGAGAATAGTTAAGTCAAACACATGCTACAAATTTTAATTGTAATCAAATTATGAAAAAAATGGTTATCATTAAGTCCCCTGACAGAGAAAGATATATCCGAAGCATAGACAGGTCATCTTTGTAATATAAACTTCATAATAGTACCTCACAGGAGTGTGTTGCAAGGATTAACTAGTTAGTATTTATGCTTCGAGTACTGTGAACAGGAAGTTAAGTTCTTTTATTTCCAAAGGGCGTGCTCTGCTTTTGCAGCGATTGTCATGGGATAACATGTCTCAATTATTATTTGATTTCTTTTCCCTCCTTTTTGGCTTGGTAGTTGTTTGAAGGAATGAAGGCTTACCGAGGAGTGGATGGCAAAATCCGCCTGTTCCGGCCAACCCTCAACATGGACAGGATGGCGCGATCAGCAAAACGAGCAACTCTGCCAGTATGTAGCCAAGGCATCTTATTCTCCTGAAGTCAGAGTGTATTTTCATTTTCAGAGCGCAAATCTCTGAAACTTTACAGTAGTGTAACTTTTATCAAACTCACTAGCTCTTGAATAGTTCAGTTAAACTTTGTTAAGACATCTTATTCGGTGAAGGGAACTGTTTGAAATGCATTTTTCTTTTAGATCACAACAGTATTTTGCTTTCTTTGTTGTCTCCCTACTGCCTCAGATGTACACAGTCTATTTCTGAGGGATGAGTGCTGTTCTGCAGGTATTTGCATGCAGACAGCTGATGAAATTGTTCTGGTGCTAATGTTCTTCCTTTTCTTCTTGCCACTTCACTTAAGTGCTTCAGCCTCTGAGTGCCTTCATTTTTGGTCATGCTAGCAACTTAACACTGCTCTTAGCAGTTGTATGTCGGCTGGTGAATTTCCTCCCACACTTACTAACTTTATTACTGTAAGAACTTTGCAACTTTGCAAAACTGGGAGACTTGGTGGGCCCCTTGGAGTTACAACCCAAAGCACTCTTCTGTAGAAGAGGTGGTGCCATAGCTTGCAGCATGCCACAGTGAAGGTGTTGGCTGCACAGGGAGTTCTCTCCATGTGCTTTGGACTCAAGAAGAGTCAATGGCTCTTTTTTATGATCTTGGGAGGATACTTTGTAGCAGGAGGAGGGCATTCAGGATACTGTATAAAAAGGCACAGTAGCAAAGACCATGGGATCTTAAATTCTGTAAGAAATGAACTCAAGGAAGGTGATGTAGTCCTATGAACCTCTACGGACTGTCACTGTTGCATATCCCGATGAAGTGTTCCCCTTAGCATATGGATCAATAAAGACCACAGAATGTTTGGGTTATATTTCTCCCTTTGCTTTTCCTTCCTAGTGTTTTGACCAGAATGAGCTGTTAGAGTGCATCCGGAAGCTTGTGGAAGTGGAAAAGGAGTGGGTCCCATACTCAACTGCTGCCAGCCTGTATATCCGTCCTACCTTAGTTGGAACCGAGGTGTGAAACATTTTTTTCCCTTCTTACCTTTTGTGTATTTAAGCACGAGGCAAAAGCCTCCATCCATAAAGGAAAATATGCAGCAGTCACTACACAACAGTATTACAGTTCAGGGGCAAATTGTTTTTATGCTTTTACTTTTGAGTTAGTCACCTGTAGCTCTACCTCACAAATTTATGTTGACCACACCACCACCTAGTGGACACATTGATTCAGATCACAGAAAGTAAACTTCGATTAATTCTGAGTGGTAACGGCAAAATTTAGATTAACTTTGGTTTTGTACTAAAAGGATAGTTATTTGTGCCATGGTAATGTATGTCTTTAAAATACTAATAATCAGGAGAAAATGTGAGGGAAGAGAAATTTGCTGTGTAGATTTTGCAATTTCATCTCATACCTCCATCCTGACCTTAGTGAGGAGATTTTTGAAGATTCTACCCAGCAAATTAAGATGGCTCTTCTGAGAGAGACTTTTAACAGAACTAAGAACAAGTTCTTGTGTCAATTTATTCTTGAACCCAGACAAACCTGACTTTTTAAGAGGCTCCTTAGCAACTAGGTATTAGTGTGTACTCTGTGAGTTTCATGTGGGTGTGAGTCAAGCCTATAGTATTTATAAAGGGAATTAGAAACAGGGAGTTTATTTTAATTGAAACTTTAAGGGTGTTTTGTAGCAGTGGCAAGAGAGAAACCTGTAATCGTAGAGCATAGGACAAGCAAGCTAAAGAATGTGTGGTTCCCAACTAGGCAAGTTACTCTTCTGCAATATCCACATCTGTAAGTAGTTAACCATACATAAGCATTATACATTTCACATGTGTTCTAGGACTCCATTAATTTAATGCTTGTAAACTAGTTGCAGATTTTCACGTGGAAAGATCTCCACTCAGTAACTGTAAAGTATTAATATTAAAAATTGATATTTTTTTCCTCTTTTTTTGTTTTTGGAAATTCTTTTGCTGTTGAGCTTTGTTTCAGGTTAGGCAACATATCTGGCCTTTCCATGATGTCATTTGTTGTTTCTGGGTTGCATGTCCTGCTAATCTTTTATGAATCAGCACAATTATGAAACCCAGTCAGCACAATCTTTTGAATGATCATGTAAGAATCCGGAAAAATATGAAGATCTCAGTTAGTTAATCTTGTTAGAAGTTTTGCTGAAGGAGTAAGGTAGACAGAAATCAAAAGAACCCTCTCATCACCTGAGGAAGGCTTGTTTGTATTTTCCAGTAGTTCCATTATTGCACTATTATTTTCCCTCCCACCTCCCAGTTTAGCTTCACGTGCTTTGCACACAGTGTTTTGTTTATACCTTTGGTCCTAAAGATTTCAGCTCAATAACTTTTTTCAGTGGACACCTAATCTTAGAAACCAAGGATGAGCTTGTTCTTTTTGCAAGACTGGTGTCTCTGAATGGAGACAAAATACTAACACGTTCAGTTGCATAGAAGATCCCAAGAGTTGTGGGCAACCAGCTGTACATAGCCCTGCTTGAGCAGGGGGGTTGGACAGAGGTACCTTCCAACCTCAGTCGTTCTGTGATTGCATGGTCAGTCCTGAGTTTTGCAAAGAATCATATAGTTAAGCGAAGTCTCCTACCACAGGATTCAGACTTTGACCAGTGCCAGACTTTTCACCTCCACCTTCAAGTATTGATGGTGATGACTTGAAGTGTGAGAAGCCATCTCTCGGAGAAGAAGAGGAAAAAAAATAAAAGAAGTGATACATTCCAGGTTAATTCCTGTGCTGTTGTGTGAACCATTTCCAGCAGGCAGATCATTTTAGCTTGTCACACAGCTATTCACAGAGCCAGCACTCAACTCTACCAATGCCAGTTCTAAGTGGCATTGGCTAATTCTCATCACTAATGCAGCTGACAGTGGTTCCTCCACGGTTGTTATTGCTAGCAGTGGTCCTTGCCACTCCTGCCCCCAGAAAGCTTTGCAGGCTTCTGCTGTGATTAATTCATATAATTATATAGTATCTTGTTAAGCTAATTTCTGAATTCTCAAAAGCTTGAAACTATTTGAGGAGATTAGAATAATATATACATAAATGAAACAGCTGTAAGTGAATGGTCACAGTGGATAAAATTAGGGTTGTTATGCTGCTTGGATAGGGGGGAAGTTATATAAATATTTTCTCTCCATTGCAGCACTTTGCATTGTCCTGGTAAAAGCACTCTCGTGCTGCAGTTCCTCTGAAAGCAGTGTTTCAAAAGCTAATTGTGCTGCATCTGATGTTTGGAGTGAAGTATACCAGTAACTTTTTATTTTTTTACATTCCTTATTTCCAGCCTTCCCTTGGAGTGAAGAAGCCAACTAAAGCCCTACTGTATGTCATACTTAGCCCTGTGGGCCCTTACTTTGCAAGTGGAAGCTTTAATCCAATATCTTTATGGGCAGATCCAAAATATGTAAGAGCCTGGAAAGGAGGAACGGGGGACTGCAAACTGGGAGGGTAAGAAAACATAATTCTGCATCTTCTACATAGCTCGCAACGGAGATTTGGTTTTTAGTGAAGTAACTAATCCAGCAGAAGTAGAGGTATTAAATGTAGCAGTTAAACAAACAATGTACTATAACAAAGGTTTCAAAATTGTACTTTGCAAATATTATTTATTCAATTCAGTTGCATATTTTTGTTCAGAGATTACAGCCAAGTGGATTATTTGCAGATGCAATTTTGCAGCATCTCAAGCTGAGGAACTGGACCTGGAAGGTGTCTATGTAATACTTTGACTGTTCCCCTTGCAGAAGTTGACACTAAAGATATTACTTCTGTGATGCAGCATTCAGTATAGCATTCAGTATAGCAGCCTGCTGCCAATTGGGCAGTGAGCAGCATTGACTGCTGACCTCCTTCTTTGGCAGACTGTCCTGATGAGCCATCTGCAGTTAGCTAGGGGAGTATGGGTGTTTAAGGGAAAGCATGGGATAATGATCTGCATTGACTTGACCATAGTCTGGCAGTTTTCTGCTGAACTAAGCCAAAGCACTAGTTAGGTAGAAACATGATTGTTAACGTCCAAGTACTTGACTTGTAGAGTGAAGCTGCTTAGGACTTGACTGGAGCAAGGAACTTGGATGTGGCTAAATAAAATTACTTGATTATACATCCTTGGTCTTTGGTTTAAATGAAGCTTATTGTCTCTACCTGGGAGTTTCTTTTCCAGGCAGGAAGTTAGTAGTTGTCAAATGCTGCTGAAGTGAGCTAGTAGAATAATCAAAGGGCAAGAAAACAGCTTTCCTTCATTCAGTCTGGTGTTCTGAGACCTTCACTCTTTGTTTGTGAGTTTTTGCTTGGTTTTAGAAATATATTAATTGTGTCCTGTGTGTCCTTCATATGTCAGCTGTGAAAAAAGGAATAGTCTGGAGTCACTACTGACTTGATTCGTGCCCAAAGGTGAGAACTCCAGCGTGGTCAGCACTTTGGAGCTGCTGACTTTGGGTCTTGATGGTTGTTGAACATGAGAAGCAAAAAGGGTTTCCCCCCCCTCAAAGCAGCTACAGAGTAAACACATCTTATTCAGTTATGTTCAATCCATAAGCAGCATTTTAGGAAAACAGTTGCTCCTCAAAGATATGGAATTCAACAAGGCCCATCTGCAGCTCCTGAAGCTACTAGTTCTGTGAATATCTTTTACTAGAAAAGAAATAACTCGCCTCTGGTGATTTTTGTGTTCCAAGAGGTTCATCTGACGCATATGAGATGAGGTAGATGGTTTTGGTTTGCTTTTTTTTTAACACCATGAGCTGGATGGGAATTGTTGCTCTCTCTCCAGGATGCCAACTGCTAAATAAAGATAAATACTTTCCTAAGGTGTCTAATTGCAATGATTAGAATGTCCAGAAAATTGAACAAGAGGTATTTTTAAGACTATTTCGATGGATATGTTTGAGCTGCTGATGTTGCTCAGCCCTTCAAAGTTTTTGGGTTGTAGATACAAATGATCTAGTAAAATGCTAGTAGAGTATTTCCAATGAAAATATTCCAGGGACAAGCAGTGACTGTGCAGAGCACTTGCTCGTAAGGTAGATGTGCACACAAATGAGAAAATACCCAACCAGATACTCATAACTGTTTGCTCTTTCTTTTTGTTTCTGGAAGGAATTATGGTTCTTCTATTTATGCCCAGCAAGAAGCCCTGGAGTTAGGCTGCCAGCAGGTTTTGTGGCTCTATGGAGAAGATCACCAAATAACAGAAGTTGGAACAATGAATCTGTTTCTCTACTGGATAAATGAAGATGGAGGTATAGTAACACGAAACACGAAAACTTTAACAGAGTAGACAGTTGGGACCATAATCCACAGAATTATTATTAGAGTGCAGATCATAAACCTTTTAATGAAGATGATTTAACAAGAAAATCTCTATTCTCTTCTGAAAACTGATAGGTGACTCTTAGTTATACCATTCTGAAAGAGAAGATTCTGGAGCAGCTGTGAGTACTGCCTGCTGATAACATACTAAACTGTTGGGCCAGTCGACGTGCTCAGAAGAGTCTAGCCATACAAAAGGTCACACTGCAGGTTTGGTGTCAACTCTAGCAGCATGCTTGATCTTGAAGGAGGTGTTGGGTCAGAAACAATGCAGACATACTAAAGACACCATATGGCTGTGTAACTCTTCAGCTCTGTGGCTTTGGGCAGGATAGTTGCCATCATCGCTTTCTGGCAAGTCAAATGTTCCTGAAGCATAGCCAAAAGTATTTCAGCATCCAACTGATGAAGAACTCAGCTCTTTCTCTGAAGAATTTGAAGTTCTGTCCAGTGGAGGCAGAGAGAGAAACATGTCAGTCAGAGTTCCACATCACTAATGCTCAAATGGTGCTTTCAAGATATACCATCATTCTTGAAGCCATTTTTACCTCTTTGTACCCACAGTCATCTCTGAGCAATGTACATGCTGATTAGAAAACTGTCTAGTTAATGAGCAGCCAACTATTTAGGCATCTCAAAAACACCCATTGGGCATGCAAGTATTCAGTGCTTGAGAAGTGATAACTGCAACTGAGAACTGGTTTGGAAGATTACATGACTCTGAGTCCTTAAAGTATTAAGCCAATGTATAGGCAAGTGAATAAAAGGACACCTCCTGACTTCCATGAGTGCTGGCCCTCCATGAAAATTAAGTGTTATTGAATTTTTTCGTGGCAGCAGGTGCAGGGTTCAGACAGATATCAACATAGTGCCATGGGTACCCTTGAAAATTGACATTTTTCTAACAGTGCTCAGCTGCAGTACAGAGGCAACATTCTGTGGGGACAGCAGTGTGCTTTGGATAGTGTGGTTAATGGGAGTCCAGCTACCTGACTCCTGTCTCTAGTTTCATTACTTGTTCTTCTGCAAAATCTTTACCACTTTCATAAGAAGAGGGATGTTACTCCCTCAGTGTTGAATGAGTCTGTGAATTCTTGTGAATTAAACTATAAATATGAGAAATCTTGTTGTTGTTTTTATAGCAGCAGATTTGTCAGTGTAGCTAGATGGCCAAATTCACGCCTTGTGTAACTTTGCTGGAGAGACATGAAAATAGATTTTGGATCATTCTGCCCAGGGAAAGGATGCTGAAGGGGGGACGTAATTAGAATTCAATGTTCTCATTGTACTTAAACCAGGAATATGCTGGAATTATCCAGCTGCAGCACCGTACTGTTCCAAAGATCTGCCAATCACTGTGTTACCAGTGCACTACTGAATAGTACTATTGTGAGGTGGCCGTAGCAAACAACTTGTAATTCATGCCACCCAAGCTAACTGTATACTGGCAAACCTGCCATTTCAAATGACATGGTCATTAGCATCATTGGAGCACTTTGCTGTCTCCCAGTGTGTTGATTAATGCTTAATTTGTGATATCTTTGGTTGAGAATCACTCTTGCTGCCAATGTGTGTCATCACATACCTGCCTATGGCTTTACATTGTGGTTTAAAAAGTGTTTGCCATTATGTTCTGTGGTTTTGTTTTGTTATGCAAATTCTGCAGCTGAGAGAGGGATCTAACGTAAAAATAGTGAAACAGAAATTGCAGATCATCATCAAAAGGAAAATGCCCTTCTTTGTGTGTTCAGCAGTCTGGACTGCTCTACTTGCTTTATAACAAATCAAAGACCTAGCCCAGTAAAGCCTGGACTAAAGGACATCTATGCTTCTAATGAGAGTAGGCTTTTCTTGCAAGCCTTTGCCATATACTTTTAGTTACAGCATTGTGACTAAACATGACGTGTTGTCTTAGGTGGCAGGAGGAGCCTGGAAAAATGTTTTGTTTGTAACATCAAGGAGGGATTAGAGGAGGAAACTATTCAATTTCTGGTAAAATAACATGACATGTTCCATGCTGCTCTTGTATGCCCACTGCTGCTCTGGCTGAGGCTTATAATGACCAAATCTGGATCCCTGCTGTTGCATAAATACAGGTGTTATCATACATCAAGTACTGTTTACGGTTTATGTTCACAAAGTGAAAATTTTGGTCACCCTACAGTCTCTTCCACCTGCCTCTTTGGAGAACATAACAATCCCAAGAAGCTGTTAACATTGAAACTAATTTCCTTTAATAATGTCTGTTCTGCTGTCTGGAATATAGGCTTGACTTTATGGAAAACCTTAAAATTTAAACATATGTCCAATCTGAAGATTGCTAACTATGTAATCTGTGTGCACTTTCCAAAAATTCAGTTTCTTCAGAATGATTTGGAACCATCTGGGCTCTACTTCTAGCTTTAATGTTAAGGCATTGTGGATAGCATTCAGGCATTACTTAATATTTTTGTGCTGTTACTAAAATGGGGATTAATAATGTCCACTTCAAAATAGCTTACATAAATGGTTATGTAATTAAATAAATGGGTTAAAAGATTCTCTGGAACAGTCAGGTAAAATATCAGGCAAGTTTGCTTCGTGTTCTGTAGGTGGAGGATTATTTGTGCTGCAGAAGTATCTTGTACAAGTAGGTTACTAACAAAATAAGGATCTACATTCTGCTCTAATAGAGAGCCATAGCAATAGCATGGAGGGGAGAGCAGCAGATGAATGAGATGCCAGACAAAGAAAAGGAGGAGAAAGTGATTGAGGAAAGTAAACTGACAGAGATACAAAGACAGAATGATTGCGTGAGGGGAGAGTAGAAGAAAAGCCTGAGGGAAATATGGAGAGAGAAATAGAAAGGTCTGGAGCAAACTGGGAGAGGAAGTCAGCTGTTAATACTAGTGAAATCAGGGTTTGCTGGGTTCTCCTTGACCATGAAGTTCACCTGGTATCTGTTATCATTTTGGTAAAATACGTGTTGATGAATTTCTCAGCATTGTTGTAGTGTGACTAGTACTGAAGGCATCCCATGTTTGGAATCTTATCTGCTACATGTTCAAAAATACAGGTGTGTAAAAATTGAAGCTGTGTAATATGCAAGACCTCATTTTAAAAATCCCTTTAAACACTCTGATGGAGTTCCATTGTTACAGCATGCCTATACCATGCCTGGTGTAATGGGGTACTGGACTGATAGTGCTACTACTGTAACAATAACAGTAGTTAACTAAAGAGAAACCCTGACATTTTCCTTCAAATGCTTTCCCCCCCCTTTTTGCTACTCTATATTTTAAGGTTTCTAGCCCATCAAAATTATTCAGAAGGCAAATGGATTCTGTGAGCTCACAGTCTGGTTTTTTGGAGATGGACAAACTGATGTCATATGGAGCCTGGTTTGGCATCAGCTCACAGAGAGGATGAGCTTTTTGGCATGCCGTGTTGTATAGCATTATCATCTCTGCCGGATACCAGGGGAGCAGATGTTCCTTGGGTGGCCCCAGGCTGGTAGGCATCATATGTGTACTTGACAAAATTGTACAGAGCAGGCTGTTTGAAACATTTTGAGACTCCCATGTCCTGTCTGCTCAGTGCTGTTTGGTGGCAGGTTTGGCCTGGCACCTTTTCAAACTATCTCAAATCAATTAATATATGTTGTTGAGCTTAAACAGGTTCTGGCAAAGATCTGTGGCAACATCATCAAATAGAGAACGTCATGTGGTGTGTAGTCACAATCTTTGGTATTAAGGTCCACGTTATTTGAAGTTTTCTGTTAGAGAAAGGGGAGCACTTACTTGTATATGACTGGGTCACAAATGGAGAACATCATGTTTTCAGTATTCAGAATCAGATGAGCCCTGTGGCTCATGGAAAATGTTTAAGTCCTCTTCTTTTGATAGGTGTGCCAGAATTAGGACCAGACACACATCACGATTAGGAGTGATGCTAGACAGACTGGAAAAGGAAAAGCTATTGTTCCTGACTGTATGAGAAAGAAGAGACTACTGCTGTACTTAGGAGTCTGGGATAGGTTAGGGAATGGCACTATTGGTTAGTCAAACCAGAGCAGAATATATAGCCTGTTCTAGGGCAGCTTTTTTATACATTTTGGCATGGCAGTTTACATCTATTACTTATGTGTGTATGGGTCCTCATAAAAGGAACATGGAACCATAGGTAAGAAAATCTTCTAGTCCAAATGAATAAATCCAGGGCTGGCTGCATTAAAAAGTAACAGACATTTCCTGAGAGAATGGACAGCGAGTAGCAGATTCAATGAACAATTCCATTTATTTATCCTCAGTTTCCTCTATCCCACCCCAGCTCCCAAAGCACCCTCTTGCAGAGCAGGAGAGCGCCATGCTGTAGTCAGTCTGGAGCAGTGTATGCACTGGCTGGCAGGCAGTGTTTGTGCACATAATTATCTAGCTGACTGCTGAAAACAGAATATTAAGCAGCTGAGCTCAACCTGCTCTCTCAGTCCAAGGATGAATACCGTGTTTCTCTCTTCTACCCAGCTGCAAGTTTTCACAGGACCTATAGAAACATTTTTAAGACAGCTTCTCCTTTAAGACTGCTTCAAACAGGCCTGGATTCAGTGATCTTTAGCGGGTAGGGAGAAGGGGGCATAATAAAAACATGAAGATACATATCTCGTCCTTTTATGTGACCTAGGTAAAAATGAATCAAAAACCTTAATGGTTTGTGGATTTAATGCGCAGGCTAGCATCCTTATAATATGAAGAAAGATAATGGATTATCATTGGGAAGAGAAAATGGTTAGGAAAAAAAATATGAAGAGCATTACCGGAAGACTGTGGATGTCTTCACTTCTCAGTGCAAATTTGAGACTGTCTTAAAAGAGCCCGGCTGTCAGAAAGAGTAAATGCTCAGTATTCTTTGATAATGGAAACCACTGAGTATGCTATGTGATGGTTTAAAATGAAAGTGATGGTTTAAAATGAAAAAGATTAACTGTGATTTGCTGCAAAGGTCAGATGGAAGAACACAGACTACATAAAACTTTTGTGTTGTAATTTACCAAGTATGGATTACCATTTATCTACTGTTTCATTAGTTATGTTAGATGAACATTTATCTAATGTTCTTTTTTAAAAGCAAACAAGAAAAACAAGCTAACAAACACAACTAGTTGAACAATTTGAGTTGTTGATGCTTTTGGAATTTTATTAGGACTGCTTTTTTTGTGTAAAGAGAAAATTAGGGGAAAAATAAGACAAAAGATCATTAAGGAAGTCTCCTCTCAAGATGCATTTGGCAAGGTTTCTGCTGCTTTGCTTGTTCAGTAAATGGGCCTCAAAATTTCTGGTAGATGTTTCATGTTAATGCTATGAGGTAGGTATAATGAACCCCATATTACTAAATTAAGTAAAGCAGTTCAGGGAAAGTTATGATCTGCCCTGGGATTATTAGGCATGGCTTTCCCTTGTGCCTCTCTATTCTGAATTCGAAGACTGGGCCATTCAGTGGTTCCCAGTAGTTATACAGTGAATCCATAATATCCTGAGGAATAAAACCTACTACTAGGCTTTTGCCATGTATTTATTAATGTATGAAATAAGTTTCTTCCCCACCTACTGAAGTATACTCAAAAGGTTCCAAACACTCAGCAGCAACTTATTGGAATTGAATTTGTGTAACTTGTGTTCTTACAGAACTCTGATAAAAGTTGCATCTTGCTGGGTAGGGAATATTTCTGATATCATTCGACTTCTTTTTAATTTTCATGTTTGGTGTAATATCAGTAAACATTATTTTTGTTTCTTTGTTTGTTTTTCAACCAGTGTTTCTATTTCTTTTGTGTTTGACAGAAAATGAACTGGCAACCCCACCTTTAGATGGCATCATCCTTCCAGGAGTGACAAGACAAAGCATTTTGGATCTGGCACGCAATTGGGTGAGTGTTTTGACCTTGGCAGTAATGGTTTCAACTATCGTGTTATAACATCAACAAAAGTTAGCATTCCTGGTGCTCAGTATCTTGAAGTTCAACTGATCTGGTCAAATCCCTTAACCTAAATGGGAACTAACGGCATGCTAATTCATAGATTCCCAGCAACATCATCAGAATACCCACACCTGTCACACAGAACAATACCAAGCTTGTTAAAGTAGCTCCGTGTAGTATTTAACATGAAAATTCTCATTAAATCCACTGGTACCAGCAACTTAAAGCAAGGAAACAAACAATTACCATGCATGATCACAGCTATACTTCAGTCATCAGCACACTATTTCTCCACTTAGTTCTCATGGTTCCACCCTTATTTCTAATAACTAGCATGCAGCCTAAAATCCAGCCACAGTCTTGAAGTCATCTGTCTGCTTCCAGATTCCAGTTCTGTAGTACAGCCATCCAAGTACTTATTTGAACACTTGGGACTACCTCATATCTTGAAATCCAGCAAACTGTTCACTCTGCCTGGACTGTATTCAAAGGTTTTATTGCGGCTTGGATAAGAATACTATACAGCCAAAGGCTCATCAAGCCAAGTATACTGTCTCCTGGTTTTGGCCAGGCTTATGTTTAGGGAGGAGTAACAGGAATAACAGGGGCATGTGTGATACTTACCCCCTGGTATTAACTGAGCTTCCAACCACCTGTAACTGAAAGGCTTCCTGAAATACAGTCACAGTTATATCACTTAAATCTAACTTGCAGTGAAGAGAGCTAGGCATGTACTTCGTGGTGCATGTGTGCCACTTGTTGACCTGCACCGAACTCTTATGTGTCCTTATTAGTATTGGTACTTCCCTAGTGCAGATATGCATGCGCACTTCTCAGTCCCGTCTCCTTTACAAGACAGATATTCCCAGTTGATAGGGCTTGTTTGTGACATACCAGACTCTCACCTCAGTCCTCTTGAATAATTAGGTGTCTTTTACTCTCACAAAAGTTGTTCTCTTCTTCCTGACCTCTGTTCCCTAACGTATCTGAAACTCTGCTTATGTGGTGCCCCTGCCTCTTTCTCCAAATACTATCCCATCCAGAGCTAATCATGTTTTTTGCTATCGTAAGCATCTCTCTTTCATGTTAAAAAGCTTGTATCTAAAACAAGGGCTAAGCTTTAGTTTGGTCTGATAGGACAATAAAGTCCACATAATCCATTAAATGAAAATTTCAAAGTTTGAAGTTTATTTTTGTTCTTTAAACACATCCCCTCAATCAGTTGCTATGCATTCTTCAGCACTTGTAGAAGGTAAGACACTTCCTATGTTAAGACTGTTCAGTGTGAATTGCTTTACTCATACCTGCAGTACAGTTAATTATTGTATGTGACAGCTGTGTGCAGGCTACAGTGTGAAATTTCACCAGGGATTAAAGAAATATATCACATCTAGTTGGCATTGCAGGTGGAATTAACAGAATGTATTTTGCTTAGGAATTGTCTGGGAGTGGGATGCAAAGGTCTCTTGACATAATTGAGTAATTTTTGTACAAACTCTAGCATGCTAGAGACCATGAGTAGTCAGATACTGTGTCACATAACCCATGACAAATTCTGCTGTGTTGTTCCCTGATGCAATACTGATATTCTGTACAAAATCAGAGGAAAGTGCCACTTAATCATCAGCATTGTATCTGGCAAACCACTGGCTTCCTTGAAGGTCATTCTTTTGATTAGAGTCTATCTTGTGTGATACTGGGAGGTTTGAAAAGATCACAAGATCACAGCCAAAACTTGACTGATTGCCACTAGGCTAATTGTTCTTTTAGAGATGTTTCAACACGGAAAACAAAAATACAAACCATTTTTAAGCTTTTTACAATTTTTATGGTTGATTCTTCTTGTGCAGGAAGAGTTTAAAGTATCTGAGCGATACATCACCATGAGTGACCTGACAGCTGCCTTGGAAGAGAACAGAGTAAAGGAGATGTTTGGTGCTGGAACAGCTTGTGTTGTATGTCCTATCTCTAAAATTTTATATAAGGGCAAGGTAAGAAAATGTCTCTTTTTTTTTTTCTTCCTTCTTTCTTCAGAATTTTATCATTAATTAATTGCAGCTGAAGCAAAAAACAAGTGAGATAGAAAAGGAGTGCTGCCAGAGGCTCCTGGAAAGATGAACGCTGTCAGTATGTTGTTTCCCAAGTGAGTTACTGCTCTGTTGTCAGAAGAGAACTTTCCCTCTCATCTTTTGGGGGTTTTTAATAGCCAAAATTATAAAATCTCAATTCCTGGGAAAAATAATAAAAAAAATATTTCCCACCTCCCAGCCTGTTTGAAAATATAGAAAAATACATTCTCCCATGTTTCTTTTAATGAAAATTTTTTCCAAAGTTAAGGCACCTGGGAAAGGTGAGAGGAAAGACTTGCCCAGGGAACCAAATTTCTGAGCCACTGCATTCTTTCCTTTTCAAGTTCATCTCTTCTTCACCCCTCATTGCAGGGAACCCAGCTCTGATGGAAGAGCAGTTTCAGAAGGGTGTGCAGCTGCTTCCACCTAATATACACCATATGGGAGATTTCTCCTGCACAGGTGGAATTCCACAGGCATTTAGACTGTTAAGCTGACTTGATGCTATTTAGCCAGCACAAAGTTAGTTCAGAAGGCTGGGTTATTGCAGCTGCATATATGGATGTGCTTTGTTCCATTAAATATGACAAGTACAGTAAATGTCTGTTAGGTGATACTTCTTAAATTAACAAGATGGAATAAATGTATTGATATTATCAGATGCTAAAATAATATGAGAGACATCAAGGTGCTGAGTGATGGTAAGTAGGATAAATGTACCTGTTGTGTTTCTACGTGGTATACTTTGAAATAAAATACTGTATACAGTGTTACTACTCTTGCCTGTACAATATACCCTCCATTTTGGACAGATCTTTTGGAAGGCTTAGATTAGCCTTTGTTTAAAAATAGCTTAACAGTTCAACTAATGTAACTTTTCACTGGCTCAGCATGCCCTCCTATAAAAAACATTATGACAATCTTTGCCTACTTATAAGGAGGGCTAGAAAGCTTGATAAATATTTATTAAAATTCTTGGTGACCCTAAGGTATTCATATGTATATAAAGCTATTATTACATGTTATTCTCTCTCTCTCCCTTCCCTTCCCCCACTTCTTTATTCAATGTCAGCATTTGCACATTCCAACTATGGAGAATGGACCTCAGTTAACCACCCGTTTCCTGAATAAGCTGAGTGATATCCAGGTAAGGTTCTTTCTGTTCTTTAACCAGATAAAATAATAAAAGGTGAACATTTGAAAACATGGGAAATAATCTTTTTATTAGTGGTGCTATAGGCACCATTATATAATAATATGGGCTCTTTTGTTTGGTGTGGTTATTCTATCAATTTTTTTTTTTTCCCTTGAGAAAGTATGATATGGATGGAGAGTGATATATTTTTTTCCCTGTTCATCTTGGAAGCTGGATGAGAGTTATAAGATATTACTGTTATCAGTGAAATCCAGTACTGTTGTTATAAGTTCCTTTTTAAGGGGAAAAAATAGCGTTATGAAGCACCTGAATAACCATGATCACAAATGAATATAGGCTGACCAATAAAGAGATGGGTGTAGTAAGCACTCACTGGGTGCAGCCAACTGATCACCATTTCTGTTTCTCAGCATCTTTCCAATCATACAGTCGCTTCTTTTTCTTAAAACAATTCCTTCCTCTGTGATTTGCTAAATGTCAAAGTTTGTTTAGAATCAGTATTTGACCTCCATGTCTGGGCATAGGAGTCTATACCATTTCAGGTAAAGTCAATGAGCAGCACGTGATGGCCCTTCTTATTTTAGTTGCCTGTTTTCTTTTACTTATTTAGCATAGTTTATGGTGTGGGGGATTTGGGAATAGGAACAGGTCTCAGCAAGTTACAAGCCCCTTTATTTAAGATCTGGTAGCAGCTGCTTGGCAGTATTGTCATGATTTCTTCAAATCAAGTCTGATGGTTACTCTTCTACATTCTTGGCTTTTGGCTCAAGGTGTTCTTAGATTTGCTACTAAAATGTTTATATTCCTGCCAGTAACCCCTGAACTAAGAATCTTCTTGAAAAATTGTGAGATGTACTGTACCACATAGCAACTCTATGAATCCCATAAAATAGCAGACCTTTTTAAGAAAGAGTCCTAAAATTTATTTTTCTTTCTATTTTACAGGCCTTTTACTAGTGTGTAGAAATAATCTGACACAGGGTTCTTCTGATGAGACCCGAGACAAAAACTACTTATGAATTGCAGTCTGCTGTCATATGTTGACCCACCTAAAGTCCGTGATAAGCAGATTCATTTACGTAATGTTATGTATTCAGTGGTTTGTGCTATATTGCAGTCCAAGTTTAAATCCATTGCTATTCATTGTGGGGTTTTTTCATTGCTTAATTCAAGTAGGGTGAAGCAGTCTTAGACAAAGGGAAGCCATGCTATCTCATATAATTTTGGTGGTTCTTTTGTACTCTTGTTTCTCTACATATTTTTACATTTCACAGCTGCTGGTCTCCAGCATAACTACTTTTTTTTTTTCTTCCCCCTTGCCCAAGACTTGTAGCTCAAATGATGCAGCAAGACCACTGTTGTAGTTTAACCCCAGCCAGCAACTAAGCACCATGGAGCTGCTCTATCACTCCCCCTCCTCAACTGGACAGGGGAGAGAAAATATAACAAAAGGCTCGTGGGTAGAGATCATTCAGCAATTACAGCCACAGGCAAAACAGACTCGACTTAGGGAAAATTAACTTAATTTATTGCCAACCAAACCAGAGGGGTAATGAGAAATAAAACCAAATCTTAACACACCTTCCCCTCACCCCTTCTATCTTCCCAGGCACAGCTTCACAGCTTCACTCCCGAATTCTCTACCTACCCCCCGCTTAGCGGTGCAGGGGGACAGGGAATGGGGGTTACGGTCAGTTTGTCACACATTGTCTCTGCTGCTCCATCCTCTTCAGGGGCAGGATTCCTCACACTCTTCCTCTGCTCCAGTGTGGGGTCCCTCCCATGGGAGACAGTCCTCCATAAACTTCTCCCATGTGAGTCCTTCCCACAGGCTGCAGTTCTTCACGAACTACTCCAGCGTGGGTCCCTTCCACGGGGTGCAGTCCATCAGGCACAGACTGCTCCAACGTGCTCCCCCGTGGGGCCACAAGTCCTGCCAGAAAACCTGCTCCAGCGTGGGCTCCTCTCTCCATGGGTCTACAGGTCTTGCCAGGAGCCTGCTCCAACACAGACTTCCCATGGGGTCACAGCCTCCTTCGGGCATCCCCCTGCTCCGGCATGGGGTCCTCCCCAGGCTGCAGGTGGAGATCTCCTCCACCATGGGCCTCCCTGGGCCGCAGGAGGACAGCCTGCCTCACCATGGTCTTCCCCACGGGCTGCAGGGGAATCTCTGCTCCAGTGCCTGGAGCACCTCCTCCCCCTCCTTCTTCACTGACCTGGGGGTCTGCAGGGTTGTTTCTCTTACATGTTCTCACTCCTCTCTCTGCCTGCAGTTTCTGTACCACAGCAACTTTTTTCCCTTCTTAAATACATTATCCCAGAGGCACTACCACCGTCACTGATGGGCTCGGCCTTGGCCAGCAGCAGGTCCGTCTTGGAGCTGGCTGGCATTGGCTCTGTCGGACACAGGGGAAGCTTCTAACAGCTTCTCACAGAAGCCACCCCTGGAGCCCCCCTGCTACCAAAACCTTGCCATGCAAACCCAATACAACCACTTGACTGTTCTTCACTAGGAAGGTGACATGGGATCAGCATCTCTTCTTCTATAGAATAGTATTGGACATTTCTGGCTGCAACTCAGGGAGGAAAGAATTCCTGATATTCTGGTACCTTTTGTGTAGGTGGCTGAGCCAACATTCATGGGGGCAAGAAGAGACACTCCCCCATCATGTTTCTGTTGTTTCAGCTGTGCCAACTGTAACAGCTTGGGGTCTGGGTCTTTCTCTTCAAACAGTAGGACTGATAGCTAGGAAGAAGCATAGGCACCTTTGGTTCTAGATTTTATTATTTGTTGAGAGGAAAGAGAGGCTCAGTATTCGATGTTCCCAGCTCAGTTACTTGTAACATTTTTATCTTCTTACTATGTGAGTATACACAGTAGCCTTTCTCCAGAATCCCACTACATACCACAGTTTTATTTCATCTTTCTCATCCCAAGTGCCTGATACAAATATCTAAAATAACAGTTAATGTCCATCACTTTATTTTTTTGTTGTCATATGTCCAGATTTATTACACACTTTTCATTGTGATACATACTGATCACTGTTTCCATAGCGCTCTGCTCTGTATTAAAGCCATCTTGTTAGTATGTCGAGTATCTATCTTTAATGTCTAAAAGCACTTGTGTAACTTGTGTGTTACCTTCTGATGTCTAGGTGATGCTATTGCAATATATGTTAGGGCCTTCAACAATTTGTGATCAGTTTGAGTCTGCAGTGATCACTTCTAATTGCAGTCATGGAACAGCTCAGCATCAGAAAGAGTTGAGGCCAGTTCTAGCACCTTGTTGAGTGTTATGCGTGGGAATAGGTACTGCCTTAGCAGTGTGTCATGGGACAAGCAAGTGCCTTCTCTAGAAGAATGGCTTATGAAATCCAGAATTCTGTTTCAGAAGAAAACACTGGAATAGGTGTCTTTCTCCCCTGGCCAATTGATAGTGAGTGGATTATTACGACAAATTTATCCAGCCTGCTTCCTGAGGCTTCCTCCCATGCACTCCCCAATCACCCTACTTTTCCACCCTAACCAAGGCTCAGGAGGAAGCTGAAAAGGTGTGGATTGCTTCTAACCATTATCTTTCTTGGATCTTTTCACTTCACAACTATGCATATGGACCTTTTTGCCTTTCAACTATGTACATACCATGTGTTCATTAGTTACATGCCAAGAGTAAATCGATCACTCCTGAAAAGTGCTGGACTATTATGTATATGTTTACTTCTGGGTTTTCTTCCTTTAAAAAAGCCAAGAGAATTAGAACACTTCATCATCAGAAACATGATTTTAAAGAGAATGGTGGCTGCTTCCTCTTTAAGAGTCAATCAGTGGTTGCTGATTGTGTTTCTGCACATTTCTTTCTGTGGAGAGATGAGCTCATATCCAAATGAACCCCAGGTTGTCGTACAGAAGACAATGCTGCAACACACAAAATGGAATATATAATATTCTTAAAATGTCAGAGGAGTTTTCAGGATCTTTCACAAAGATCTTTTATATATTCTACCAGGAGGGGAAAAAAAAAAAAGATCACTTTGCAGTGCCATGAGACTACTGTCATATCATTTGGACAGTCTGTGGCTGTTATTCCAAAGAACATTCAAGTTCTGGAGAATAAAATGCAATTGAAATTACAGCCAAACACAGCTCTGGTCTCTGTGCTGTGCTGTTGCCTGAAATAAGGCAATGTACCATTTAATGTTGGGTGATGGACATTTGTAAAAAAGTAAAAATTCTCAGTACCAACATTGTCCTGCATTTGAACCTGTAACCAAGAGGTGCAGGGCTCTGTATCCAATATCATTATACTGATTCCCTTGTGTACAATACATGCTTTTTTCACATTTTCAGATTATCTTCATTATTGTGTTTCCAAGTCTGTTTTCATGCTGCTTGTTGTTCTTTTGCAAGTCTTCTGGGTTCAACAGGATTTCTTTGGATTTGAACAGCTGTTCAGTGGAACTAGAGCTAGAGTGACAAATTAGAAACTCATGGGCAGAACTAATTCCATTTCTCATGCCAATTGAGAGAGACAGTAGTAGCACTGCGATATACATTTCCCTTCCTATCACTGAGTGGAAATAATGATTACTAAAGGCTGATAAAGCTTTTAGATTAAATCATTTACATTGTATACAGTAATGTTGTGCTTATGAATGAATTAGTCATAGTACACTGTCTTCTATAACCGCTTGAGTTAGAAGATTTAGAGAGGAGATTCTTTTCTCTGGGAATATACTCACTGAAATACCACTCAGATGTTTTTGTGGTTTTGCATTCCATGCCTTGAGAATAAACAAGCTTTTGCTATACCCTTTAAAGGGTAGATCAGGATGCAACTTGGAAGGGATGGATAGAAGGTAAGTTATATTGTTTATACCACATGATATAACATACATTTAAACACTGAAGTCAAGACAGCAGTGAACAGACATTTAGTCAAAAACCCTATCTTTCTCAAAGTTGCACAATCTAAATGGTTAGGTCAGCGGAAAACAACCAGGGAAGGAGAATGTATGTGTTAATTTTTACAAAGCAGGACCTGTGGAGGGGGGGAAAGAGGAATGGGATTGACTAGCCTGAAGTCACAATGTCTTTGACAGAATCAGAAGAGGAAGATAAATCTGTTTTTATTTCTGGAATGAAAACATCTTGATTGTAGTATAACATCTTCATTCCCCTTTTAATTCTGGAAGCAGGTTCAAACCCTAGTCAAATGGCAACTCAGACCAGCCCTTGCAATTTCTGAAGTCAGCATCAGAGCATTAGAAGATACTACTACCTAAAGCCAGCAAAACTTACAAATAATCCCATGGCCTTTGCCTTCTTTCTGATTTGGGGGGGTAGGGGTCCCACCTTTTCTCTGAGAAGCAGTGATATGAAGGTCAAAGACATCTCTTTTTTTCTCCCTTTGCTCCCATCCTCAACAAAATTGCCTCACATGAGAGTAGTCCAGTGCTTTGTGGTTAAACTAATGATACATCTGCTTTTCCTTGGTTAGAGTTCCCAAGGCAACTACACTGACATCTGGGAATGTAAGCTGGAAATCCTTTGGACAAGTAATTCATCCAAGGTCCTGTGTAGCACCATACCAGTATTTAGTCAACCACATCGCAGACTGTAGAACGGGAGCAGCAGAATTAGTAATGAAAAGAAAAAGTATATGTGATACATGTGGAGGTAATTTAGAGGCTTTACCTGTTGGAGTAAAGAGTAAAACACAAGCACACTGAACATCATTCCTTTGTGGATCTAGAAGTGTGTTTTTCTGGCTCATCCTGATTTGGAGCTGTTGTCTTTTCCCTGCTTTAATGTCCCTTTATCTCCTTTCCTGCTGATGCAGAACCTGGATTGGAGAAACTTCCTTTTACCCTCTCTGGAGAAATTATCATCAGTGATAACAAAAGTGATCTTTTCAGCCTACATAAAGCCTCTAAAACCAGTCCTCATTCCCTGCTGAAAAGTGTTTTCAAGCTCCCTGAACATGGTACTATGAGGGAAAGGGGTCCCGACTTACATCTGCCACTAGTCTGTCCATCTCTGCTTTAGTTACATACTTGAGCCCTATGTGCGTTTTTGGGGCTTGCTGGAGCATTGTTTACAGGACTGGTGACAAAAGAGCTTTAAAACATGGAACCAGTTTAACAACCAAAAGTGCTGTCTTGGGACTGTATCCTCCCCTGGAAGAGATACAGCTCCATGTGGTAAGTTGCCTTCGTTTCTGCCTGATGATCCTGTTGGTTTGCGTATTGAAAGATGACTTGTTTTATTTGGGTTACAATTCTCTCTGATTGTACTCTGTGGTATTTGTGATGGGTTTTATTTCACATTCAATCAGAATGCTGTAATAAAAAGCCACCTTGAAAATAAAAAGAAATAAAAACAAATGTGTGTGTTTATTGGAGCTTGAGCAGGGGCATACTTATGCATGAATTAGTGAACTCACCTCAGGGAATAACTGTATTAAATTGATGGAAAGCTCTAGTGAAGCAGGACTATTCTGTATCATCTCTAGTGAGTATCAGTATCACCTCTTCCTAGTCTACTTATTGGAAGATGGATAAAGCTTCAAGTTGTCTTTAGGCTTTGCTCAAATCAAAGGCAGAAGTAAAGGCATAAGAAATAACGTAAACTACTATCAAGGTGGTGGGTATGAATCTTTCTGAGGATAGACCTAGGAAGTTATAATTGCTGTTACTTTCAACTTCTATTCTTAAACTCCATTTTTGCTTCATTTCAGTATGGAAGAGAAGACAGTGATTGGGCAGTGCTGGTGTCGTGAAGGTGGAAGAGTTCAGACCCTCCAGACAGAACAGACATGAATAATGACAACTTCTGTAGCTGCCTGTGCGTAGTGTAGTTTCTGTACCAATTTGCTCCCCAGGATGATTGTTTCCACAATCTGGCAAATGTGAACACAATCATTTTGATTTCTACTGTAATCCTGTTGGTAAAAGCCTGTCTTCTTGGTAGAGGTGCTAAATGTTAGCAATAGAACTTTCCTAATGGTTTTCTTAGTGCCTCCTTGTGTCTTATGTACAGTCTGAAAACTTGTAAAATGCTCTTCAACTGCTCTTCAGTTTGGTTTGTTTTAACTGCCATCACCAGCAGAGCACATTGTCATATAACACAAAAATGTTGCCTGTTAGCTGGCCACAGGGTTCTGTTGACATTATTCTGCCTTTTGCTCTGTGTTTGGGAAACAATTAAGTTTAGACATATGCTCTTTCCTTTCATTCTCTGCTTGTATGGGAGATTCCTGAGTCTGCATAGCCCTCTAGATCCCCTCATGCATACTCTGTCAAATAACAGCTCTGTCCTTCAGGCTAAAATTCTCTGAGTCAATCTAGCCTGCAATAGGCTCTCTGTTGGCCTATTGCCTTTCCCTCCATGGGGATATGCAGTGGCTGCTTGGGCAGTGCATACCTCTCTAATAGTTGAATACATCCTTCCATATGTCATTTATAGGGCTGGGTCAGGCCCTGCTGAGACAAGAATTACCCTTTGTCTGGCCTAGCACAGAGCTGGGCGCTGCAGACACAGTGTTGCCTTCCAGGTGAATGTCTAGAAAATAAGATTAGACAGCTGTGGCTGTGAAAGTTGAACAACTCTTCACAGCAACCAAACCTTTGGATTGAGGAATTTCTTTCATCATCCAGTCACATAATTTAGATCACCAAAATATTTTTCTTGTCCCCTTCACGACTCGCTGTGAAATGTGTCCAGCCTCCATTGACAGACATGTACGTTAATAGGGCCTTCCTATTAAGGAACAAGCTATGTTGTCAACAGAAACTATCTGGCACAAGAAGGAAAGAGATTTCCTTCAAACCCTGATTTCATTCTGGTTAAGCACATACTTCGTATACAGCTACTCTCTCACATGCAGTCTTGATACTATTTGGAAACAATATAGAGCATGTAGCTCATACTTAGGGAAATAACTTCTGCAAGCGTTCAGTAGTGATCATACTGTATTATTTATTAGCTTTCTCTTTGCACACGGTTCTGTCAAACAGCTTTAAGATATCTCTTGCCAAAAAGGATCACCGTATTCTGTATCAATGTTCCAAAGTGCTATTTCTGTGTAAAACTGGTGGAACTTTATTGACGCCAACGGAGTCCTATAAGAAGTAAAAGTGAAACATTTATTGCCATAGTTTGCAGTAGAGATGCACAAGTATTAAGGGAAATATTTAGCACTTTATTTCTTTTGAAGACCCAACAGTATCTCTCCCATGCTTTATAAGTCCTTTGTAGTTACTGGCAGTCATTAACATAGTTTTAAAAAGCAAAATATAATTTCTAATAGACCATTCATGCCTTATGCAACTGCTAAAAAGTATCCTTATGGCTTTCCCGTTCATTTTTGGACAGATTTTAAAGACAACACCTACTTAGCCATCACTTTCTTTTGCTCCCTCAAATAATGACTTCTACTGTCTTTCACTGCAGTCCAGTCTGATCTTTTAATGAAGAACAGTTGAAGGTTCTCCCTGACAATGTAACCATTGTTAAAATTTGTTGGATAGTTTTCTCTTTAGAATACAACTGCAAGCACAAAGTGTTGTTTCACTTACAGTAGCAATAGTATTGTGTGTCTACTTTTCTGACCATTTGAATCTATATCTTGTGCTGGTCTTTGTGCAGTATCTTACTATGTATTATAAGCTGCTGATAGTCTTTATTTAATTAGATGGGTGGAAAAATTAACATGGGGAATATGTCAAGATGCAATGTGGGGTCGAGAGTTTTATCCAATGAGACAAGTATCATAACTGAAGAGTGCCTTTAACTAGAGTGTGGCGAGGAGCTCTCTAAGGATTATGTAATGAGCAACCACATGTGGCTTCCTGTTACTGAACTATCTAATCTGTCCCCTTATGTTCATCTTAGATTTAGCAGCAAAAGGAAAAGTGGAAATATGTAACTTCAGATGCATGGCAAAGTGGTTGTACGATACCTTAACATCTCAGGATGTTGATAAAGTTAACAGGTATCATATATTAAAAATCCCCATAAAGGTGTCAGTATACCAGCAATAATCTATTCACTAGTCAGAATGAATAAGGGCCAGTTAGAAGAATTATTTTACTGCGGTGTAAACCTAAAAGTTGTGTAAAACTCTTCTTAAATTGGATGCAAGTAATTTAATGTGAGGAAACCAGGCAGTTTCATTTATTGTGGTTTGCACTGTTTCCTGCACTGACCAGAGAGACACCTTTCCTTTTACTGCACATTTTGAGCTGATGGAGACTTCAAAATGATGAGAGTTGAAACTGGAATGACCCACAGAAATGTGTAGACTTTTCTAGCAGAGAAGAATGAAAACATGTAGCGTATGTGTGTTAACTGTTGTCTTTAACATTTTGGTTAATTGCTTTACTCTGGCTATGTCATCTCAAAGCTGTGCTTGTGTCCAAATGGGATGCAGGTGAATAGGTTCTAGATTTCAAACTTTAAAACCTAAATAAGGGAGCTGATGGGTCAGTATAATACAGGAAATTCTTCTGATGTTGCATGCTGTCCTACCCTGCGTTATGCCACTGCTTTTTTATCCCGTTAAGCAAAGGAAAGAAACAATATGTGTAAATAATAGCGAGTATTTGTTATTGCATTCTCCCTATTTTCGCCTGTAAAATTTAGGAGGGAACTGTGGTATTCCCTGAGCTAATAATAGATTGTAAAAGAACATCTGCACATCTTTTCTCCATGTGCCCTATTTGTTTAATTGCAACAGATTTACATAGAAAGAGTATGGTACATCATAACTAGGCAATTATCCATTCTTCATCACTTAGTTATGGTGCTGCTAATTGATCATTTAAGACATAAGATAGTCTAACATTAGGAGAATTTGAGACTGTTCAAAAAAGATCAACAAATTAATATTGTTGTGTGATATTTGCATAATTGGCTGCAATTATTTAATGTTTAATTGGGTTGATCAAATGAGATTCAGCCTTTCACATGCTTATGTTTTACAAACACTGGTACTTTAAAATGATAATAATGAACTCTAATTTTCGTATGTTCTTTCTTCTCCCCTTCATTGTTTTTATTGTTATTTTCAGTATTGAGCATGTCCTTAATTTTCAGTTTGGTGAGCATGATTCATGCATAGGAAAGAAGTCCTTCAAATGAGAGAACTTTTCATGAAACTGGCTTTTCATATAAGCTGTTGTGATGCCAAGAGTTATGGCTTCAGCAACTGGCATTACTTAACTAGATTCTTGACTGCAATGAGGGCAAATTTGCTGAGAATTTACAGTGACAGACTCTGGTGAGAATGCTAATAAAGGTTCCTGCTTAGGGTAGATAATCTGTTCAGTCTGTAGCAGTGCAAAGCAAACATGATTTTTCTGGGATATAGACAGGAAGTCTGATAAGACAAAAGGAAGATAAGAGAGAGATCTTTCTGCCCAGCCATTGTTTACACCTGTTCAACTATTTCAAGCCAAAAAGCAGTTGTCCTCCACTCCTCCTCTTTCTAGATAAACTGTTGGTTAGGGTTTACCTAATTCAACAGAGAGGTATCATTGATCTTCTTCTGTATGCTTATTTTATGCTTATTTTTCCTCAGGCATGAAGAATGGTAATTTGGAAAAACATGATATTTGAAAGAGTCATTTGGAGTGCAAGTTATTTGAAATGTCTGTGTAATGCATGGTCTTCCAAGGAGTTAGAAAAACAGCTGGGACTGATCTCATAGCTGCCTAATTAGAGGAGGAACCCTCTTGAATTCAATGGCCTCTCCAAAACAATCTGCATAATCTCAACAGATTGCTTAGTGTGAACTGTCTGTTGATAGTGCCTTCCTATGAAATAGAATACAGATACGGTAGCACAGCCTGCCAGACTATGGCACACTGGCTCTCTCTGCATGGGATTCACCCTACTGATGGTAAGTTTTAATATTCTAGTGGCAGGCTCATATACTGAGAGGTGGGCAGGTGTAAATGATGGCTGAGCATGCCCTGAGGTGGGCCGTTCCTTGCTGTCTTTTTCTCCCTTCCACACAGACTTGCAGCCCCTTTTCCCCAGTCTCCTATCATGATGCCACTTAGTCTCTTATATAAAAGTGACCATTTAAGCAAATTTTGCATTCTTTTAGCAGTATGACAGTTTTAAAAAAAAAAAAAGTGTTTTGTTCATCTTGCAGGTGTTCAGGGATCAGAATTGCACTTTACCACCTGCACATGTAATGCCTGAACAGACTGCCACTGACTTTGTGACCCTGGACAAGTTATCTAACCTCTTTGTAAGTGCAGAGTAGTAGTACTACCACTTATACCACTTTTAACTCTAATCCAAACTTTTCCATAAAAAGTTACTTCTCTACAGATCAAATAAGCTTTCCAGAAAGCTTTTTAAGCAACAGAGAAGGATGCCATGTAAAGTCCAGTATTTCAAAGATTGCTTTAGAGTAGAAGTATCTTGGTTATGCAGAAGAAAAATGTTATTTGAATGGGATATATATTTAAGGTTTGCTGTATGAACCCATAAACAAGTAAAATAGGTAGTTCAGAATATAAAGTAGCATACAGGAAGATCTTGAAAAGAGAATTTACTTCCACCTCTCAAACAGTGCTATCTTATTTAAAAAGGATGCTTGAAGAAAGCATTTTACCTCTCAATGTAGAGTCATTAGATTACAACTAACAACTAACACTTCATCATGTAGCACTGAGACAGACCTCTTTATCAATCTTCACTACAAATTTTCTGAACTGCAATAGTTAGCAATTGGTAAGTGTCAAAAAGCTGTGTTTTACTGTATTTTGTCACTATCCTCAAGATTTGGAAAAGTAACTCGTAGGTCCTAAATCATTTAAGCTAAGTAACTTCTTAATAAGTATTTGTATTTTTAGTCATAATAGAAAAAGAGAGTACTGGTATTGCATTGGTGAAAAATACTGTTGTCAATCCTTCTGTCCATGCCTTGCTTTAAGCGTGATGGTTATTAGTGGGAATTCCAGAATTTTTTCCCTGACTATGCAAAATCTGAGTGCCATCTATAGCACAGTTGGCAAATATATCCCCAATTCCATAAACAAAACTGACTTAGCCATTACCTAGAATGGTCAAGTACATTAGGGCTTAGCAGATGTGGAACAATACTCAATTAGAATAGTCAAGCCTTAGATTTGGAACAAATTCTTGGAATTAGTAGCTCAGATAGAAATAAATCTTGTTAACCATACCCAAATTTACTAGAAATAATGGTGTTTAAATTCACTGGTAATACCAGCATGGCTAGATCCTCATCCCTCTCTCTGAACATGAATTTATACTGTTTGCTTATCTTAAAACTTAATTTATTGTGTCTCATTTTTACTACAATCCTGAATTCTCATGCCATGCTTTAAAAAAAAGAATCTAAAATTTCATGTTCATAGGAAGATCTTAAGGAGGATTTAAGACCTTAATACAGAATTTTACAGTCTTCAAATTATCTGCTGGATAAAGTTTAGGTAGAAAAAGAGAAGACAACTTTGGGGAAATAATTAACTACAGTGTTCCAAATGGTTTTCCAACACTGGTCATTTTTGGGTTTTACCAAAGAGGTATGCAGGGAATAGTAGATAAAATAAGCATAGTGCTTTTTTTGCTAAGCAAGAGTTGGGGAAGTTTCCAAGAGCTGGTTCTCTTAATAATGCTAACTCTTTATAAGACTTGATTCTGTCAAGCTTAGAGCAGTCATTTAAGTGTGAGATGGAGGAGCTCAGAAGTTATCTCAGGCAGTACTATCTTGCAGGAACAGATTTTGTTTCATTTTATGATCAAAGTGATCAAGGTATGAACAAGGAATCTTTTAAGTTTTGCACCTTTTTACAAAAATTTTGCTTTTCATTTTAGAATTCTGATATAGTATCACTGAACTATTATCTTAAACTGTTGTGTCTCAGTAAGTTATGAGAAGAAAGCAAACATTCTTATTCTTTGTGTAATCACCTTCTTCCTGTATGCCAAATCCCCTCTTCATTATGATTTGGTCACCACTAGAATCGTGACCTCTTCAGGTGAAGTAATATGGTTTTTCTGTACTATACCCTACTAGTGCACTCTTGGGTTTTTAGTAAGTACTAAGTACTTGCAGCAAATGCCAGAGCAAAAAGTAAAGTGAAAAGTCTTCTGTTTCCAGAACAGGCATGCTAAGGAATGAGAGTAAAATCACCCATCAAGTCAGTCAAGACAGGAGGTCAGAAGAACGTCATTACCATTCTCATTCAGTCCAAAACAGAGACTACCCAGGTATACCAAATGTCTAGCAGGATGGTAGATTGCTATTGCTATTTAAGAATGCTCTTATTCAGTTGCTTAAATATCTATGTCTGTGCCTACATTTTTATAACTTGGGCCCTAGTATCTTAACTGAAAGCTGCAACACACCTTTATATGTCATGAAAGAGTAAAATATTAGATCAAAACAGGTAATGCTTCAGATCATCTAACAGTGAGAAACTGTTTTCTACAGGTCAGTGGCCTGTTCTCTTCCCATAATTTATATTCATTTTCTAATGGCCCAGTAGTTGACTAGAACTGCAAGTAGGAGACAAATATATCTTACTTCTATTCCATAGTCGAGAATGTTGACAAAGAGTGAATCTATTCCTTCCATCTCCTGGGGAGATGGCTTGGACTCTAGCTTGGCCACTATAGTAGAGAGTGACAGAATGTAAAATGTTCTTTGCCATGACGGAGACAAGTAAGAGTTTTATCTGAAGCTATTTGCAAACGATTTGTGTCGAAGCAGTAAATTTGGAAAGATAGATGTCCCAATCTACCTGACCTTTGAGGCATTTAGAAGGGTGCAGTAGTAGTTATTGGAATTGTAGCATATCAGCAGTGGGAAATTAGCAGCTTAAAGAGGGAGAATTATACACCTCTGAAGGGTCTCTGTTTTCTCAAATGTTAAAGTTAACTGGGTATTTTACAAGGATCTGAGCATATAAAAGCAGTAAAGGACAGATGTGTGAAAAAATACTGGATAAACTAAAGGAAACTCTACCTCATTCTTCTCTAAAGGTTTTGTAGAAGCACAATTAAGCACTCCTAATGGCATTGTTACGTACAGACCATCTGGCATGAAAGAAACACTTTATATTTGTATGTCTATAAATCCTGTAATAACTGTATTTTGCTGGCAGTAGAAACAGTCTACACTATTTGCAGTTTTCCTCATCAAATCTGTAATTATGCAATGTTTCTGTCTCCAATAAAGGAATTTAATGGGCACCTGTTTGTGGCATGTTATGAAATCATCACTGTTGAGTACAGCTAACTACGCATAATTATCCCGTAGATGGGAGCTGTTACGAAATGCATTCTTGAAGGCTGGATTAAAAGAAAAAAGAATTACCAAATGAAGAGTGGCATTTAAGAGCAGCAAAGCAAGATGCAAGTGGTGAGAGATAAGCTAACTAGTCAAAGTGCAAAGCCTGCATTCTGCCTTCTGGCCTCCACTGAAGTCTAAAGGTGTGACACTCAGAGGGAAGAATGAGGCCTTAACAATGGCAGACATGCATCTACCTTGCCAAGCCTGGAGGCTGAGCCACTTGTTTCACTTACAGTAAAATGCTGGACAAATCAAGCAGCAAAACTACCTACCTGCTAACCATGTTGTCATGAAACAGCTTTTAACGTGCCAGGACTATGTAGCAGTGCTTGAATACAGTCCCCGTTCTAAGGGTTTTGGGGTGATGAACTCAAGGGAGAGAAGCAAGCCAGAAAACAACTTTATACTTTGAGCACTTACTTCACAGGGCAGTTTTGCATAGTCATTACTCTAAAGTATGTCAACCAATGGGAAGCCCTTTGAGGACGGAAAGCACTGAAAAGTGAGTGTCGTTAAAATCTTTACATTTGCCAGGTGTAGTAGCTATATTTGCCAAAATACTTGACGTATCCCCCCTTTTAAGTGCAGGGAGTACTGTGATTAAAGATAGTACTGATTCATGCTGTGGTGAAGTACACATCAGGGTAAATTTTCCATCTGGTTTGGTTCTCAGTGACTTCAGAGAAAGCTGGCATGGATACAGGACACTTTAAAAAAGTAGACAGGTAAGTACTAAGGGTTGTTAATTAATGCTAGGGGAATGAGCCTAACATGTCAGAATCAGACTTTATTCCTGTATTTTGGCGTCTCCACTTTCATCCTAAGGGAACCTTTCTTAACTGTAACTCTAGCTTGAGCTTCAGTAAGACAGCTTTCAAAACTTGCTTATCCCAAGTAGTAATAATTGGAGGACTGATCCTACAAGGTGCTGAGTGGGATTCAGAAACAGACAGACCTGTGCCTTTTAGCAAACCTTAAAAAGACCCCTTTTTTCCCTCCCTTTTGAAACATCTCAGTAGCTGGCAATGGTTCTGTTCAATAAAGTACATGCAGTACCACCACCAGCACTGTGTTCTTGGGGGTGGAGAGTATCAATTCTGAGGACTCTGATCTGGGATACATAGTCTTGTAAAGTTGATGTGACAAAAAAATCAGTTTTAAAATAATACAGGGGGAGGACAAAGCAGAAGGAAAAAACTGGTTTCTGTACATATAAACAGGGCAAGGAAACAAAGTTGGGGATTCCAATATAGGCAGTCAATATAAGAATTACACATGCCAGTTTTGAAAGTATATCAACAAAACTGTTGAATTTCAGTTTTTCTTCTTCCTTTCCTTTTGCTCAGTGTTCTGATATTATGACATGACAATGGTGATTTTAACAGAGCTGCTAAAGAATTACCCTGTTACCAAGAAGAGCAAAATGTTCTGTAGTAGCACCTTTGTGGTTCTGGATGCTTCTCCAATGAGGAACTTGTAAAAGAAAATAAAAGAATGTGGATGGTGTCTACTTCTCTCTCTCCCGAGGGAATGATTTTTAATGCCAGGTAAGAAAGTGTTTCTTCCTGCTTCACCTGCAGGTGGTATTATATTGTACCTGTACAAATTTAGGATATTAAATTCTGAGCATTGCCAATGCCAAGTTATATAAGACAAAACAATTTATCTTCACTCATATAAGTTCTTGTGGGTGATTCAAAGAAATTATGTTCTTCTGAAGTGATTTCAGAACAACCTCTCTTTCATAACTTTTTTTTTTTCCATCTTTCTCATGGAGTAATTCTTTTTGAAGGTTTAACTTTGGTTAATTTATGCTCTTAGTGGTATATAGGCATTTATCCTTTACTTTGATGGCAGTGTAGACTAACTTTTTTTAAAGCGAGGTAAAGAAAATTCACATACAAAGAAAGTATCCTAACCAAACTCAGTATTTGTGAGATAAATGCCCAACTCTAAAGGATAAACGGAAAAACAAAATTTTAAAATGGGTCAGTTCTAACCACAGACTCTGTAAAATGCACCCACACTTCAATTTTAGACACTCTCCATATTATCAAAGGGACTTAATAATGAAATATTTTGAATTGTCTTCTTATTGGGTGAGATAACAATTGCATGTCTAAGGCACATATGCATATTCGTAGTCTACAAAACACATGCCTTTCAAACAAAACGCTGATCAAGTCAATTAATACTGACTTGATACATGGTATTATCTATGAAGCAGGCGTTTTGTAAGTGCTTAGCAGCAGGCCAGTCATCTTCAGTAGACAGCATGTATTCAAGGACACCTCTGGGTCTGCCCAAAGGCAGATGTAGGTAAAGCCCTGGTCTAGATGGGCCTTTGTAGCTGAAGCTGCGTCATGATACAGAAGCATGTGCTTGCAGGGTTGTATGTGTGAGGGAGGTGATCCTTTAAAGGACCCATCCTTTATAGATACACAAATTAAATACATGCTGGGAGGCTGCCACTACCTGAAACACTATCACCTGTAAAACAGCTAGGCCTGTTCTAACTCTCATTTTGACAGGGATGAAATTCATCTAGTGTACCGCACCTAAGTTGAAGACAAAGACTGTGATTCACCTGCCTTTTAGGTGAAGATTACACAATCATCACTAAGCAGAGCCAGTGGAAACACTAATTTCAGTGGAAACTTCAAATTCAGCTGGTGTTAGCTCAGACCCTAACTTGAGGTGACTTTCATGCTCTGAGTATGATGAAGAGAATGGTTCCACTCTTCTTATTTCCAGCTGCTCTATCCTTGACCTTCCCTTTTTGGCACTGCTGGCACTAGAGCAGTTGCAGTGTGACCAGGTCACTACTTGACCACAGGAAGGCAGAAGCATATGCACAGACCCTATCCATAGGAAAAGCAGGACTGCTGTTTTAGCCACAGCAGAGTTTTTAAGGAGCTGAAGCCAGTTAAGAAGTCACACCCATATGAAAATCTCCCAGGTGTTAGCCACTTTTATTATGGCTCTTAAACTTTTATGCATCAGACCTTGCTTAAGTCATTGTTGAATTCTGGGTTCTTTTTTTTTTTTTTAACCTTCCTTTAGCTCATACAAGCCTTGTGCCTTAGCAAAGACTAATATTTGCTTTATTGTGATGTCCCAGGTTGGAAGAGAAAAGAACTTCTGAAGATTTTGCATCTTCATCATAAAGGCATGGCTGAAAACTGATTAAAACAAAGATAGTGAAAACTACTCCCATCTTTTTAGGGAATCTCAGTGCTTAAAAACTTGAAGAAAAATGCCACAGATCAGACTACTCCCCCAGTACCCTTTACCTCTAGGGATGGGGTTCTGACCATCCCATTGCTTTGGATCCTACCAGCTAAAACTCACGTTGCTCCTGAATGCTTATAAATTTAACATCATTCCCTTCCTCCACTACAGAGTCTGTCCTCACTTATATCATGCAAAGAACAGAAAACCTGAGTGGTTTGTCAGCTGCTTATATTCCTGTCTTGAAAATGCACTCGCACAAATACCAACCTCTAAGCATAACTTGCAGCACAGGTTCCCTTTGCTATTCCCTCCTTTTGCAGGTGGAATATTTTTATGGCTCTTGAGGAAAAACAGTTCAGTCTGAGCTAAACTCAAGGTTAGAAATCCTTCCTAATCCCTGCTGCCAATCAGTTTTCTACAGAGGGTTCTTCCTCTAAAGGGCTATGGTCAGTAACTCACCCATGGGGAGAGACCCCATCTGTACTGTACTTGCTATAATCAAAATGCCTACTTAGTTGTCAGGTGGTAGCAATCTTCACACTGTTACGCAGGCTTGCAAAGTCATTATTAGGATTGTGAAGGTGAGACAAGAGTTGGTTATCCATAATACATTGCCTTACTAAGAGAAATCACATTTTCTCTTGCTCTGTTTTGGTATCTTCATTTACCATTGGTGATAGTGTTAGGCTGGGAAGTGCTAATAGCTGCTCTCAGGTGAGTCATTAACCCAAAGGTCTTCATATTTGTCAATAGCTGTGCCAAGGACTTTTCAGACTGCAGTTTGTAGCCTCTGTGTGTGTTAAGGTGGAGAGCAAAGAAAGGTAGTGCTGCATATGCTTTTCTGAAGTAGCAAAGAAACAGTTTTGGGAATGTAGGGTTTACTTGCATGGCACACTTGAGGATTCCTGAGTGAGGAACCTACCTTTTGCTGTTTGGTCCCATTGTATTCCTGAAATGAGGCTTCTTTTTAACAAATAAGCAAGCTAAAGAAATAATATTATGTAACTTAATTGCCTGTATTTTGCTGTCATGGAAAGAATCTGATGAGACCCCAAATGCTGGTGCACTTTCTCCCTTGTTCAGTATGACCGCCAAAGAGGCAAATCATAATTTTTTTTTTTTTTTTTTTTTACTTCAGGAGACCAGACTACAGTCTGTCAGCCTAGGCAGAGGCTTATTTAACAATATGTGCATGAAAGCCTTGTAGCTGATACCGGCATTATGCATATGAACCGTAATCAATCAGCAGATTTTTTAGGTCAGATGGCTGCTCTGTTTTTGAAAGATAAGTGTTATTGAGTTCCTACCTTGCAACTTGTTACCTTTGCTAAGCTGAATCTTAAGAGCTTGATTGTACCCCTTACAGCTGTTTAACTCTCAGGGTCCCTTGGAAGGATTACCTTTGTTTGTCTACACACTGCTACATCCAAACGGCACAAAGGAGAACTCCTTATTCCACATTTCATTTCACATTCCAACAAAAAGGATATCAACATCTGTACTATTTCCCCATTTTTGCATATGTGTAATATTCACAAGCTTTTTCAGTACTAAGATACCATCAACACAAAAGTTGAGAGTTGTCAATGAGGTCAAAGTTCAGGCTGACAAAAGGGAAATTCTCCAAATTTTACAGGATAAAATCATCTTTAAACACAAGCTTTATTTTCTGAACACGTACATATCTCTGCCAAACCTCACAGCCTCTTTATGGCAACTTTTTCCTGGAAAGAGAAAGTTACAAGGCTTAATTATCTGTTACTACGATTTAAGCAGCATGAGGGAGAGCCAACAATGTTTGACCCAGTGAAACTCTCATCAAGGCATATATGAAGTTCAGGGCAAAATTCATCTGCTGTAGAGTTGTTTAACCTGCTTTAACCATTTTTTTTCCTCTGACAAAATATATATTGTCAAGAAAAATAATTTTGTCTTTGTGTAGAGGTGGTAGCCAGAAAAATGTATGGTTTTCATTTTAAAAAATGAAAAGTAGTTTTTCGGGGAAAAAAGAAAATTATGACCCACAGATCATCAGTAATCAACCAAGTATATTTTAAAAATTACTGTTTCATTCTGTTATAAGATGATACGTTTGAGATCTTTCACAGGAAAACTGAAAATTAAACTGCAATTACAGTAAATTGCTAAAAGCATGTTGGCTTGTAATGATTTATTTTTAAAAGACACTGCTTCTCTTGGTTTCCTCTGCAGCGCATAATATAAGTTTATCAGATAAGAAGTGATTTTCATTAGGGAAAAATTATAAGCAATCTGGAGAGGAAGAAAAGATTAGCAGTTACCCTTGATCAATTCCTTTCCATGCCTTTGAGCAAGGCAGGTAACTCTCCTAGCTCCTATTTTCCAGCTGTAAAATGGGGGTAATAGTTCTCAGCAAACTGAGAGACTCCTGTGAGGATAAATGCATGACAGGCTGTATGATCAATGAGCAATGGAGGACCATATGGATCCAAAGACAGATTCCACCATGGCTGCCTTCTCCACATTAATTTGTAATAGCATGCTTATTCTTTCAATTAAATCTTACAGTCACATTTCTGCCAAGCTCAGTGTTGCTTCCTGTTTCAGTGAAACTTTGCAAGCTGGAACATTGCCTACAGCTGACAGTGACATTTAAATGCAAGGAAATCAAGCTTATGCATGGCCAAACCTTCTATAATTCCAGGCCTTGTCAGCCTACAGTATTGATTCTGGTTTAAACAAATAAACACCCAGCTCATTTTCACCTAACCTTGGAAGAGTTTGCATTGCCTAAATGTTCCGCTCTGAATCCCAGGTGATATCTTCTGGGATTGTGAGTGTTCAAAAGCAAATTAATTATACCAACAGCACGCATCTAGGCACAGTGCTATGTTTTTGCAAAAGAGTGCCTGGCCACCTGAAATTTAAGCCCTTCTCCTTTGTGCATGGGGACCAAACACAACTTGGACCTCAGAGGAGGGAGGCAAGTTGCAAGAAGAAGGGCTTTGGAGACTGCACCAGAAAGTCAAATTTCTATGCCTACATGTTTAGTGGCCATATCTTTCACATACACAGTTTTCTTAATTGAGGACCGGCTGTTTTGCAAGTACAAAGTTCTTTTATGTTACTAACCAGCACAGAGTGAAAGAATCCACACAGGTGAGACTTGAAGCATTTACTGTGTTTATTTTTGTGACCTTGACCCAAGCCCACACAGCCAGGAAACCCCAGAGCCATCTGTGGAAAAAAACAACACATTGGTTATTGCTTAGAAGAGAAAAGATGGACTTGAGTTGCAGGTCAGTGACTTAACCAAGATCTTTCTGCTCCGAAAATGCCTGGCTGCATGTGCAGTTCACAGCTGCAAGAGCCCTTTGGTGCCTGTGTGTGTTAGTGAAGAACTGAGCAGTGTGGACTCTTGCCTGGCCAGGCCAGGGCAGAATGTGGTCAGGCTGGCTCTGCTCGCTGTACCTGTAGGAGAGTCCCCTCCACAAGGAGGTTATTCTGCAGCTGCCTTCTGGCTCCTTTGTGTAGCACCGCTTTTATTTAGCTGACCAGATAATCTTTGGGTGTACAAGATGAGGTAAGGTGGATGAGACACAGAAAGTAAGACCCATGTTTGGCCTCTTCCTTCCTGCCCACAAGTGAACTATTTTTGCTGCTTAAATGCACTCTGTAGTGCTGGTTTAAAAGAAAAAAACAAAGTACCAAAAAGCTTCTTCCATGACCTCCACTGCAGAAGTAAGAGCTGACATCTGCCCTGGAGCCCCTGAAGTCAGTATCTATTACTTTCATGTCTGTATCTTCTCCCTGCTTTGGCTTTCCCAGGTTAATGCAATTTTTGAATGCCTGAACTGCAGGAACATTCATTCCCTGATAAAACACAGAGCTCCCAACTTTTCTTCATTTAGCTTGTGCCTAAAACCTGCCTTGGCTCCAACAATCAGGTTGTGACCCCTCTGATTTCCACTGGCAGAATGACTCTAGGTTGTTTATCACAATTTTAACTTTCCAAGCAAATTACTCTCTTAACTTGAGATGCCTGATTGGATCTTTCTTCCTACCTGAAGAAAGATGTCCATCGAGGGATATGTGCAGTTCTCCCCTCCCCTGAAAACTGTAGGGAATAAGAGAAGTGTTGTTTTTCATGCACAAAAGAGAAAAAAAAAGCCTTGCATATTTTCAGTTCACAGTAGCTTCCTCTGAGTAAATACAACACTGCAAAAGAGAACAGTAAAGCCTCTGTGAGGTAGCAATGGATTTTTAGACCTGCTGTACGTAGTCAACCTCCAACTCTGCTTACAACTGAAGTGTGATATACTGTGCTCATGTCTATGCTTAAGTGCATTTTATCAGTGCAAACATATAGCTGCAGCTCTACCAGTGAAGCTGCATTTTTTGTTTATACAGTAAGACCATACCTGGCCAGAGCCCCAGACAGGAAAAGTTATACCAGGAAAAGCACATTTTTGCTAGAACAACAGTCATTTGGGGCTTTGGTTGGCACAGCTATACTGGGGAAATCACAATTCACCATGCTCCTAGTTGGCATTGCTGTTAGCAGAAGTTTGGAACAGAGTCACAGTCTCACAGGACTCTCATAGCTCAGGAAGAACAGATTGCCTTTAAACTTACTGATCCCAGGCGACTCAGGTCTTTGGTGTTTTCTTGACAGCCCTGGGAGCTTGTGTGAGTTAGAACAGGCTTTTGCAGAGCTTTTGTAATATACCATGATTTGTTTTAAACTAGAATATCCGTCGTTCACCCATAACTACTTCTACCACATTACTTACAGGAGCAGATTTGAGTACTGCCTTCTCCAGAATATAATTTGTAACCATTTTTACTTTAACCCATAACCACTTATTTACCAGCTGAGAATTTTGCTAATAGATTGGGAAATTGGATCTTGTTCTAGTTACCTTCCCAGCTTTAAACCTGGTGCAGGAAAAAATAGCTTAACTCTCCAGAGAAAAAAACATCCTCCCTTTCCCCTGCCATCCAGCACCAGCACCCTGTCCTCAAAAAAAAAGAAAGCAAAGCCAAATATAGAGAACAGAGGTAGAGAGTGTATTTCAACATGAAACCTTCTATATCAGTCCTGCCAAGAAACACAACTGTATTAATTCATTTTGTACTTATTTAAAAGCTTTACTACTATGTTTCTTCCAAACCAAACAAAAACTGAAATGAAACCCCTCTTATGCTGAAATATGCATTTGGGACAGTCTACCTAAGAAGGGACTACAATCATCATCATCATCATCCCCTGAGCACTACCTTACAAGTTTAGTTTCTTATGTCACCTTCTCTACTTTTCCATTAATACACCCCAGATCATTACCAGTAGCATTCAGATTCATGGTAAGGTAATTTTTAATTCTTCACTGTTTGAATTTCAGCCTGCCATTCACTTTTCAGTCTTTACGCTACTCTGTTTAGTTACACTCTCCTGGTGGGAGGATGCCCTCAGCAGACACAGGGCAGCATTACTGCTCCTGAACCCTCAGTGCTTGTCTCCCAGAGAGTTGTTGGATTGGCCAAGTGGCTTTGTACCCCGGCTGTACCTACCGTGTCCCAGAGGTGAGTGAGTGTGTAGGTGTCCTGTCAGGCACACACTCTTCTGCTTCAGTCTCTCTTCATCCCGCTGGGGGCTCTGTCTAAGCACCACTGCTGATTTGCTGAGTAGAAGCAGCAGCTACTAATAGATTTGGACAAATTTTTCCCTACTGAGTGTCTGTCTTGCCTTGTCCTTTATATTGGTCTAAGTTAGAGCTGGCCAGTGGATGGGCCAGATCTGGTCCATAATATAGTTTTACTCTTCCCTTCTATCCTCCTGGCAATGCTGGCAGGACAACCTGATTGCTGCCACTGCTGATGTAAGGCTCTGGGGAACAGGGAAAGGAGATGGGGATAAAATAGTGAGTCAAAGTCAAAGCTGTCAGGACTGGCTCAGCAGCAGGGCCATGTGAACCAGGCTCTGTTCTCTAAACACATAGTGGGAAATGAAAGTGGTCTCCTAACTTCCAGGCAGCAGTGAGAAATTATCTGGGCTACAGTATATTAAACTAAGGGAATGGCAGAGTCTCAAGGAGAACACACTGAATCTGAGTTATTTGATTCTTGTTTTGATTTCTTGTTCACCCTTCTGTTTATTTGTGAGGAAAAGAGTTTTTCTTCATTTACAAAAAGCAAGAAGTCATTAGCATGCTGACTACACAGTTTATGTTGACTTTTTAGAATCAGTAGTATAGCCTAACCCAAAATCATGATTCAGGTCTTACAACCCTTCAAGACAACCTTAAAAATCCTAAGCATATTTTGCAAAATAAACCAAACATTTAGCTCTTTCTTTCTTGGCTTTCCTGTTTTTAAACTGCCTGACACACATATTCCACCTTTCCTCTCCATCATATGTGCTAAAAAATAATGTTTAAAAATAATGTTTTCCTGTCTACAGCATGTAGAGCTTTAAAAAAAGGTACTAGGTGTTATGGAGCTTGCAATAAAACACAGACAGCTGTTTACATTGTATCAGGTATTTCTTCTAGCAGTTTTAAGATGTCCCAACTTTATGGCTGTAGACACTTTGAAGTAGTGTTGCTCATCTTTTTGTCATCTCTTACCTCTCCTTTTCTCAGGAATCTTTGCAGCCACATCTGTTGGAGACGTCATAGAGTTAGGCAACATGCTTCTGGTCTTTGCAGGTTGTGTATAGCAGCACTTTGGTTTAATAAGCATTTTCAGATGTCTACTCATCTATCCTACTGACTTTAATTGTCATCACCACAAACAATCTTTACCTTTTTGTGAAAAAGATGGCAATATCAGTAGTTGCTTGCAGTGAGAAGCAGAGATTAAGAGCATTATAATCTGGTGCTAACATGTCATGCAGCTAACACACATCACTTCAGATGTATTAAAATGTTATATATGGGGCTGTGAAAAGACCCAGCTTTTGCTCCTGTTATGGAAATTGACACACCCTGCTCTCTAGCCTTTGTCTCTTGATAGGATTTTTTGCGGTTCTTGTCTTATTAGGGACATGCATTTGTAAATTATTTAATCCCATCCAGGTAAAAGTCCCAAGACCTTTGACAAGCATATAGCTTTCAGCTTCATTAATGTCTCTTCAGAAACAGTCCATTCCCCACCAGCCAGCAATGCTGACCACTTAGTCTCCTTCTCAGGTTCTTGGGGTGTTCCTCGGCTGAAGCTGAGCTCAGGGGGATGCCGCTTGCCTTCGAGATTACTCGCTTCTTTCACTTCATTTGTTCACAGTCAGAAAGGGGGTACAGCCAGTGTTGCCAAGGGCTTGGGCCTACAAACTGTGAATAAAGAGACCAGCTTTAGTTTGTCTGTGGTAGATGTACAGTTTAGGGGATTGTTACCAAAATACCAGTAGGGTGACAGGGAGAGAGGGAGATCAATGCCATAGTATTTCAGGACAAATTTTAATTAAAAAATTTTACAAATTTTGCAAGAAAGCTGGTTGTCACAATATTTCCAGGTTGAAGAAATTTGCTAGGGTCACACCCCAGGCTTATAGATGTATTTTCTAGAAAACTGCAAGACTTTAACTATCAGTTCAAAGTCGAAGAGTTTCTGGCGGCCGTGGGGATGTTTCTGCTGGATTGCAGGAATTCTACAGCCAAGGCTCCAGTCGGGAAAGGGCCCTTCTCATATTCTTACCAAACCAATGTTTTATTAGTTAGCAATAGATGGCGCTAAATTTCCACCTGTCCAACGCCATCAGCCAGAAAATATATTTGAAGTAATTAGGCCTGCAAGATAACACTTAAAAGGGTTACTGCTGAAGTTGATGAAAGTGTGTGGGCATAGAGAGGCAGGAGCGCCAAGATGCTTCACCAGCTGGAGAAGTCTTAGGTGAGATAGTCTGGCTGCCAGAAAAGACTGCCAAGATAGTCAAAGGGAAGGAGCCAGGAACTGGAGAACGATTTGCAAATTCTTGAGAACAGCTATCGCGATCCTCTTGCTGGCTGGGTCAGGTAATGCCTGTCATTATCAGCGATTGAGGATCCTAGGCCAGACGTGTTAAAATCCCACTAGAGATTCTCAGTCTAGTCGGTGGTTTGTCACAAACTCCCCTCGTCCTGGGATTAACCCATTCCCCAGCGCAGGCGATACATTCGAGCTGTGTCATTTGGAGTGAGGCTGTGCTGGCAGGACCAGAGAGAAGGGCTTCAACAACTTTCTCACAGTCCTGCTGCCTCATCACCCCATGGCTCTTGGCGCTTACAGGTGTGGGGAGCAGACATACTCATTTCTCACATGAAGCAGAAGGGAGAGGGAAGAGGCTTCCCTACAGACTTTCGTGCTTGTTTTCTGGCGGCAGCAGGGAGCGCCTCCACAGCGTGGGGCTCAGTACTTGCAGTTTTCATTGCACTGGCTTTTTCTTTTGTGTGATAGCCCAGCATCCCGAAGGTGACAGGTATAGGTGAGGAAAAGGACAGGACAGCTTATTGCAATAGTGATTCACTCTCATGCATGCTGTGGAAATTACATTCATAAGAGGAGAGGTTGTCCTGCTGGGAGCCAGAGCACAGCTGGTGCCATATGGCCTTCTCTATACTGCTTGGTTTTCTATCCTCACCTGGCCATGCTGAGCAGCTGCCTGCAGCCCCCTCATGGATTTCTTAATGCTGTGCAGTCTGCCCTTATGCAGGATCATGCCTGAGATCCCTGCTTTTTAAGGTACAGACATGATGTTACTTAGAGAGGTGTGGAGCGGGGAGAGGAGGCTGTGTTTGCCGTGGTTAGTTGGCAGGAGTATGTATTGCATGCTGCTAGGCAGTTGTGGGTATTGGTAGCCCTCGAATGCTTTGCCAAAATGAGACAAGCCATGAAGGCCATTCACAAACTTGTTCTCCTAAACAGTTTTACCCCCACAGACACCCCTAAACATAACTTGCAGGGCTTTTTTTTCCATCGTGGAAAAATGTCTTTCTGCATTTCTCAGAAGGCCTCTTCTCAGAGGTGTGTTGCACAATGGAGTGAGCAAAGTTAAAGTGTCTTGTGGATGATGGCTGTGTTGCATGCATGCTTTGCAGTATACTGGCTTCTTTATTAGGTGGGCAGAAGCTGGCACTTCTGGAGCCAACACAAGTAAGGGTGTGCATAAAGAAAAGGAATAGCCCACAAAATAAAATCTAGGCATAGAAGGTACAGAAACATAGTGTCAAAGCAAAGAACACAGGCAAATTTTGCTCAGAGACACACCATTTGAAAATGAAAATGGAAAAATTCCCCAAATGGAAATCTTGTATTAACGTTGCAAAATCACCAAAAGTTGTCAGATCTCACCCTAGATCCAGTTGCCCATCAGGACGAACCAGACTGTGACTTGCCTTGTGTGAAGAAAGGCATCCAGGTTTATGAGGCTCATCCGGACTCTCAGTCCTGCATCCTCCAAGGCAACTGAATGTTGCAGGACCGAATAATCCTCCTCCTGAATAATGCCTGCTGTTTTAGAATACGACCATTCACTGGTTTGGCACCGTTAAAGCAAAGTATAGTGGATTTGATGCTTGAAATATGTAGCCTAGATGTTAAATGTGGAAGCTCCTCTGCTCCTCTCCTTGCCTCTTGTCCCTCGATAGAGTCTTTCACCAAGGACTTCAGTTCTCTTTCCCTGTTCCTCTAGTAGTACTCACCTTACAATAGTGGTGTGAAAATGATTGGTTGTATCTCTGTTCAAAGATCTAATTAGAGCTGGTATTATTATTATTATTGTTGTTATTACTACTACTACTACTACTACTACTACTACTATGGTATCTCTCTGCAGTACTTTGCAAAAGAAAATATTGCCATAGGTTGAAGTTAAAGACAGTTAAAGGAGTCCCCCTGCCACCAACCCGCTGTTTCCTACCTGTGCTTGCAAAGCTGTCTTGTAGCAACACACAGAAAGGGTTGCCTGTCCTCTTTGGCAAAAACTTAAAAGCCTCAGTGCCAAAGGCTCTTAAAGGCTCTTCAGTGGCAAACGTTTGTTTATAAAGGCCTAGGAAGGCCGTGGTGCTTATCTAAGATTGTAAGACACTCGGGTACTCAGCTGATGTTAAATGCAGGCCATTGCACTTCGGTTGCTGGTCAGCAGCTTCAGGAGCTCTGCTGGAGGCAGCAGGGTTTGGAAAGGCTGGTCTTCACGCTGGCAACTTGTGCTGTTCTGAGGGGAGAAGAAGTGGCTGCTGCCACTGAGCAGCGGGGCGCTCCTCCGCTTTTTCATATCATCAGACAAAGGGTGTATAGAGCAGAGACTTAGACCCATAAATCCGGTGTAATTAAAATACTGAATGTTAACTGTTAAAAGTACTCTGAGCAAAAAGACTCTGAAAGAGTTATTAGAAAACCACAGAGTTTTCAATTACTGCTAAATGAAGCAATAAATGCACATACAGTTAGTGATGTATCCTAATTATTATGCTGAACTTCTGCCTTATTAGTAATGTATGCTGGCTGGTGAGTGCAACAAGCTGCAAGAGGCAGAAATAATTCTCCAGTGTCTCCCTTCTTCCAGAAGGTGTTGCTATTATACAGCTCTGTTAAAGACACACAAAGTCATGTAGAAAGCAGGGTGGAATAAAATGTGGTAAGGCTGGATAAAAAAATGTGAACCATACTAAGTATATAGAATTCAGTCACAAGGATTTCTATTATGCAGGGAAAAGAGAGCCTTTAGTGTAGTATGTGTCCACAGTATAAATAGTTCAGCAAAATGTAAACACCAAATATTTCCACCAGAGATCTTTGCAACCTCACATACAGTAGCTCTACTTTTCTTTTTCATTAAGGACTTCTTTTAATAAAGGGGCTTTTGTGGACTGAATTGGGAAAAATAGCAGCCACCTGTACCATTTTTTTAAACCTAACAGTACATACAGTACATCTATCAAAAGCGGAGGAATTTGAAACCTGCAGACTTTTTAAAGAAGCAAGTTCCACACATGATATAAAACAAATGCCATGTGTGCACCAAGCCAAGCAAATTAACAAAAGGGCAGGGGCATTTCCAATATTGCTTAAATAACTCAGGCTTAATAATGGGCTCTTTTCACACAAGCTCACAAAAGCTAAAATGTGTTTAAGAAGAAAAACATGCATTTTCATTGTATTGTGTGGCAAGAACCCTGATTTTTTTTAAAAAGCCATTAGACTAAGCACGTGAATTCTCCGTGGGGTTTTGGGGGGGTGAATGTAGCACCTTCATGTAGAGCTGTTCTCTGTGGTTAAAGGGGAAAGAATAGTTTTCCTGGACCGTTATGTATTGCTTGCCTGTCAGAAGTACTCTCTTGAGGTCCCTTCCCCACCAGATAGGCATCACAGTAGTCCCCTGGGTGTTGCTTTGTTTGCTATCAGTATTCAGGGAGAAGCCAAGAGTTATGTGGGTACAGAGACTGATGCAGCGCAGAGGCTGGTTTTCAGAACGGCAGAACTCACTCTGTTCCTGCTAGAGCCAGGTTGGTGTCTTTGGATGCTCAACAGTTCCACGTGTAAAACTGTGAAAAGTTCCCAAAGGTGGCACCTTTAAGTCAGGGCAAGTGTATTTAGTTAAATTATTCTTCAGAGCTAGCAAGTACCTTATTTTTCACAGCCCCAGATAACTTATAAACCCATTCCTTAGCATGACCATTCAGCTTCCGCTCTTGGTGGCTGATGTGCTAGTGGTGAACCATGGTGGTGCTTTACAGAGGTCTAAATTCAGTAGGATTTCCTTAAAAAGGAAAAAATATTTTTAACATGATGGTGCTTAAGTTTTTCAGTCCAGTGGAGAGTGACAAAGAGACAGGACAAAAAGATACCAAAAAAATGACTCATGCAGGAAATTTAAAATTATGCATTGGTTGATATAAACAGTCTTTTGTATAGAACTGTTGTTCCCAATCTTCATTGGCTTTGAATAAGCAATACAACATGTCACATTTTGCTTTTCCTGTTGGCCTCCATTTAAACTTTTCAATTTCCTGTGGCCATAGCAACATTAAAAGGTCTTGTGAATAAAATATTTACTGTCCTTCCATATAAAAAACAAAGGACCTCTACCACAGATCCAGTAGAGATGAACTTGGACTCCTCTGTCCCTGTAATACAGAACTCTCTACGACTACAACACTTAAAAATTACTGCCTTTTGACTCCAGCTCTGCCTGATTGCATTCAGCCTGAGTTTAAGGACTGAGATATTGCTGTGCCACTGCTATACTTGCCTGGTATCTGAAGCTGTTGGTGGTTTGTTCTGCATCTCAGGTGTTACAGAGGTCTCTGCACCAACTGCTCAAATGCAATTGGCATTCGAGATGTCCCAGAAATGCTCCAGAAAGTTCCCAGGTGGCATTTTGTCAGTGCCAGGGGCCAAAGGTGTGAACAAGAGCCACCTACATCCACCAGAGACTGTGTCACAGCAGGGGAACTTTGAGCAGTCAGGTAGGCTTTGTTATGGTCCCTCTGTGCTTCCATAGTGTCAGCCAAGATTTTCCCTCTAGCTACAAGTGCTTTGCAAACAGTAACAAGTAATTGTATGATTTAAGATTTTGTTCCCCTTTGGAAAAAACAGAAGTATGTCAGAGAAGCTAAGATGTCCAAGAATCACAGTCGCACCAAGGATGTGAATAGAAATTATTAGTTCCCAATTCCTCTTTTCCAGCCATGGGTTTTTTCTTGTAATTTATTCTCAGTGGCCTCCTATTGCCTTGCCATGAAATTAGATGCAGCTTTTTGAGGTAGGGACATCGCCTTTCTTTTTGCCTGTTCCAGGCCTCACAGATTGTTACCTCTAGTGTCATGAGCATTACCATTGGGTTGGACTTTCAGCTGCTTGGCTATGTGATTTCAGTGCACTTGAAGTAGAGCCTGAACACTGATTCGGCTTTGAATGCAACAGTTCAGATGTACGATCAGGTCATCCTGGATCAACAAGCTGCTGTGCATCAGCTGAGCAATGGTACCTTGGATGCTGAGGCCTGATGCTATACCAATTTCTCAGTTTTGCTGGTCATTTCAAAAAAATGTGGTTCCATGTACAGGCTGCTGTGGCATTTCCAGCCTACCTGAAGAGCAGCTGTTACTGTTATTCTCTGCTATCATACTAAAAAGAGATTTATTTTTGTTAAGTATTTTGGATGTACAAATTGCATCATAATATATTGGCCTCGTGCATGTATGAAACTATTACCTTCAGTGGATAGATTTAGAAATGTCTAACTTTATCCTGTGCTTGTTCACATGACTTGCTTGCACTGCCCTGGAACGGCTGAGCATCAACAGTCAGTCTCCGTTAGACTTTGTCCTTAAAAAGTAAGACCCACACTCCATGCCACCAGTTGCTGTGGAGTAGTTGTTGCGCACTGGGTGAAGTTCCTGGATGGGTGTATGTTTGTTACAGTGCTCATTAGTATCAAACTAAATAGTTTAGTGTAATATATATGTTTGTACATAAGCCAATGTAACTAAAAGGAATGAGCCATTACCTTTTTCCACCATTGAAAACTTCTTCACCTTTTCCCCTTTGAACAGTATTGGGTTTTTTGGATCCAGCTGTACCAAAGAAGGTAGATTGTCACTATACAGTTCAAGAAACAAGATATCAGACTTTGGAAAGGGGCTTCTGTCAGCTTTGAAAGAGTGTACTCGTTTGCTATTACACTGTTTTAATCAGTATCCCACATTTATTTCTTTGCAATTTTTTTATCATTGTTTAAAACAAACAAAAAAGAAAAAGGAGATATTTGACAATTTTAACTGAGAAATACGCTACATCCTTCTTTTTCAGTACAAAAATGAAAAAAAGAAAATATGGAAAAAAAGGAAATAAAGAAAAGGGACGAAATTAAACAGTTAACAGAATTGCTTTAAACTGAAAAATTGAAGAATCTTTAGAGGAGAACAGTTGTTTGCAAAATACTCATGGTTTTGAATGAAAAAAAATCGTGTTTTTTTTCAATACCAAACCAGCCTTCAGGAGAAAACATTGCAACCAGTTTTACTATACTGTTACCTACACTGGTGCTGTTTTCCCTGATCTGGCTCTGCATTACTTGCGTACAATAATAAACTACAAAACTGCCTTTGGTGAATGCAGAGTCCTCTCATGTGGCTGGCTGCATTCTTGACCTGGCGTTTGGTCTGATTAAGATGAGGCAGCTGAAAATAATGACTGCCACAAAGTGACAGTAACCCCTTTCTGATCTGAGGCTGCCCCTCACCTCTCCTGGGCAGGCAAGTCCATCCTCAAAAACCAATAGGCTGAGTATTTCAAAGGCCTCTTCTGGGCAACTGTGTCAATGGATGAGTTAGATTTCAAAACAATCTCTGATCTACCCGTAGCAATAAAATTGGCCCTCTTGAATAGCCCAGTAATAGAGCAATCCCTGATCTCCAGTTTGACCAGCATAGGTCACTGTTGTCTATGTGCAGCCTGTATCTGGTAAGGAAGCTTGCTATGCCACCAGCTGTAGAAGCCAAAGGAAAACAATAGCATCACGCAGGGATTTTTTTCTCGTATGCAAGAAAGGAGAGGCTATGTAATAGTCATCAAGCAGCAGTCTGTAAGGTTTTGTTTTGTTTTTCAGTGCTGAGCAATCTGGTCAGTCATCCGCACTTAGCAACTGAACTCCGTGTGTCCTAGTGCCAGCTGCTTGTGGCCTCTGTGTCTGTCTACTGATCAGTCATTCGAGACTATGTGCTTTATCACTCTCCAGGCAATCTAGATTTTAACAGGTCTCCTTTGGGGCTCTTACCGTGACAGTTTCAAACATAGCCCTCACAGACTGTAGGTGTGAGCCGTATCCCTCTTCCTCCCTTACCCTATACCCTTGTGGCACCTATAGCAGTGCACAGGCAGAAGCCAGCTCCTGCGGTTGCTCTCCCTAGTACCAAAGAGCATCCTGGCTATGTGAGCTTTCCTTGTGGCAGGGAGGGAGGAAGGGTAAGCAGGAGGAAATCCATCTATGATTTTCAATAAACAGACAAATTTTGCTGGGGAAATGGCCCATACATGGCTTGCTGGCTGGATTGAGCAGCAGGCAACCCTACAGTTAATCAGCTCTGCCTTAGCCACTGGGTTTCACAGCAGCTGGAGCCATGTCCCAGAGGAGGCACAGATGATTCAGCTGCTGGACAAACAAGGAATTAACACAATAATATTAAGCAAGAAATATCACCATGAGCTCCTACTTCTTTGCCCTCTCCCCTTCCTCCCCTTATGTAAGGCTGTATTAAAAACAGACCTTAGCTGGTGGTTTAGAGAGGAATGTTTGACATGGTGAAATGGATAATTGGGGCTAGCACTGGGGCTGCCTTTGGCTATAGCACAGCTGGGAAGGAGGTAGCGGAGCCCCCTCGGCTGTGCTGGGTGCTCATACATGGCCGGAGAGAGCTTACTGTGTGTAGCCATAGTGGTGTTTTGGGGGCAGCCTGTGGAGGGGTGTACATCTGCTGCTTGCCTGCTCTGCGAACAGGTGGGGGCACAGGGGGCAGGTCAGGATGGTCAGGTGTGCCACAGTGTCACCTCGTCCCGATGGGGAGAAAGTCTTCCTGAGCCTAGGGGAGAGCCCTGCGGGAAGAGGGTCCTTCCCTCTGCCGCCCCAACCCTCGTCCTTCAGCAAGTGATGGCTGAAATCTGCTCAAGGCTGAAACAGTGTTAGGGGGAAGCTGAAAAACATGCCAATGCATTGTCCCTTTGCTGGTTTTCACAATCTCAGTGCACCAGGGATCCATACTGCTCTTTGAATTGAGCTGACCCTGAAAAACTTCTTTGGCTGGTAAATGAAGAATATCTTGACCTGTTTGTTTAGAAAAAAGGCACAAGAGGGACATCTGGCAGTAGTGCACTTTCCTGCTCAGTTCTCAGTCCTAACAAGTAAATGACTAATGACGTACCTGAAGATTGTCTTCCTTTGTGTGATCCAACATGCTACAGGGTCTGCTTTTCACCTGAATTATGAAATGGCCACCTGAGGAAGAGATTTTATTGAGGAAGCAACCTAAGATGGGGGTCCCACTGACACAGACTAGGGACCCCCTCTGGCATCAGTCCCCTCACATTCAGGTCCAATGCAAAGCACCTGGGCTGGGCTGAAGTCCTTCTTCACTCAGCTGATACTGACAAGTTTTAAAATACATATATACCACCCCAGATGAGAGAACTGTGCAGGATATTCGTACAAACAAACGTAAGCCATAGAAAAATGGTCTCCAAAACAATCAAGCTATTCCTCCTACCAACCAAGGTGGTAAAAGGAGAAGAGGATTTCTGTTGCCATCCAATTAAAAATGCCTAGGCAGCACTCAGAGGTAGTCCTATGCCAGATATGATCTCTATTTACGTAGATAAGTCCACCACATTAGTCAAGAGTGAGATGTTGGGCACCTGAGGGACATGTATTGCCTTCACAGTTGGAAGGAAATTATTTGTGATCGTAGTTGTCCTTCACTGTTGCTTAGTATTATTTAATGGTCCTATTTCAATAATGCCCCGAGGCTTTGATTAAGAACTGGCAATGAACTAGAGTGCAGTCAAACTGCTCTTGCTGTTACTGCAGTTGTACCCTGTCACTGGAGAAATCACCTTTCCCTCAAATACTCTTCTTCTGCAGGTCTAACTCTGCTTTTCGTAGTCAGCATGCAGGCGTGTCAGCAGCTTGCCCTCTGAGCAGTGAGATGTGCTTACTGGACAATTATCCATCGTCTCTTAGATATCAGTCACAGTATTTAATTTCAATTTGCATGTGCTTTTGGAGATGCAAAATGCTGAGCAGTTGGTGGGGTCTATTGCTGTTATCATTTGATTTCAGGTGGAAGTTTGTGTCCCTGGCACCCAGTTGTGGTTCTGGCAGTCCTGGTAGGTGCCCCTTGGCAAGTTACTTTCCTATCTGCTTCTTCAGTCATACACTGACTGGTTTGGGTGGCATAAAGTAGCTGGGGAAAATAATATTATTTTTTATCTAGAACTTCACAAATATTAAAAACTGCAATATACTCTTTACATTTATTCTTGTTCTGTAATACCATTAAGAACAGATATATATGTTATATATCTTGGGACTTAATACATTGCTTTGGTTAACTATCCTTGTCACATCCACTTTGTTTATTATGTTTTATAGTTGTCATGTCCATTTGTTCTGCCCAGCCACTGATCTTGAGGTGAAATGTTCCAAACCTTGATGTTTACTGTTTACCCAGTAAGTGCCCTCATAGAATGTGTGTAGCAATAATCCAAGTGACCTCATGCAATTTCCATAAGACAAAACTTTGCTTAATCCGGTCAGTAAAAAAACTTAACAAAACTCATACAATTAATCAGAAGGTGTCTTAAAAGAAGGAAAGCTTGCCACAGCTTACCTGAGCTTGACCACCTGAATGAGAGAGGGGATCTGTCTGAGTATCAGTCTTTTCCTCATGGGAAGTTGTCAGGCAATTGCTCTTCTTCAGATGGAAAGAAATTGAAAAACTGTTCTTGGTCAGTTGGTCATCTGGCCTTCAGGACTGGCAAAATTGGCAGTATAACTTGTCTGAGCCAAGAAATCAAGATAGATTTAGTTCCTCCCAGAGCACTCACTGGTTCATCTCTGAACTGAAGCTGTCAAGTCGTTCTTTGTCCTCCACAGCCTACTATTAAATTAAAGCAGGATGCAAGAAATACACCAATATCTGTTTCATATCAACTAGTGAATGTTATTCTAGTGCAGTCCTCTGGTCTTCACACTTAAATATCCAAAAGGATTAATCTTTCTACCACTAAAGATAAATATATGATATTCAGTGTCCCTAGGGAAGCACAGGTCATCTGTAACAAGTGGCATTACAAATCTGAAGAAAGCAAAGCTGTTACAAAAGTATCTAGATTAAGGAAGGTATGAAATACGATGAGAAGTACAGGGTAAAGAGTTTAAACAGTAAAACAAATGAGGAGATTGGGAGTATCAAGTGTAAGGTCTTTGTTATTCTAAGAAAGAATTAATTGGTGGATTATTATTGTTCACTGACTCCTATCAAAAATAACTATTGCGCAGAAGCCCACTTCATGTGTAAAAATGGTTTGCTTAATTTACAAGGTGTTTATGAAGCACATGATCACTATGGAATTATAAGGCTTACAAACATCACTTGTTGAGGAAACAAAGTATTAATATTTCCTAATTTCACAGGGGGAAATGGAGAATGAGGAGATTAGTCTCAGACTAGAGACTGAAAACCAAGCTTTTCTCCTTCCTGTGTCTTCTTCTGCAGGCGTTAGCCCATGGAATGAAGATGTCCTTTCCTTTACAGAAAATATAGGATGCAAAAAGAGTTCCAGAGAAGTCGTCAATGACAGCTCAAAGAAAAAACATACAGATGCTGTAAGCAGTAAGTAGCTACACATGCAGTATTTTCCATATTTTGCTTTGCTCATAAATATTGATCCAATCCCATAAATGTATGTAATGTTTCAATACACTATGATGTCCATTTTTAGTTTCTTGACTCACGAGAAAAGTTTGGGATCTTGGCAACCCAGGTACTTGGCAACCCAGGAACTCTTCTTTGTTTTTCCTCTCATGTAATACACTAAGGCTAATTCAATTGTTGAAAGCATTTTTGAAACTCAAGAAGTCAAACAGTTAATTGAATTATGCAGGTTAAGGGTCTGCTTCTCCCTTCTTTGCATGTTAGTTAGCAACTTACAACTGCTATGAGTACACAAACAGCTCTGATCCAGTAATATTTAGATGCTGACTTTGTTCTAAGTGATTGTTCAGTGTGCAGTGAGGTGAATAATCTGGTCTTCTGCCTTCTCGCAGCATTGGTAGGATGGGTGCTGTATGGTCCTCCTCTCCCCTGGTAATAATTCAGTGTCATATTTAGAGTGACTAGTTTAACTGAGTACATTCTAATCAAAGTTAGCATAAAACTAACTATCTCTTAAGTTAGATGTCCATGATTTTTTTTTTTTTTTAATGGTAAATGTTGGAACAAATAGTATCCCATATTGGTTCTGTAATTAAGATATGCATATGTTGGCTCCAAAGATCCCTAATTACATCTGCTTTAGGGATGCTGTTAGAGAGAAGATAATTGTATACAGTTGCTGCAGAGACAGTAGAGGAGCTTAATCTGAAGTATACAGAAAGCTCAGAATAGTAGCTTTGGATCACCATTTATCTTATGAATTCTTATCCGCAGATATTACTGCAAGCTTGCATTGTCCTACAGGTTTTATTAAAAAATGATAGATATTTATGTTTTGGATATAGCTCTTCAACTATGGGCTTTCTCTTCTTGATTAAATCAATGACAAAACTCTCATAGATTTTAATGGTGCAGTTGCAAGTCCCCGAATAATAGGTGCTGCTCCTGCTGAAAATGGCTTTCATTATGTAGCGTCTTTCATCCAAAGATTCCTGAAACATCCCAGACTTCATAAACCAAGTTCAGCACCATAAGCAATTACTAAGCCTAAGTGTACAAGTTTGTAAAAAAAAATAGGTGGGTGTGTCAGATGGACAGTAACAGTCTCCCATAGAAATTCTGCCTTTGTGTTGATGAGGTAAGTCAGAACAAAAGGACCCGGAAGCACATGGTATGAGGATAAAAAGGCATGATGCCATGGAGGTTCAAGCTGCAGTATATTAAAGCCTTGCAGCAGACTGCAGAAAAAGAGCAGTGGTGAACTGGATTAGAGGTACCAAGACAAAATGGCCACAGCCTGACAGTGACTAAAAGAGTAATTTTAAAATTATCTGTGGATGGATGCTGTCTGATGATGTAGGCAGAATTTGAAGTGATGCTTCCTGTCTAGGCACTGGCAACCTTGCAAACAGCAAGAGTTAAAAATCAACAATCTGAAGACAAGTCAGAATCCACTCCCTGTCTGTAAATCAAAAAGTACTGCTTCAAACTCAGCCAAATCTGGCTGCTCCCTTATCCCCCACAACCACCATCATAATTACAGCAGCTGATTTTCCTCACACCCACCTCAGAGATTTCTGGGGGTTTTGGCCAGGTTTGCATCCCCATATGATTCAGCCTACTTTTACTTATGTTTAGCGCATTGTGTAATAAGCAAAGCTTACATAAGCTAGGGACTGTGGCTCCAGCTTCAAAAACCTTCCTCAAAAATAGGAGATCAGAAGCAGGATAGCAACTCATGTAGTTTTTTTCTTAAGCGCAGATACAGAATTAACTGTCTTTGGGCTAAATGCCTAGCTGTTCAAATCTGTGTAGAATCATTAATTCCTACTCAACTAAGCTAATTTACACCTTGCCAAAGGTCTGGTTCTCATCAATGAGTGTCCCAGTGTTGAAACCTTGACAGTAACTAGTCAAAAAGAACTGGGATGAAATTTTGACGCATTAAATTCAGGGGGAATTTTCTCATTACCACCAGATAAGCCCTTACCTTACCCCAGAACAACCAGCTATTCAAAGTAAAAAAACAGACTCTGCTGTGTATCTCTGTTCCTGTCCTGAAACTGTTCCCACTAGAACAGCCAGCAGTCCCCACTCCAACTCATTTTATCTGGAAAAGGTAAATAGAAGCTGCCAGTTCCTCACAAGAAGATGTTTGAATGTCTTATTGAACTGATACAAACTAGAATCAGTGAGCTACAGATGCATGGAACATTTTCACATGGTCCAGACCATAATGAGAATAACTGTATTACTTTAGCACCCCAACAGCTGAGGATGTGGGTTTCCTTGCAATAGGTATTGCAAAAATATAGAGTAGGAAAGCTTATGGAGAAGTGAATATTATCTATATGATATCTACTAGCCTGAATGATGTGATATTTTCTAAAGGTTAAGTTAATTCCACTGGCATCTTTTGGGGTGAAAATGCTTCTAAAGAAAATATATTTTCAGTTGTTGGGTAAGTCTGTGATCACTGTTACATTGATGTAGATCCAGAATTGTGCTGCTGAAGTTAATAGAGCTATTGCAAAGTTGTACTGTAGTGGAGATCAGTCTGTGGTCTTGTGTTTTAAAACATATGAGTTCTTATAAATCTAGTGTTTTCCACTTTATGCAAAATAAATTGATAAAGGTATTTCTAGTAATGAAGGAGTTAAAAAATACAGCCCCAGAAAGGGCTGAGCTACAACGCAGGCAGTTTATGTATTTAAGGATTTATTTTTTCAGTGTCTCTGCACCTTCAAGTTTTTTGTTGGGTTTTTTTTTTTTTGCTTTTACAATTTAATCTTTCACATAATGGGACAGACACAAAGCCTTGGTTAGAAATCTCCCCCTAGCCTGTTGCAATATTTATAAAGCTGTGCTTTTTAAACATGCTGCAAGATGGGTTTAGTAAAACAAAAGGCATTATAATTTATTGTTCCAAGATTATTGATTCAATAAATTAACAATAATTTCCATGGAGGGTAGGAGCCCTGGCACTATAAAAGTTTATTTATCTGCGCTTTAACTAGCATTGATTAGAGTATTCAAATTGTCCCAGTGCTATATAATTGCTCTTTATAGGTGGAATGCCCTCTGCTGTGCAGGAGACAGTAAAATAAACATTCAGCCAGAAGTGACAATGGCTCTTTTAAAAGCCAGAATTTTTTTTTTTTTTTTTTTAAGAGGGAAGAAAGAGTTTGTGTAACGCTTTAAAAGCACAGCTAGCTTTGGCCAAAGTACCTTGTAACATCGCAAGGACAGACAAGCAAAAGGTTGCTATTGCTATTGTTCTGAGAGGCACAAGACATAAATATAGTAGTTATATCTTCATATTTGACTATTTCCAAATGAGAAAGCCTTTTTCTGTTGTTTTAAAGTGCCATTCCGTGTTGCACTGAAGTGCCAGGTGGAAATTTTTGTTGCACATGCTTTTCCCTTTCTCCCTTTTGTTTCTGAAGTGCCCACTGAACCTGTTCAAGGTAACTATGAAGCTATTGTAGATGTGTTAATAATTCAAGCAAAACAAACCATACTTCTAGATTCACATTTACCATGCAGGGTTGCTCAGAAAGGAACATTTTTCCACCATGGAGAACAATAGCTGATTTAGTTCACAAGCAATTGTTTTCCCCTTATGTACAATGCTTAAGACAGTTACATTTTTTAGACATAGAGTTATGATAGGTCTATCTTCTGATACTTACGATAACACTGCTTTTATTTTACAACTCTGTTGATGTAAAAGATTAACAGTACCTTTTCCCTCTTTTGGTTTTAATAAAACATCCAATTGCTAGAAATGTCACTTAGAACCACAAGTTTGCAATAATTAAAACAAATTATGCATCTTAGTAACCCAAGGTGGATGATTAATGCAGGCTTTAAATGATTGTTTGTGTTAAATTGTTTCTCCAAATGCAATTCAGGAATTTGAAGTTGTCAGATTAACTGCTGTATTTACTGGTCTGTTTGATTAGGTGAGCATAGTTTTATATTCCCTCTTGGAGACCTAAATAGCAACCATTTCCTACCAAAACAGCACACAAAACAAAGGCCCCATTCAGAGGACTATTCAGAGTGGGCAATGCTCTATAGCCCTTTGTATCCTGAAACAACATGGTTACTGAACTGCCTCTAAAAGGTACAACAAATTTTTAAAAGAAAATAATAATGGCCGTTACAATAATAGTTGGAATATTATATTTTTGTTTAAAGGTAAATACATTCCATCATCAATTAATGGATTAATTTCATTATTAAACTTAAAGACATCTCTCAGAGCCCTTTATGATTAATACTGTAAAATAGGTTGTAATGAATGCTGTTAAGAGGATGGCTAATATTCATCTGAAACTGTAATCTACACTGCCAGAGTTTGTCCACTCTGTACTCTTTTCATGAACATCCATGGAGTTGAATTTTAATAAGCATTCATAGGAAATGAATTCCAGGCTTGGACATGTGGATTTTTAACCAAAGTGAATTTTAATTTCTTCTTCTTTGGGCCTTTTGCACCAGAAACTTCATCACTGGAGCCAATCAGGGAATGGTAATAATGTCATGTGTTTTCCTTCTCTTTTTCCAGTCAACAAATGCATAATAAGCACAGCTTGAACTTTGATTATCACAGTTCAAATATCAAGACAAATGAAGTGTTTACAGTAGATTTTGATGAAAATTGTATAGTGCCTTTTTATGTCCAGATTAGATACTAAGCATTTTTCTCTTAGTTTGAGGGTAATTTTTTTATATATGCACTTTTCAAGAGCAGCTAGCTAGCAGCTTTGCTGGGACAGTGGAAAAACACTGAGGAATAATAAATATTATTAATAACTTCTTGGTATTTCTGGGCAAAGCCAACCTGATTGCCACATCATTCCTGAGAAGGGAGGGAAATTGGAGGACACAACATCCTTCACCTTCCCTTGATGCAATTTCTTTCTTTCCTTCCTTTTGAAGGATGACTTATGGTAGGAATAACTATAAAGAGCAGTGGAGGTGGGAGGGCTCTGCCTTTAGGCATCTAGTGCTAATGGTCAGCAGTGCTGGAGGAAAGCCAGCTATCTATGGTAGAGGCACACTTACATGTAGTCCCACTTGATTGCTTTAAGAACTGGAAGGGCCAAACAGTTAGGCTCAGTGCTGGCTTTACACTGAGCCTAGAGGACAAAGAGACTGGGCTTTTTGGAAGAGGGGACATGGTTTCACCAGAGCAGGAAGTTTCTGAGTAAGAAATTGTTGGAAGCTGAGAGAGCATTTTTGAGAAATATCACTTTCTTGCTCTATTTTTATACTCTTTCCCAGGCATCCACTTATGGCCACAGTTGGAGACAGGACAGTGAGCCAGACAGTCTGACCGACTGAAGGTTTTCTGCTCATATTTTCTTGGGATTATCCTTTCTAGAGAAATGTCGTCCCTTTGTCATTCACGTGGACATAGGTGGAGTAAAGCAACATGCGCAACATGGGATTTAGAGAGATCAGAAAATATCTGCTTTCACAACTATTTCTTTTGCTGGTTTAAGGGAGTCAAACATCATATGGGATGACTGCCAGTGAAATTCAGAGAGGTTGATATGGTTTTCCAGCTCAGGAAGCTATAAAGTCTTCAGCAACACTGAATCAAAGCATCCTTGATGAGAAGAGTTGGCTATTGTTTTTTCCTCATCCTCATGGAGAGATACATGATGCTCTGCCTGGTTAGTGGTAAAAATGTACCTCTGGGAAGTTTTTGTGGCTCTGTGCTCTGGATTGCTAAAACAATATTAAAGCAGCAGACTAGTGGAAAAATCTAACAAATGCATTCCCAGCTATGAGGACACATCTCCTCACAGCTCCTTCTCCATAGATATTTGAGTTATAGAGTTAGAGATCTTCAAGCCATGCCTCTGCAGCCTCCCTTCTAGGATCCTAGGTGAACTATGGTGGATGGCTGTCAAAAATGAGCATATTACTTCCCAACCTGTCTCCCAGCCATTAGCAGTAAAGAGTACATAGCTGGGATGCTGGCTGCATCATTACATCAGGACTGAGACAAGGATGGTATAACCAGGGGTAGCTGTTAGAGTTGGGAAACTACTTGTTGGAGAACATCCACAGGGTTCTCAAAGATGTCCTGGACCCTGGAGGAAACGAGGCACTCAAAGAGAAACTCTTACACTGAAATCAGTAATGTGAGTTGATACAGTGCTGCTGTAACTGTCTCGAGGACTAGATGGCTAATTGCAAAGGTTTAAGCAGAGGGAGGAGCCTTCTTCATCGAGTAGGAGTGTTAGAGCCCGGGGGGAAAAAACAGGAAATCTATTCATTAAATTTATTAAATTTCAATTAGGAATTTACAGCTCATAAGTGTTCATATGCCTAATGAAGAGACAAGTATATTTCAGCTAGTGGTGAACTATTTAACCACTTTTTCTGCAGTGCTCAGGGGCTCAAGCCACTTGTACCAGACACATACAGAAAAGCAGCCTGGGAAGATGGACAGTGGTTTTAGTTTGAAAGAAATATGGATCATAGGAAACTGCTCTGATGATATCTTCTGCTATTTACATTTAAATTTCAAGTAAAGAACTCAGGTGTGTTGCTAGAAGTGCTTCAAGCTGAGCAGCTGGGCATCCATTTCCAGGAAAGCCTGGTTTGGTCCCTGGAGCTGGCCTGTTGGGTGCCCTGAGGGTCAGATGCTTGCCATACAGCCACTCACTCTCTGATTGGGCTTGCAAAGGCTGCCTGAGCATGACTTTAAAGATGACCCTCACCCACTGTTTTTACTTAGCAGTGTACTGATTAGTACATTTGTTTCCCCTGCCTTCTGACTGCCAGTGAAAATGTCCTTTTCCTTGACTGATTATTACATGCAAAACATGGTCCCTGGGTGGGGACCAGATCCTAACTTGCCTCTTTGTTAAGGAACTGCCCGGTCACAAAGTTTCAACTTACTGAAAATGCTTTTCTTTACCAAAGCAGAACAAATCCAGGCACACTGAAGGCACTCAAACAATTTCTGAAGGCTGTTCCACAAGAGCAGCCACATCATAATAAAGGACTCAAATGTAGTGTTCAAAGACTAGTGGAATGACTCTGCAACTATGAAGCAGAAGTTGCACGGCCAATGTGTATTAAGCTATTTCGATTGTAGTAGCTGATTTTTATTTTATATTGAAGCATCCAAAGATGACATAAGGACTTCTGATTAAAAAAAAAACCTAAAGAGATATGTGTTATATATCACAGTTTTTCAGTTTTCCAGTGGGAATTTGTTTCTTTCACACTACCACGTATCTCTGACAGGACTAAATGCCACAAAAGATGTCAGTCTCTAGGTCACAGATGACACATATCTTTTCAGTATTAGAGCTTGAGCCTGAATGCTCAGTGAGACCCACTGGAGTTAGGCGCTCAGCTTCTGCTGCTGAGTGTCATCATATTTTGGAAGCTAATTTCCTTTGAAAATCCCAGCACAAAGGAACATCAAAGAGCAATGACTGAACATCATATTATTGTGAAGTGAAAGGAGGGAATATATAGTGAAGGGGGTTTTTTTGCTGCAAGACTCCATTAGCAGTAGAAAACGTAGGGAAAAGTGGAGACTGGTAGAGGTAACCTCAAAATATTTGTGGCTAAAATACTCAAAACCTTTTTGTTTCAACCAGGTTTAGATTCTTGTTAAGGAAAGAGCATGCTATTAAAAATGGTGGCTAGCAAAAAATCAGTCTTCTAACATAGAAGTATCAACAGAAATCTTTTGGCTAGCTGAAGATGTACAATTGTTTTGAGGCAGCGACAGGGGACTGAGTTGTTTCTAGCATTAAAGTAGAAGAGGCAATATCTTCCTCTGAAGATGGTATTTGTGCTGTCAGCTAGAAGAAAAGATCCTACAACCGGATATTGTGACCCTTGCAAAAGATCATAAATTAAGGCAGGTTATTTGTCCCTTTCACTGTGCTGGTGACAGGGCTTTGAGGGGCCCTGCCCAGACTCCCTCCCCTCTGCCCACGGCCCAGGACCCCATTTCAGCCCCCCGGGGCCACCAGTTGCTCCCCCAGCAATGCTGCAGCAGGGCTGGTCTCCAGCTCCCCACAGCCCTGCCCTGCCGGGCCATGGGTCCACACCACACTGGAAAACGCTATTGCTGGTAGCTACATACAGCACAGAAATAACTCAGCTACCAGTATACAGGCTGCTTTTTGCAGGGCTTATATTTTTTAAAAAAATCTATTACTGAGATTTATAAAAAGAAATATTTCCATTGTCTTTAGCCTGCTTCCACTGCCTGCAGTGAGAGATTTTTTTCCCCCTCAATTTTCATGGGATCAAAGGCAGGTCAGTATTGAGCATTTTTCGAGATCTTGTCTAGTATTGTTGTAAGTTGAAAGCATTTGATACAGAAATCATTAAGGGTCTGTTTTCACTGAAGTATTAACAAGAGTATTGCCCCAAACATGAATCTTACTGACGCAAAAAATCCTTAACTATTAATATGAATTGTCTGTCTTGTTGTGGAAAAGAGGGGGAATTTACTGTAGTTCACACACCTCATCTGTTGCTAACCCTGCAGCAACTCAAGTACTATTTTTCAGCATGGCTATTCTCACTTAATCTTTCCTAGCTCTAGAGGTGAGTAGGCAGGTTGAGCTAATTCTGTAGCAAATGTATAGCATGAGGTGGTTAACTTTACTGAATTATTTTACAGCATAACATGCTGAATTATAGTTCATCTTGCATGAACCCAGGTTTATACACATTTACTTAAAATTCTAGAGTAAGAAGACCCCACTGCACAGAACTATATTAGAGTTTGCAAGGGACATAGAATTACCTTGAATAAAGAAATAGTATCTGTAATTGGTGACCTTATGCTAAGAGGGGCAGAGTTTGCATAGCTACTGGAATTTTTGTAGATAACTGTAAGCAATGACTGTTGACTGGATTAACATGCTGCCTTGCCTTCTGCTGATCTGTTACTCATGACCAAAAATGGTTTGCAACTGTGGAGTGCTTGCACTATATACAGTCCTGGAGCTCAGAAGCATTAGATTCACTGGTAACAATTGAATCAGTTAGTTAATGAGTCTGTGAGATCTGGCATTGGCATCCCTTAGTTCACAGCAGTTAGTAATATATAGACTCTGTGTGTATACATGCTGAAGCTTAATTTGCAATCCTATTTAGAGTGGAAAAAAATGCCACACTTAAAAAAAAAAAAAAAGTGCAAACAGGGTTCTTTTCACAGTGGACAGAGAATACTGTTAAACAGAGGAAGCACAATATCCCTTTTCATAGCAAGAGATCAAATGTCTGCAGAAGAGTTTAATTTATACTTCTTCATGTGCCAGAGCTGTGTCTGAGACATTGCAGCATTTCAGTACTTTCAATCAGGTCATAGTTTCCAGCACAGATGACTTCATCCCTTTTAAAATAGAACAAATAGAATAAATGGAATTCCACATAATCATGGTAGGAGCTGGGATTATAGGAAATTAAAACACATATTTAAAAGTAGAGGTCTGTGCGGTAAATAATTGTGACACAGAGCTTGGAAAGTAGTGCTTGGTCTCTTCTCAGTAGTTGATGGGCAACGAGGGTCTTTGGCTCTGCAGCTTTCTGTAGCATGGGGCTGTGGGTGTATCCTAGAGGAGGATGACGAGAGTGGTGGTGGATAATGTGCAGTGTCACATTTAATGAAGTTGCTACCTTTCCAGAAGAAATATTAAAACAACGCCATTTGACTCAAATGCAACCTAGACAAACACTAGGTGTGAGTCAGGCACGGCCTTTATAGTCTGTGCACCTCCATGCAGTTTTGATTGCTTTCCCCAGTTAGGTCCTCTGTTCCCTAGCTGCTACAGAATATTTCACATCTCCCAGCCACGGCTCTGCGTTGGCAGTTGGAGAAAAGGTGTTGATGAATTCTGTCTCAAATTTCTGCATGTCTGAAGAAAGCCCTTATAAAATACCAGCATATATTATACTGCTATCCCCCAAACAGAGAAGTAGCTCACTGCAACCTGGAATGCTTTGAACTAGTACTGTAAGACAAGTGTTTGCAGTATTTATTACAACAGGAGAAAATGAAACTAGAAACATGTTGTTCCTTAATTATAGTATTTGCCCAACAGTGCCCTCATTGTGATCCATTTTTGGCATTAAAAAAAAGAACTATCAATAACTTATTTGTGACATGACAGAATTCCAACTCACATCAGAGCTATTATTTCATTAGGCAATATACAAGCATGCAGTGAAGACAGCCCTTGCCCCCAAAGGACTGTTTTGTCTACGTAAGTGAATGGGAGACTAAGATATTACATGTGTTACCTCAAGTCACAGAAGAATTCAGTAGCAAGTCTAGGAATCAAATTCTATCTTCTTGAATCACAATCCTGTGTCATTAAAGATAAGCTCACTCAGGTCATGTGTGTTTTCTGTATATGTATATATGCATGAATACAATCACATTTGTCTAGTTTCACATGCAGGCTGGACTGTGGGTCTGTAACTTGCATATTTGTATCCTTTTTTTGCATCATGTCTAACTATGGTAAAGATTACACTGATAGACTAATTCCGTTTGCGAAGGTTTCTGTTTAAAAGCAAGTAAAACTCTGGAAGAGAAGGCAAATTCATCACTGGTGAGTTGGCTGAATCCAGTCACATGCTGTATAATATAACTTATCCTTAGGAATTCATGCCTCCATTGGGTCTGCCTACCAGATAAGCTACACCGAGATGAAAGTGAGTTGCATCAGATTCTGGTGCCCAGAGCACACAGTTCAGGCTCTGTTTCTCCTTTGTTCAGCTGGATGCTATATAAGAAACAGCATTCTCTCTCTCAGAAAAAGAAGTTAATCGAGGGGGAGATATACAGGTAAAAGTTTTATGCATGGCACTGTTAATATTTCTGAACATTTCAAAAGTGTACGTCAAAGTTATTTGTGTTGACTCGGCTTCTTTAAAAGTTTAACCTGGATTGCTTTAATTGCAGAAAACAGAACTCGTTTGTTTGATTTTGGTAAATGCAGTCTCCTACTGACATCAAAGATTATAGCAACTGCAAGGCACTAGTTTGCCTTTGTAGTTCCAAGTTGCTCAAAAAACTTTTAATGTATTCTTGTAGGTGTAACCATGTGTCATAAATATACCCGCCAACAAGAGATAAACCCTAACTTGAAAACAACTGTTAATCGATTACTGCAGAAAAACTGACAAACCCGAAGTGAATAATGCTACAAGGTGTTAATTTGTGGATTTCTGTAGGCTTTGAAAAGCAAAATTAAGTCTATATGGGATTTTGGATGTGTAACATAAACTGTGGGCCATGTGCCTTACTGGTATAAATCAGCACCATTGCACTGAGAGCCAGGAGAGCTCTGCTGCACTCCAGCTGAGAAAGTGGCCTGTGCCTCTGAACACATGCTGATCAACATCAGTTTTTGTTTGGTTTCATTTATCTGGGGAGGGAGGAAAAAGAATCTAATGGGGATTTGCTAGACTATTACTCAAGTCCATAATCATTTTTCCTTTTCTGCATGAATGTTGCTCCTACTGACTGGTGCAAACTGAGCGTGAGCTTGCACGGAGCTCTAGATCCTAAAGCCTTGGGGACACTGGCAATCGTGCTAGGAGATTATATGATCCACAACAAAATGATTCCAGACAGGCAGCAGACAGTAGCCAGCATTGGCAATCAAGAGGGGCAACGCTGGCAGCTCTAAGCATTGTCCTAGCTTGCTGAATGGCTCCTCTTTCCATACAAAAATGCAGGCACACAAAACCCCACTTCTCTTCAGAGTTAGGCAGAATTTTTACAGTGAAACTTCTTACCAGCTTTGTATATTTAGCTCCAGAAGAAACAAATTCACAAATCTGTCAAAAAATTGAAATTTTGAATTTCAAAAAGAAATGTTTTGACTTTTTTATTTGAAGTGCTTTGCTTTGTTATCTTAAATTTTACTTACATTCATAATTTAAAAAATAATTATCTCAACAAAATGAAGGAAGGGTTCATTCAGGTAGAATAAAATTAGAGGAAAAAATGGAATGTAAAATTAGAGGAAAAAATTGCATTTGGTTTGGTCAGCAAAGTAAAAGATCACTTCAGTCATAAACTTCACCACTTGTTTTCCTTTGCTCCATCCTTCTCTGCATGATTTTGCAATGTGTACAAGAACATTTAATGAGGAACAAATTCAGAGGAAAGGCCATTAGAATATTGGCTGAGATGGATACGAGATGACATCTGACTCTAGTGTACTGGAAAGTCAGGTGAACCATACCTTTGACTTTTGTGGTAGAATTGATGTAGGGAAAGGCAAAGAAAGGAACAAGTAAGGGAGAGTCAGAACCAAATTGTATGTATGTATGCATGTACATGTATGTGCATTTTTTTTAGTACTTCAAGCTAGAATTGGGAAATCTCCTTCAGCCTGCTTTTGAATTATACTTGCAAAGCTTTATGTAGCTTTTTGCCTTGAGTTGGTAGAGAAGAAGATAGAATTACTGTCATGGATCACAGTAGCCATTGAAGTTAACGCTGGGTATGCAATTTAGCATGCTATAAATGGCAACTAACTGAAGCTCCCCACTCACTTCATTGTGCTGTGAAGTGATAATGAAATGAAACAAGCTTAAATATCCCTAACCAACCTTTTGTCCTACAGCATTGTGAGTGAACCAAGCCTTGGCAGCTCTGGGACTGCAGACCTCTCGTGGACAGTGGGGTGAAGCTGAAGGCAGGCTGCGCTGGAAAAGGGTGGCTTCACTGGAATGTGCTGGGCTTGGTCCTACAGCTTAGGGGCTGCTCAGCCTCACAGGAGGGCTGGTGGCACTGTCCTGCCAGGGGGATGTAGGAAACCTAGCGCTGCCACTGCAGTTGGCTCACATTGACGTGGGAGAGAGGGAAGCTGCCCCAGGCAGAGAGGAACGTGCTCAGCCTTGCTGACTTGCCGCTGGCTCAGTTTCGTGGCATGGAGTGGGACTTGCAGTCGGTGGGGAAACATTTTGAGAAATTGATGTATTTTGAAACTTGGTCAGGTTCTTCTCGGTGCAAATAGTTGTACTGCTTTAATTTTAGCCCTGGTAAGGGCTTAGGGTGGTTGGCATTGAGATTAGTGATGTAAAGAAAAGTGGAGGGCAGGCATGAAGAGCCCGTGCCTCGAGAACTTCCAACACTATCTACGCTGCTTTAGCCTGCTCTGTGTAGATGGGGGCATAACCTGGAGCAGCGTGAAGCACCTCCATACCAAAGCACTTGTGCCTTCTGTAAGGGTTTTGGTCATTTCTGGAGTGGGAGAAAACTACTTATTTTGCAGCTGAAATTACTCCATAGTTACAAAAACTACTGAGGTAGCTATCGTGGCCAGCAGGCAGTGCCTGGCCCTTGTCTAATTAGTTGGTTTCTCAAAACAACAACAAACAAAGCAGCCCAGCCCTACTCATCCTGCACTTTTCCTTTTGATATTATTTGCCTAGTTTTCAACCCTGCTGGCTATGGGCATTTTCTTCCCAGCAGGGCCTGACATTGTCATATGAGGGAAAAAAGGCTCCTACTGCAACAGTTAGCTGATCTCAAGGTGCATGCAAATTAAACCTTTTTAACCCAGGCTCTGTTTGGGCCCATTGTACTGAATTTCTCTTTGTCTATACTGACATCAGTGGGACTTTTTTCACCATCCTGCACGATCAGGACTCAGTGTTGCGAACAGTAAATTTACTTTTTGCAACATTGATGTAAAAGACAAGGTATGCACAATGTGGCTGAGTTAATTGTTCAGGAGAAACATGGGGCCAGATGCACAGTGATTATTGATTGAACTGAAGCCAGAGACTCAGCCCCTTAACTTTTCAAATCTCTGACTCCCTGATGTTGCCTCTCCCTCTAGCGCACTGCATTAACTCACAGCGTAGCTGGAACGTTCCACAGTTACTTACAAAAAAGGATCTGTGTGGGAAGGTGAAGGAGGATGGTGGGGGCGACAGGCAATTCATGGGGAGGAAAAAAAAAGGAGCTGGAAAAATCAAGAAATAGAAAGAACATAAGGGGGAATTGCATCTTTCCCTATATTTGAGTGGGATACTCTTGGCATTTTTGCCACTATGAAGTGCTGCGTGAAGTTATATATTGGCTCACCTCTTATTCAAATAATTTAAGATGGCATTTCAGAGCAGTCGAGTGTTCCATTATCCAGTCCCTAATTATGCATTGCTCCACCAAAAAACAATGGTGAAATAAATCCATTTAACTCCCTTGCAATGTTGTTTGAGAGTCCTGAAATATTCTGGAATGCGGATGGCATAGTTTTTTTATAATCAGCATCTGCAAATGTGGTCATTCAAAAACCCCTTGGCCAATCTGCCTCAGACTTTGTTTTTTCAACAGGGGCTGTAAAAACTGAAGGAAACTGCATTTGAAGTTTCTAATTTTGGCCATTTTTTTAAAAAAATGACATTTGAAACTTACAGCAAAAGTGTTTTCCATCCTACTCTCGCAATATAAAATGTCTAAGCAGACTTTCTCTCAAACTTTCTGTAATATGTTACCTTCGATTGAGACTACACAGGGAAAATTTCAGTGCAGAATTTATTTCATAAAACTCACATTAACAGAGATTAGAGTGGAATCTCAGGGTATTTAACTAAAGCACCTGCTCTTCTCCAAAGTTATGTCCCTGACACACACACATGTGCGCGCACACACACACACAAAACTACTACAACAATGCAAAAATCACCATTTGCCGACGGACAGGGCAAGTAATTGCATTTATTTCCTGTTCAAAGCAATTGAGAGGAACCAGTGGTCTATCAGACCCTACTGTGTGATAAATAAATGCTGGCGAACAGAGAAGTAATTTTTAAAATTATGAGTGTATGTACATGCCTATACTCAGAGATGGTGTGCAGTTGCATCTGCGGTATGAATTTGGAAGCTGTTGGTGTGCACAGACAATGTACCCATAGATACAGCCAGGAAGGTGGGTAGTTCCCAGAATGTGTGTGTTAGGGGGGAATGGCTTCAGAGAGAACCGCTTTGACATCCACTGTGGATTTGCATAATAGATGGCCACTGAGAGTGGAAGTGCAGCAAGGACTGAGAATTCCCAGATTTCTCTTTATAATCTCCTGAGCAGCACACAACAAAAGATCAGCTTTAGCATGTATTCCTCCTCTATAAAATGGCTGGTTTTCTCCTTCACCAGAAACCTGTGGTCTTAAATGATGCCTGTAAAACACCGCATGCTGGGATGGCATGTGCTGCAGAAATGCAAAAAATATAATTAGCATCGCTGTCCAGTGGTAGAGCTTGATCCAAAGCCCACTGACTTCCCTAGATCTTGGCTCAGGTCAAATAATTTGTAAGCACTACGATTGCACTTGCAGTAATACCCTGCCTCTCTAGTGTTTTGATCCTCAGTTACACAGGGCACATAAGGAGCAGTGGGGAGCAGAAACGCTTCAGGTTTGCTGCTGAACATCTCGTAGGAAAAATTGGTGTTTGGATGGGGGCAGTCTGCTATGCATATCTCCACTGAGACAGTTCTGACTAGGATAAAAGTCTAAGCTGTATCACAAGGAGCCTGTGTACCGAAACAGACTTGAACGTAACCATTTTGAAAGAGACGGTCCTGCAAGTGAGTAGCACAACACACGGGACATGGTATTTTTTAAAGAAGAATTCAACTGAGAGTCTTTTCCTGAAGCAAAGAGACAGGGGGCTACCGCTGCATCAAACCTGTGAAAGCGCCGGTCAGTGGAGCACAGGCCCTCCACTTTCTTTTAACGTTTCCCATCTCATTCCCTACTTAACACAGGCTCTAATGCTCCATGACGGCACCTGAGAACACGGGCCAGCCATGAGCCATTCTGCCGAGCTCCTTGGAGCTGCTCGCAGCCAAGGCAGCCATCGCTCCGGCGGAGCTTGCCAACCGCAGGCAGCACTGGCTGGCTGCAGGGTGCCCGCGCCTGCCAGGGGCAACCTCTTTGAAGTGTGGCCACTCTTCCCGGCCCTGTTCCCTCCCTTCTGCTAGGTGTTAACACAAACATTGCCCCGTCCAAAGGAGTTTCATTATTTATTGGAGGCTACTTTTCTGCCAGCTGAGTCCCAGACTTCAGTAGTTTTGCAGGAGCCAAACAACTGGATATATGTCTCCAAAGATATCATAAAAACCCAGGTAAAATGCCTATTGAATGGGCATACGGAGCACCTTATGAAAGTCATCTCTTGTGAGTGTGAGAGCACCATGTGCCAAGAGAAACGGGGAGCGAGCCCTCTCTGGAAAGAGGTGCTGACAGTGACAGGTATTAGTAGGCTGATTACAATGGAAACATTTGTATATTAATTGCAAACCACTCAGATTCACCCCCTTCCCTGCTTTGCTTTTTTTTAAAAAAGAAAAGATGGAGGAGGGAGGTTTTTATTATTGCTGATCAGGGAGTATTACTTGCATCTCTCTCATGGCATATGTTCATACGCCTGTGGGCTCACACACACAGCGTTCTCATTTCAAAGCTGAACAGCTCTCTTAGCTATTTTTCTTTTCCCTTCTTCAGGACTTCAAGGAGTGAGTAGGATGTAATCTCAGAGTGAGGAGGCTTGGTTCTGTGCCAGGCACTACTGACTTACCACGTTGTCCCTGAGTAAGTCACCTCACCTCTCTTCTCCTTCATCTTACCACCTGTAAAAAAGGGAGTGTGATATTTTCCTTCCTTTGTTTAATTAACTAGCAGCACTTTAAAAATTCATAGACTGAAAGCCTTCACGTCACTTTTTTTTTTTTTTTAATTAAAACCTAATTGACTTCAGGGCATGGTAGGAACCTCCAGAAACATGCAGTTTGAGTCTTATCTTACATGATTACTGTAGCCTCGTTGCTTTAAATAACTTCCATCATTTTAAATGCTACTCTGCCTGTTGCAGGGGATGTAATAAGGCGGCAGTCCTGATCCAGCAAGGCTCATCAGTAGGACAATACTTATATAGGCTGTTACTGAGCACTAGCGGGGAAATGCTGCTTCACTGAGGGCTATGGGAAAGAGATTTCACCCTAAGTAACAAAAAACTGACATCTTCCCAAAGCAGGGATTGAATTTGTACAGTACTGTATAAGAATCCAAGTTGCCTGGAATAGGTGAGGGGAAAACCATACCACTGTCACCCAACCCAGCTTTCTTCTTGTTGCCTGTCTTATGCTTTTTAATTTATCTGTACTTATATCATTGAAGCTTAAAAATTAGAGATGGAAAAGGACACCTGGGTCTCCTAACTTGGTTTTGTGCACTGCAAAGTTGCCTCCTACAAAGTATCTCCTGTTTTATGTATTGGCATGTAGGGCAGAAAGGAGCAGAGAGGTGATCAAAATAAGGGCAACTGCTCACCCCAGAGACCCCCATTCACAATTTTCCTGTAAGCCCTTCTTTCAGGTAGCAGCTGGGATCTGATTCTGTGATTCCTGCTAATTTGAATATAAGCCATTTTTGTATGCAAAGGATTGCTGACACCAGCAAGTTTCACTGTAATGATTACTATGGAAACGTTTATCTATAAATATAAAATTCTTTAAAGCTTAGCCTTTTATCTTTATAGAAAAAGGCCTGTTTATGTCACTTCTAAGCTTCCAGCTTTAATGTAGACATGAGCTGTTCTCATGCCAAACAAGATAACCTCAGTGTTAGAGCTGTGTGAGCTTTGAAACATGGGAATTTGAGCTAAAACTATTATTTTTTTAATACAATATTAATAGCTGAATGGAAAATATTTTAAAATGCCTTTCTAAGCCCAAAGCTCTAGTTCACTTGCAGTCCTCTTTTCTATAGGTTTTATTGTAATGTTGCTTGTATGGAATAGCTGCTCTCAGGGGCTAGTCAGTCCTTCAACTCTGTGTGTGTGTGTGTGTGCGCGCGCGCGCGTGTGCACACACACGTGCATGTGCACTTGTGTGTATGCATGGTGGTGAGGCTTGTGGAAGCAGAGCAAAAATGGAGAAGCTACTTATTCATTAACCTTTTTCCTTTGAAATGTTTTTAGATTTTGCTTTTCAAAGCCTATGTAAAAATATGGTTTCTAAGTTTAGGCCCCCAAAAGACATTTTGGGGTTTTTTTGCTATATGACAAAAAAGAGACATGATTTTAAGTTAATAAGATTAAGGGGTTTGTCACTTAAAACCTACAGTGAAAAGGATGCATTAAGAAAGAAAAGGACTAGTATTTTTTCTTTGCATTTCTATCTAAGAATTTTTTAAAACTATTTTTCCCTAACTTCAACATTTACACTTGAGAAATATCTATATTAACATAGTTTTTTTTTCAAACATACGCACTAATACTACAAACACCCACATTTGCAGATACTCTAAAGCTACTTCATTAAAGTTATTCTCAAATAAGATGGAATCATGGGGTTAAATAATACATATTTAGGGTCAAAGCTTAAAGCATTCCAAAATGTTTGCAGGATCAGGACCCCACTGACTTTGGGAACAGAATTCATAACATACACAGAGTAAAATCATAGCTGATGATGATCAGACAGTTAATTCGTTATTCATTGCCAGGGAGCAATTGATAGCAGCAACCTTCTCTACAAGGGCACAATTCATATATATATGTATTAAACTTTCTCTTTGTGTAGGTTTTGATTAGTAATACTGATGATTTTTTCCTTCCACTTTTGGGTGGAATGAGAAAATGGACAATTAAATGTTTCATTTAAAATTCAGCACTAGCCTGATGAGCTAAAACTAAGAAGTTCAGTTCAAGGATAGAGGGGGCTTTAAGTTGCCTTTTGTTCTTCCAATTTTATAGGAGGAATAGGGACATCCTTGGCATAATTTAGACACTCGGAGAGTAATTTTTTACATTTAAATGTTTTTCCTGGATTGTTCTAGGGACTGCAGTCCCATCCATAGTGCGTCCTGCTCAGGTGTTTGAGAGGGAATCCCATGTTACAGAACTGAAGACACTGCCGGCAGTGAGACATGGTCTCATCTTCCTGCCTGATTCTCCCTTTGTTCATGTCCCTTCCTTGTTTTTTCTCACCAGTGGACTGTTATTAAAGATCTCTGAAATCTGAAATGGAAGTGCAGCTGAGGTACAGACAAACCATTGCAGACTTCACTGGGCTGTACATACCTCTGCCTGCCCTCACTCTGCTCTTCCAAGTTCACTTATGGTTTCATGCTCTGAGAATAGTGGCAGTCAGAGGAGTCAATTGGACACTGTTAGTAATTGAACAGATTGCCTGGAAATAAAAGATCTAAGAGCCAGCATTAAAACCTTAAATAGGACATGCAGTAAAAGCACAACAATATACTGTGGCTCCCATAGGGCTGAGGGAAATTCAAATAGTAAAGATCTCATATTGGATTCAGAGAGATACTCCCAAATTTAGAAGCTTACTTGAATCCTATCCCAATAATTCAAACTTGTTAGATCTGTAAAATTAGTCTGTAAGTCTCACAGGAAAGGCTGTGGGGTATTTCAGCACTTTCATTTGTCCTCCTGGCAGGAGCATGAGTATTAGTATAAAAACATAAAAATGACCATGAAAGTAACTTTTAAAGCAGTAGCAGCTTTTTATTCTCTTTCAAATCCTACAGAAAGGATTAGAGTTGTGGGAAAAGATTTAGCTTACTTTCTATTCAGTCCTAATTGGCTTGCCCAGCCTTGATATATTAAACCATACATTGTTAATGTCTTTATCACGTCTTTATTTCTTGTCCCATTTCAAGGTTCAGATCACGGTCATCAATCCTCACCAGAAAACAATCTCCTTTCCTAGAGCATTGCATTGTAAATGTAGCAGTGACTAAACTGGGAGGACTGAGGGTAGGGGCTTACCATGATAACTGGTACCTGGAAGGAGGGGTCTGGATGAAGTTCCCTGAAGTAAAGACAGGAATGTCACTGAGAGGGACTTACATCTATGGCATTCTGCTCAGCCTAACACTGTGGGATATTCCTCTATTCTCCTTGGCATGAGCTGTGCTCACTGCAGTGCTCCAGTAGCACCATAACCAGGACCAATGTGGGGGGTCTTTGGGATGTGAAGTGTTTTCTACTGGACATCTCTGTGGCATCTCACACGAGGGGGCAGAGCTCCAACAGGCAGGGGAGAAATGCATGAGTGTGTAGCAGAACCATAGCAGTAAAATCAGCGTCTTCTTTCCTTTAGTAAACTGGAACCAGACTCTTCCCAGCTATGCCCAGTAACAGGACAAGAGGCATTGGGCACAAAATGCAACACAGGAAATTCCACTTAAACATAAGAAAACACTTTTTTTACTGGGAGGGTGATGGAACACTAGAAGGGGGTGCCCAGAGAGGCTGTTGAGTCTCCATCCTTGGAGATGTTCAAAACCTGGCTAGACATGCTCCTGACAATATGCTGTAGGTGACCTTGCTTGAGCAAGGGGGTTGTTTGAGGTGATCTTCAGAGGTGCCTTCCCACCTCAGCCCTTCTCTGAGTCTGCTACTGTGGTATGGCTAACTGTTGAATGTACGCATGAGATGCTGCCTGGGAGGGACAGTTGTTTGGGGACTACACAGAGCAATCTGCATATCTTTGCATATAGTAGAGCCTGCCAGACCTGATTTGAGATTGCAAGTATTCACTGCTATCCACAGAAATACCCCTAATTTGGCCTGAGGACTGGCTAGCATTTTGGGACGATAAGTAGATCATAGTAACCTCTACTACCTGCAGATACACTGGTGCAAGTGGGATGCCTTGTCCTCCAGAGGATGAAGACTGTGTGACAGTGAAGAGAAGTCCAACAGATTTTGCCTTCACAGGCAGAAATATGTAATATTGCAAGGCAGTAGGATTGCAATATGTAAAATTGCAAGGCAGGTCTGCCCTGCTTGGTCACACTGGGATATTCTGGTTTTGCATTCTGAGAAGGTTCATGTGTTTTCTGTGCACCCTGGAGATGTTCACCCCATCTTTCCAGCACAACTGTAAATTTTATGCAGAACAAGGCACATGTATTACATGTATATCTACATGTATATGAATATTAGGCCTGAGAGTTTGGTGGAGAAATAGGTCACAGCTCAGTCACTCGGTTTAGTCAACACCTTCTTTGCTGGGAGATATTGCTGTTACATGATAACAAGCACAAACCTTTCTGATATGTATGAAGCTGGAGGTTTTTAGCCTTCTTAATCAAGTACACCATAGAAGTGATGATTTATCTGAGGACCTAACCCATCAGGGCAGCCAGATTTAATAGCCAAGAGCTCGAAAGTGCTCCTTCCAAATTAAACACATTGTTGTGTTTCTTTGGGTTCTGTTTCCATATAGTTTGTGATGGAAGTATCTGTTTCCATTCACAAATGGATAACCACGAGTATACATTTACTCTTCCGACTCTGGGAAAAAGATTGCTAGCAGGCTGACATGGAGGGGGCCCAATGTACCTGGAATAATATGAAACACCTTTTTTGTATGTATTAGTTTACATATTGTGTTCAGGAAACAGGGTACAGAAACTTCCTTAAAACTCCAGGAACAATAGCTATTGTTGGTTGTTGATATGGCATGAGCTCATATCCAGGATACCGAGAAAGGAACTCCTGACTACAATAAATAATATACTTCTTAACTCCCGGTGTGAAAGAATGTATTTATTGTTTTTGCAAAGAGAGATGGAGAAATAGGGCTTTAAAAAGAGGGGGTTTGCATGGCAGGACAAAGGCTGTGATTTTTTTTTTTTTTTTTCCTCTTGAAAATTCAATTAAGGAATTTCTTATGGAAGAAAAAAAGTTTTATAGTCGGGTTCCCAACAGTCTGTGTTGAAATCTATTTTGAATTTGACTGCATTATATGAAAATGTTAAGATTAGTGTGACAGGTCTATAAAGCTATTCTTTCTGGTTTTTTCTTGCTTACATCTGTGGGGGGGGTGGGAAACTATTCATCACACAGAGCTCAAAGCTCTTGGTCAAAGTTATACAGGAATATGTTTCTCTGGATTTTTACAAAGTTGATTAGGGTAGAGGGGCTTCTTTAATGCTACAGTCTGTCTGTCCTTTAGGAGCACAGTCTTAAGTTGTTTGAAAAAGAAATTTGCAGAACCCTGGCTGTTCTATCTCAAACTGACACTTACATTAGATTTAGTGGATACTCATGACTAAATTGTGCACTACAAAAGGAAAGGCCTTGAAGGGAGCCTAATCTTTAAATGGTATGCGCCAGTTAAAACACAGGAGTGGGAGTTAGGGGCTCTGCAGCATTTCTGATACTGTGGCACCAGTCACGTCACTTAGCGGAGGAAAAGGGGAAAGGCTCCTATCTGTCCTGTGGATCCTACACCTCCTAGGAGCATTACCTCTTTTCATCCCTTTAATGCTTCCCAAGAGAGCCATCTGGAGTACTTAGGTGAAGCAAAACTTTGTCACATACATCATTTTATTGAAATGTTAGCCTCTGCAAAGCTTTGCTCCGATGGCTTTTGGGTTCAGAGGGAGTGCTTGCTTGGCTTGCTGGAGGTCTGGACTGTGTAACACTGAAGCTGAATCCTCACTCCCCACTGAGTCACTTGGAACGGACACTCATACCTCAGTACTCCCAGTCTTGCCATAAACACCCAGCTAATGCCTGTGAGGTAGACTCCCCTGGAAAATGGAGTTATCTTTCCTTGTTCCTAAGACAAAAGCAATGGACACTCAAAACTATTATCATTTTTTTAAAATGTTTCCTGCCCTGAAGCCTGATTTTTAACTACCCAAATGGCTATTTCAGATGTTCCATGCATTAATGTTGCTATACAGATGTCTTGTAAAGGCAAGTATTAAGCCTTGCAGTGACACTTCTTAAATGAAATGGTAAATTTTTTAAAGATAAGCTCAATCAATATTAAAAACGCCATAAATTCTAAGCACCAGTGTCCAGCAGTGGGGGTTTTTTTTAATGCTATATATGGTCTGAGGTACCAGTTTCCTGTAGAATTACATATTATTGGCTACTGCATTATATAGGTGTCACAGAAATAAAAATGCAGCATTACAGGCTCCAGTCTAGAGGTGAAAAATAGAAAGTGACCTTTAATGGGTTATTTTTTCTTGATTTCTTTTAGTCACTTGCCCCTACTAAACTGAACAATTCTTGGAATATCAAAGCCTTTTGCTAACTTTCTCAGTAAATAATTCTTGGTTAGAGACAACACAGAATATTTTCTTTTAATATGTGCACTTGACGTGTGCTTCAAAGAGAACATGGGATTCTTTTGGTTCCTTGGTTGCAAGGCTTTAAAAATAAACTCAGTGCAACATTGCAAATGAGGTAAGATGCATGGTTTGACATTTACTTTTGTTTCTCCAAATTTTAATGAGAAATTTAAATAACTTACTATGAAACATGCCTAGGAAGTGGTAAAGCTATGCAGTGTGTGGCTACAAGGCAAAAAGGGTCCAGTTCAAGCTGTTTTCTACAAACAGGCCAGTATTTGCTCAGCCTGGAGTTGCTGACACATTTAGGCCTAGCTCTTGATTTTCCAGGTGAAAAGCAAGGAAATTTGGCTGAGGCTTGTTCTGTGTTTTTTTTACTTTCTCGTTTTAAGTGCACATAGGAAAAGACTGAAAAGCAAACCTAAATCCCTGCAGGGTAAAGTTGTGAAACTGCTTCATAGCTCTTGGGTCCCAAGGCTGTGATCCTGCAGGGATGTTGGGGAGATGCTCTGTACTTCTTCCAAGCCGTCTGCACACACAGAGCAGTCAACCTCCACTCTGCCAGTAGCAAGGTCAAATCCCACTCTTAAAGCCACATTAAAATTTGTTCCCAAACCAACCCCAGCCAGCACTCCCCCTGTAAAAATTAACCCATATAGGGTTAACACCATTTACCAGAGGAACAACATCCCCTCTAAGCCTCCCCAAGTGTGCTGGCAGAGATGCGTAAAACCCATAATCTACCAGAAATGGGGCCATGTTCTGATATCTGAAGGACACTTTCAAAATTATCTTGGGTTTAAAGTGAGTGCTACTATATTTAAAGAATAAGAATAGTTTTCTTCTATTGGCTAATCAATAGCCAATTCCCTACAGGATTTTATTCTAGAAAACTAGGACCAGTTTGTCTTTCAGTGGGTAAAAATCACACCACTTAGTGCTGAAATGATGAAGACTTTGTATCTAGTCTTATAACATTCTTCAACATTATTGCTGATTCTTTATACCAATGTTTGTAACTCATGTATGATGGTAAGAAAAGTTGTCTAGTTTGAAAAAAAAAAAATCTCACTTGACAGATAGAATTAAATTAAATAATCTTTAAGTATGTGGACACTTTCCTTATACCCTTTTTTGAGTGTTCATATTCCAAGGCAGCCAGCTGGACAGCTCAGCTAGTATAAATCTGAGCAAGGAGAGAAGCAGGTTTAGAATTAATTTTGTAGGACTATTTTTGTTACCTTGGAAAACTACAGGGATGTGAGTTTAGCAAGTTGCAGCTCTGACTAGAAGGTTATATACTCTACACTTTCCACTGTATAATCCTGCTACAAAAGCTGCTATAAAGGCTGCCTTTTTATGTCCAAGAGCAACCTCGCCAAATTAGAATGGCATAACATTCCTTCCTAATGGGATAAGCCTTGTTCTCATACCTTCTGATGTGTCTGTATCTCCTCTGATTATTTTACAACAAAAAACCAGAAGTTGCTGCACCAAAAGTACTGAAAATACTTAATCCTCCCATGCTAGCTTTTTCCTGCTGATCCTGTTGCCAGTTCTGTACCAACATTTTTAGACATTCTTCTCCTTCCTCTCCTGCTTAGATTCCCCTTAAAGAAGCACAGGGAGTGTAGTTGTTCAAGTACTCAAAAGCTGGCTGTTGTGGGATGACACTGAGACAAAGAGCTTAAAGATTTTATTTTATTTTTTAAACAGATTAAGCACTTCTCTTAGTACAAATAGCATCGCAGCAACTGGGACTAGAAGAGAAGGACTCCAGTCACTATGCTCCTCTGCAGGGGACACTTGACATGTGGGGCTGTGACTCAGTCTCTTCAGTATTAAGGCAAAGGTCTTATGAAGTGCATAATGAGAAGCTTTTTTCTTGTGACGTACCAAACAGTTACTTTTCTTACAAGCATGACACTAGTGATATATGGTACTTACGCATTCTGTGTTTGCAAGTCTTAAAATAATTGTTATCCTCATGATCTAGCAACTCTCACACCAGAGGGAAAAAGTATTTTCCTTACCTTTACCCTCACCCTTTATCTATTTTTGTAAGTTTAAATGAGGAGGTTGAAAATTATTTCACACTGATTCTGTAGTAGAAGCAGCAATCTAGACTCTGGTATAGTTTTGTAAAGTTCAGAGGAAAAAGAAAGATAGGAAAGAAATACGTAAAGAGCTAAGCAATGTTTTGTCTTCTGGATTCTGGTCCAAAGATAGGGCTTAAGGAGTTCTCCCAAAAGAAATTAAAGCAGTCATGAAGGGTGCTGTGATATTAAAACACACTCATACAGGTTGTCCAGAGTTCCCAGTCCCCCTTCACCATGCCATCTATGCATGATGAACATGCAGAAAAACAGACACATAGAGCCCTTTATGTTTGTTCTAGTCTGTTTTGTATGATTAGGGATCATATACCACAGTTGCAATGTGAAGAAGCTAGAAGCAGTCCCTCCGATTCTAGTTAAAATAGCTGCCTTTTTAGGTATGTCCTTAGGATGTGTGTTAGAGAAACATACTTGTTTTTTCAGAGGTAATTTTGAAAAGTATTCTAAGTGTCTTGGAGTAGTTAAAACATCCCCCTCTACCCACAAGGGGACAGACCCTTTTTAATTCACTTTTCCTTTTGGTCATCTGGTGGCTTCTCTTAATAGACCTTGGATCTCTACTTGGATGAGCAATTTTTTATGCAAGCATAATTCAGCTTTTCAGACTATCTGAAGGCAAATTTAGCTGTGCTACATTGCAGAACTTGCAGTAGGTTTTGGTTTACTTTTCTTTGCTTTTTCAAAAAATACAATGGTTCAGGTCAGGAAGAATCCCTCTGGTCAACCTGGTGTACTCCAGAATAATTCAGTTACTGTGGTTATGAGCTTCAGCCTATGTAAAGACAGAAAACATATAGTAAGAAGATAAGCATCAACATAAGATATCTCTGTTATGTGGTTTACAAGAACATCACCATTACAATGGCTAATCATGATGGAATTGCAGGACACTGCAGAAAGTATTTGGATAGCAGATAATAAGACAACATATAATCCAAAACTTCTTTGTCACAGTCAATATAGATAAGGAAATGGAAAATTGATACTAGAGGAGAAGCCTCTTCCAGCTTGTTCTGTTTCTTTTTAGTGTCTAACATTCAGAGTCATCACCAAAAGTGATTCAATGGCTTCACTTTCATCAAAGCATTGCAATTCCTCTACAAAGCTGATGTAGACAATCCAGCAAGGGGAGGTGGATCCACAGAGCTCCTTAGAGGGCACTGAAACCAGATCCATTTGTGGCACCTGCCCTTGTCAAAGCCATCCCACAAAAAAGGCGTGACCTTTCTAGGACTGACCTACCCAGTTTGCTCCAGTACTCTTAGCTTTTAATTTTATAGTTGCAAGCAACTTTGAAAAAAATTATATTTCTGACTTACAGAGAGAAGGCTTTACATTGCTGTGCCATGTGGCCTTTTTTTTTTTTTTTAATGCCAAGCATTTGGAAACTCTCCAGTATTTCCAATATTTGCACTCTCTGCATCCCTGTCTACTGCTGCTATTTGGAGCTGCTGTGTTTCAATCCATTAAATTATAACCCCTTTTCTCAGAGAGTAACTGACTGTATTTCAGCAATTAGGTGCACTTCGGACATGTGAGACCAAGTGTCCAGTGTTATGAATGACTTTTTAATTATGGCAAAAAATGCAACACTTGCAAAAGGAAAACCAAGTATCCCTTTCCTCAGCTTTGCTCCCACCTGTAGTTCTGCATCCATATGCCACAACAGACATGACCACAGTCTATTAGGACATAGCTTTTTAAAATACCCCTCTAGAAAGGGAGAGATCCAAATTAAAATGCCTGGATTTAATCATACAGAGGAAGTAGAAAAAAATGCAGAACTCTTCAAATCCCAGTTGACCACTCAAATTCAGAAACTACTGGCTGTTTTGTACAGCTGACCTTCTTTCTGGTTTTCAGAAGGAAGTTGAGATTCTGAATTAGTTGAAAACTTCCAAGTTTGTCTCAGTGAAGAGGCAGATTCTGTATTCTCTGTGACTTTCCTGTGAAATTTAGTAAGGAATCTGCTTCAGTGTGCTTGGTGAGCTGATAATCTCCAGCTTTCATTTCCATTTTATGTGGTAGACACCTCTTACAAACAAGGGACTAGGCAAGAACAGGATGGGCAAGAAGGTGTTAGTGAGGTGAGAGGGAGCTCCCTGATTTCTGGTGGTAGTTTCTGGCATGCCCAGATGGAAAAGGGCAACTGTTCTTCCTAACTGTCGGTCATGGCTTAGCTATATCGTTGGGCACCCAGGAGGAAGCTGTGGCCAGTGTTTTTTTCATTAGTGTTTTTCAAGGCCTTTCTTTTCTCAAATGCAGCTTCCCTAAATGGAAGCAAAGACATTCAGCAGAGAAATAAAGCACTAACTCAAAGGCGGATACCAATCCACAATATTTCCTTGGCAGTGCTTTGCAGTAGGAGCATGTCAGACCAATGATCTCAAGTCTGGTGAATATGCATGTCCATGTGAGTAGCTCTGTGTGTTGGGTGTAGGACAAAGCCAGCTGTTACAGATGCAGAAAGATGTTTAAAAAGAGTGTAGAATAAAAACTTAATGGACAATATGGGGCTTTTTTTTTGTTCTTTTTTTTTTTATCCACCTGGTGTTTTTATCCTTTAAGCTAAAAGTGGCTCAGGTGGGGCTGCTCCTTTTAAGGTGAACATCGGGGGGGGGGGGCAAGTTTCCAGCTTACAGTGATCACATGGAAGTAAGGTGAGTAGAACTTGAGACTGATGCTCATAGGGCAAAGAGGTTGCTGTAGAGAGCAGGGTGTAAAATCCACAGCCAGGTCTCTGGTGACAGGAATGAGTGGTTCCTAGGTACCAGAGGCGACTGTAGTACCTGTGCAGTTAACTGCAAGGCAGAGCCATTAATTTGTTTGAATCTATGCTTGGAAGCAATGACCTACTTGCAAGAATGTAGCTAACAGGAAGGCTTGGGTATAAACCTTTTTTATTTCTGTTCTGCTTTACCTACCCTCTTTTGAGTTTTCTCCATTTAGAGCCAGCTAATTAGTTTATAATCTAATTAAATTTGGCTTTTTTTTTTTTTTAGTTTGGTCATCTTTAGGGAGCTTACTATAAGGAAAAGCTCTGGGAAGATGTAGCTCAAAGATGTGACTGATGAAGAATCCCATCAGGCTTTCCCCCTACCTTGTTCAGGGGAAACCCAACCTGCACGGCTTGCTGCCAGTTAACATTTGGGCAATGGTGCAGCCCCCTCCCTACCCCAATTAAGATAAGGGAAAGGAAGGAGCTGATAGAGGCCAGAATCTCCAAGCCTGCTGAGCTAAGTCATGCTCCTGTTTCTACCCTTAGCACGAATGGTGGCCCCTGCAGTAAGATCTGCAGCTCACTTTGGTTGTTCTCATGGGTGGAACATTTTTGTGGCAAAACTGAAGAATCACAGTCTTGCCTTTTCTGATATGTGATTGTTGCATATAATGCCGTTATAGAACTAACTATAACCTTCAGATGAATTGATAATTATGAAAGAATAACCAAACCATCTACAATACAGCTGGGCATAGGAGCGCCTGGCTGACATCTTAGAAAATGAAAAAGGGATTTTGGAGAAACATTTCCTATTAATTCATGCTGCCAGTTGGTCCTGGAATTCCTGTGGATATTACTGGGACTCAGTCATCTAATTATGAAGGGTCTTCAGTGACCCATTTGATTCTCTTGCACAATGATGGTTAGAGTCACAAGTTTCAAGAACATTATTTTTGAGTTCTGCCTCCCTGAAAACTTACTGCTGTCCACTTTCTTCTTAGAAGGAGCCATTTTATATTAAACAAAGACATTCATGCAGGTCTTATTATTGGGCTTGCTGTTATGTATTTATTTCTAAAGTAAACTCAAGGTTAGAACTGACTGCAGGCATTAAAGTGGTGATTTCTTACAATAACTAGTATCCATGCAAAAATCTCATTTCCATCTGCTTTTGAAAAATCTTGGCCTTCAGATTTTATTGTGAAGTTCTTACTAGGTCATCCAATTAATAGATTGACCTATATTTATTTTATTTCTCTTGCTACAGGTTAATTTTGACCTCTGGAACTCAGCAGAGAAATAAAGCCCTAAATAATGCTCCATCAGATAAAAGAAACTATTGCAACGTAAGTTGAAAAGCCAAAAATGAAGGGCAAAGGTGGCAGGAAAGAAGGCACAGTACATAATTTCTGATGGCAGTATTCATGGCATCTCACAGTAAGTGCATTCAAATCCATTTCTAGCAACTAACAGTTGCTTCTTTTGGATTGGGGGGATTAGCAGTAACAGGAGGTAGGACTTTCAAGTGAAAACATATTAAAATAATCTACTTACAAAAGAGCGTGGCTCCTAAGATCTTCTTTTCAAGGCTTGCATCTTCATTGCTATGTACTGTGTTTGCATCAATATAGCAATTTGTATTTGCAGCTTGTAGAAATTTAACTTAGTAACTGCTACCACCTTATTTAGAGGACTGTATGTTTTGTTGTTGTTTGTTTTTTAAACAAAGTAGGTGGAGTTCTTTAGCATATTTCCTGTCTAGTCTCCAGAAATAATACTCTAGGTCTTAGGCTAATACCTTACTGAGAGGAATCACCTGCCTTTGCTTAGCCCACAAACAGGACTAGTTAGGTATGCGGACTAGCTTGTGTTGGAGCTGGTTTGGGCACCACAGGATTTAGAGCTGTAGCCATTCAGAGAGCATTAGCATTTTGAAAGGTTTAACCAACAAAAGCACACTTGTGG